>NC_035435.2:123570970-123884630 GCF_002127325.2 Helianthus annuus
ATTTCATGCACGGTTCTGCATGGGAATTCAAAAGGTTGTTTTCTGGGGTGCAAGGTATAGTAAATTATAAAAATTGATTCGCTTTTAGGATCAAACTCGCAGCCCTCATCAACCGCCTAGATCTTGGTTTCTACAAGGAATTGAACATGACCCGATAAGTTTGCGCTTGGGTCCAAGTATGCACTTAGACTGCAAATTTGTGCTTTTGTTGAAAGTACACTACTTCCATGTATGTGCTAAGCACTAAAGTATGCTCTCCAAGAATGTGCTCTACTTAAAGTATGCACAAAGGATATAGTACGTGTTTGGAATAGAGTTTGCACTTAATGTATAGTATACGCTTGGAATAGTATGCACTTTTGTTTATAGTATGTACTTATAGTATAGTTGACCTATGTTATCACATGTGAACCTTGCTCAAATTTGACTTGACAGTCCGGGGTTCGGAAAGGTGATCAGTACAGTTCACAATATATTTAGCAATGTAGACAAGTGAGTTTCTAGAGAACTCTTTACTTATTGTTTTGGGGTATGTGCGTACTCACCATAGTTTTTTGAAATGAGGTAATTATGTTTTCTTGTAAACATGATAGACTATGACAAAGTTTGCAAAAGTAAAGCATACAATTTAAAGTCTTAAAGTATTACAATAACAAGGCATATAGTGTTATAGTATGTATATTGCACAATATAGATGGTTACCTACGGGGTCGTATTACAGGTGGTTACCTACGGGGTTGTATTACACGTGGTTACCTACAAAGTCGTATTACAGGCGGTTTCCTATAGGGTCGTATTACAGGTTGTTACTACCTACGGGGTCCTCAAGCAAATCAAAATAAACAAAAACTCTCTCAATGGCAACCAACTCAACTAGTAATTTATAAGCACAAATATATACTTCGGGTCATAGCCATCAAGTAACTCTCGACAAAAAAATAAGATAACCAAGAAGTATGGAAAATAAGTCAAAGAGCAATGATCCATCTAAGAAATCCATACAAGCTTTGCATCCTCGCAATATTCACACACACTCAACTAAATTTTATATGCACATACAATATCTAAAGTATGTTTAGAACACTCGATGCCAAGACAATAATCATGCAATATCATAAGCTTGTGAAAGGATCAAATCTAAACACTTTATAAAAACATAACATAAATCATGAGTTCTTGATTGGGTTGTAACTTGGTTAGGGTTAAAGGTCTGGAATTGGAATTTGAAAATGGCTAAAACGGCTGAAAAAAACCCGGCAGTTAGACTAACTCAATATAAAAGAAATTGTAAGGCCTCCTACCCAAGGATCTCACTCAGACAACAATCACCAGGTGTGCGGAATCCACCTAGCAATCACTACTGTATGGTATTGGATCAAGAAAGTGTAGAACAAGAATGATGAATGACGTCACACACAGTAGCCGTCAATTCACAGTGACAATGATTAGGGTTTCTTGAAGAATAAACTTTCCACAAAAGAAATCACCATGTATAACATATCACTAAGAGTTTATATACAATGGGAAGTCCTGACTACTAAAGTCAGGACAAAGAAAGGCCCAAAGCCCAATACAAAAACAAACCCTGACTAAACCAAACACCAAAATTCGGACTCATGGAATCCTAAGTCCTGACCATGAAACTCTCATAAATTCTGACCAACATAATACTTTTAACAAATTACATAAAAGACCCTTGAGTTTGAGAGCCTGCACTTATCACTCAAAGTGCATTTACAGACTCCCCCTTGATTAGTGCAGGATCTTCAATGCAAAGCTTGAAATCTTCTCTTTGTTAATGCTTCGAGTAAATGCTGCCTGGTTTTTCACACAGAAATGCACGACCTTGATGTATTGATCAGCTAACAGTTGATCTTCTTCAAAGGAATGCAATGGTAGACGTCTTAGCTTCTTCAAATCTTCCATCTTTAGATGAACGATCCAGACCCATACAGCTTCCTCAAATCTTCCATCTTGAGATGAACGATCCAGACGCATACAACTTCTTCAAATCTTCCATCTTGAGATGAACGATCCCAAGACCTGAAACACTTAACACGGATTAAGAATCTTAACCCCGGAGACACTCGGCCTAAACCTGGATCCAAAAATAAATTCCAATACCCTAGAATAAAAAAAAATTGACACATTAAACAACCAACATTTAATAATTTGTATTTCGAAACACGATGATTCAGAACAAGTTACTTCAGAACATATATTTTTGGAAAAATATCACAACTTGGAACCAAATTTACCAAACGCCTTTAAAAATGACGAAAATACCCACACACTTAGATAGATCTTGCATGACCGATTTTTATAGAAAAAGACTTATTTTAAGATTACCTAACTTGATGTTTAACACCTTATTAAAGAATGTTCGCAACCCTTAGAAAATTTTCAGAATGATAACTCGCACATAGAAACAAGAAAGCAGAATCTTTTTGATGTTTTTCAATTTTTGACTAAAAAAAGAAACTAAACCTAAAAACGTATTTACACTAATTATCTTTTTGTGAAATCGGAGCAAAGGGATCATACCGGTTTTTCTGTCAATATCCAACAAGAGAACATAATTTATTAGTTTAAGCTCTTAGAATGATATTAACAGTTCAAGACGTTCAATTGTATTGTGGTCCACTTAAGTTTTAGCACGCTTTCGAACATTGTTTTCGAGATATGCGATTAAGTGTATTAATTACTGATTGTAACTATGTTTGCTCACCTCAGAATATACTCTCGTATCAAGACTACCAAACATTACATCTTACAGGTGAGTATATTTGAAAAATCTCTGTATCCGGCTAAAATGCGATGCCTTGAGAGCTCAGGTTAGTGCTACCGCACAGACAAAGAGATGAAGGCTCGACTTTAAAGGTGGTGTACCATTGTTTGGTATATTTTTCTGCATAATTTCGCAGCTTTTTTTTCTTGCTATGTACCCGGTGGTAACATAGAATTGCTGTTTGTACATCCGGTGATGACAATTTTGAACAGATCATCCGGTGACGATTGTTATGGCAGAAAAAAAAATCCATCAAGAGGGTTTGTGCACAAACGAAGCGCTTAGCAAAGCATTATACAAGGTCTAGGCCATTGCTCACGCAATATCAGAAGACCAAGTATAATACCCCAGAGATTTAACAAACATAAAGACCTAGTATATCAGAAGTTTGGCAACTTATCAAACGAAATTATGGTACCAAGACCATATATCCGAGAGATGTACCACACAAGTTAAGCAGTTCATTATGTTTATATACCAAAAACAGGTTCTTATTTACGCGTAAAACCTACCGAAGCAACGTATAATGAAGTTGTTACAGTTAACGGTTAATTTTATATATTACTATAATCCTGCACCAGATATGACTAACCGATGTACTATCATTTCCCTTATATCTCAACACGACTTCATTTTATATTTTTCTAATGTTTTTGTATTTTTCATAAATTTATCCTACAACTAAGTAAAATATTTTTGGAGTTTTTCAATTTTTGAAAAGCGGTAAGAACTGTACAGTAAACATAAAATAAAGTTTCTATGCGAGTTTTGAAAAGCATTTTACTTGGGGTTGATCATGCCGATCATTCGGACCAGATTTTCAAATCTAGCCCGATCGAATGTCTTCGTAAACAGGTCGGCAAGATTATCCAAGGTGTCTACCCTAACCACTTCTATTAAACCCTTCTCAGCACAGTCGCGAATGAAGTGATGCCTAACATCTATGTTCTTAGTGCGTGAGTGATTAACTGGATTGTTAGTTATGGAAGTGGCAGAGTTATTATCGACAGGAATAGGTGTTCTAGTAAAATTCAAACCGTAGTCCCTCATTTGCTCCTAAATCCACAAGACCTGAGCACAACAGCTTGATGCAGCAATGCACTCGGCCTCACACGTGGATAAAGAAACGGCAACTTGCTTTTTGCATTGCCAAGAGACAAGACGGTTCCCAAGAAGTTGTGTGCCACCAGAGGTTGACTTTCTGTTCACCGGGAAACCTCCGAAGTCTGCGTCAGCATACGCCAGCAAATCCAGACCACCTTCAGCTGGATACCACAATCCAAGCTTAGGCGTTCCTTTCAGGTATCTGAAGATATGCTAGACCGCTTTCATGTGAGACTCTTTCGGAGTTGATTGGAACCTAGCACACAAATAAACGGAAAACATATTAGCGAACCCATCATTGCTCGATATAGAGTCGGATCCACTTCAGGATCTTTCTCCTTATCAGGTGAAAGCTTGTTATTTGTCGGCAGAGGCGTGTCATATGGTAAGGATATCTTCCAATCCAAATCTTTTGAGAATCTCGTGACATACTTCGTCTGATGCACGTACGTCCGGTTTTTTCTTGACTCACTTGAAGACCTAGAAAGAACGATAACTCGCCCATCGCGCTCATTTCAAATTTAGACTTCATCACTCCCTCGAACTCACGACACAATTCTTCATTTGAAGAACCAAAAATTATGTCATCAACGTAAATTTGTACGATCAGAAAATCTCCCCCTTTCTTCAATATGAACAGTGTACAGTCGATCGCGCCACGCGAGAACCCGTGCTCCAATAGATGTCTTGATAAAGTCTCGTACCACGCCCGAGGAGCCTGATGGAGACCGTAGAGAGCTTTATCCAACATATAGACTTTGTTCTCAGACCCTGGATCTTCGAAACCCGGTGGTTGGGATACATACACAGTTTTATGCAATTTCCCGTAAAGGAACGCGCTTTTCACATCCAACCAATAGACTTTGAAACGCATGTGTGCAGCAAAAGCTAGAAACAGACGAATGGCTTCCAGTCTTGCTACCGGTGCATAAACTTTTGTATAATCAATCCCTTCCTCTTGATTGAAGCCTTAAAAAACCAACCGTGCTTTGTTTCTGACGACAACACCCTTATCGTCTTTCTTGCACTTGAAAACCCACTTTGTGTTGATTGCATGTTGGCCGTTTGGAAGATTGACCAAATTCCACACCTTTAACTTGTCGAACTGAGCTAACTCTTCTTGCATCGCCTGACACCAAGAATTATCCTTCAGAGCCATCTGATAGTTCTTCGGCTCTATCTGAGAGATAAAACATTCATGTAGGCTAAGATTGTAGATTTCATCCTTCTTGATAGTAGAGAAAAGACACTGCATCTCTGAAATACTCATTCGCATTTGCACTCTCGCATTTGGATTCCCAATAATATTATCAACAGGATGATGAATATTTGTTCTTGGAACTGGGATCGTCGGAGCTTGAAGATTGTTTCCAAATTCGATTGAATCTCCCCCTCAGCATTTGCATTACTACTAGAAGCTTGATCATTTCCAGAAGACGCATTAACATTTGGATATGCTGAAAAATCAACGTAAAGATCACCACTTGTAGTTTGAGCAGCTGCATTGGGGATCTGCTCAGCACAACTTCGTTTACGATCGAAGAATCAGCGACTAGAACATTCGGAGACACATTAGTAGGAATACTTGCTCTCCAGCTCGCATCCACTTCATCTTTGTTCACAAGATGTGTGTAGACAACCTCCGAATCTTCTTCTGAAACATCAAGAAGATCAAATGAATCAAATAATTTATCATAATCGTAACCGCTTTTAGGACCGAATTCGGACGGTGGATGATCGTAACTCAAAGGAGTTATATCAAACACGATCTCCACTGTACGCTTCTTAACGTTATAAACGCGTTTGTTTGGAGTTCCATTGGCATAACCTAAAAAGAACCCAACTTCTCCAACTTCCCCCATTTTAGGAGTATCTTTGGTGCATTTGATAACACACTTGATCCCAAAAGGTTGAAAACCCGATAAGTTCGGTTTCTTGTTTTCAAGCAATTTATAACACATTTTATCTTCTCTTTTAACCGTAAGCACATGATTCAACACATAACATGCAGCGTTTACGCCTCGGCCCAGAAGAAAATTGGCAATTTTGATTCAGAAAGCATAGTTCGGGCCGCCTCAATTAGGGTACGATTCTTCCGTTCTGCAACTCCGTTCTGTTGAGGAACATATGGAGCGTTGAACTGATGAACTATTCCCATTTCCCGACATAACTCATCCATATAATGATTTTTAAACTCAGTGTCGTTGTCACTTCGGATTTTCTTAACAGGAAGTGAATAATTTTTCTCAAGTTGTTTGAACAAGTCTCTTAAAATACCAGCAGTTGGGTCCTTTGTTTTTAAGAAAAATACCCACGAGTATCGTGAGAAATCGTCAGTGACAACTAGGCAATAGGACATCCCACCAATGCTAGCAACATGGATTGGGCCGAAAACATCCATGTGAAGCAATTCAAGTGGTTTTTGGATTGAGTTAACAGTTTTCGGTTTGTGAGGCTTTCGTTTGATTCTTCCTTTTTCACATGATTCACATTTGTTGTGCATATTGAAAATACGTAAAAGAATACCCAACACTAAGTTGTTTTTTACTAAGTGGTTCATTTTTCGCAGATGCACGTGGCCCATTCTCCTATGCCAGAGATACGATTGATCTTCAGTCGCCTTCGAAAGTAAACATGTCACTGGAGCAGACGAGTTAACCAACGGGCGCATGTCCATGACATATGTGTTATTCACCCTTGGAGCCCTCATTACAATCCAATCTTCGGGAACAACAAATCCCGGACGCAAAACGAAGCAAGCTTTATCAGTGAACAACATCGTGTACTTGCTATCACAGATTTGAGAAACCGACATCAAGTAATGCTTTAGTTCTTCAACGTAGTTCACTTTATGCAGCATTATTTTTCCATTTGACACCGAACCTTCACCAGTGATGTATCCACCCTTCTCACCGGCAAAGTTAACATACCACCACGAATTTGTTTAAAATTGTTCAATAACTCTTTATTTCCTGTCATGTGTCTGGAACAGCCACTACAGCTGCTCCTACACTCCCCAACAAGAAGATTTAGTTAGAGTGTGGGACCCAAGCCATGATGGTCTTGGGTCATCCCGATTCGTCAACATAAGAAAACTCTATGAAATAACCATCATCGCCTCTGTGTCCTCTATTTCCATTTCAGAAATTGTTGGAATGACTCCCCGCAAATCATGGATTATACGGAGTTGACGATCTGTTAGTATAACCAGAGTTTCCATAACCTCGGCTTCCATAGGTTTGGTAACCGTAATTTTGATTCCTAGGTAGCTCAAAATTCCTACCAAATCTAGGAACATCATCGTGTCTTGAGAATGATCGTGAATGATTATCCGAATGCTGTCTTTGATTTGAAAATTGGGGGGGGGGGTGACGCATTTCGGTCATTCACGAATCTGTTCTGTACATGAGTTCTAACATAGTTGTTGTTCGAACCTCCAGAATGTTGGTCAATCTCATGTGTTTGGAAAGTAACATGATTTTGTCGTCTGTGAGGGGTTTTCTCACGAGTATCATGTTTTTGAGATGAAGTTTCCGATCCTTCACCATGATTAATAACAACTGGTTTCTCCCCATGATCCTGATTTTGTTGTGATTTAACATTTGTTTTGACAAGCGGTTTTACTTCTTGTTTAATCAGTTTATTTTTCTCAACCTTCTGATTTTTACCGTTTTTCTTTTCAACATTAACTGTTTCATTTTGCGGTTTTTCAACAAAAGGTTTCTTCTGATCAGGATCAACATGGGATTTACCCTTGTCGTCTGGACAATCTATTACTAAGTGTCCTTTCCCACGACACTTATAACATTTGCGAACTTTCGCATTATTCTTTGGACGTTCCTCATGACTGGTCGAAGATGATGAGGCGTTAGTGGGATTTTTCAAAATTTGGTTGACAAACTGAGAGTTTGAACATGTTTCGATTTTCTCTTCCTCTTTGATAAAATCTTCCCCTTTAACAAACTCAGTTTTAGGGATATTTTTCAAATTCTTTTTGGTTTCCCACGTGACTTTGGTTTTGACTTCGCATTTTGAACTTGATTGAAAATTTCCAAAATTTTATTACTTATCAAATTCTCAATGTTATCAAAATTTAGCTCAATTTTCTTTGTGACTTCGCTCACCTTCAACTGTTCTGAGTCAGAAGCCTCATCAGGCTTAGATTCTGACTCACTTTGCGGTTCAACCGTCAGAGGGGTCTTTGGCATAAAATTTGCCAATTCAGGATCAATGCTTGGCATCGATGTATAGTTATGGTTTACCGGTGGAGGTACTTTCTTATAACCGATGCCGGACATTTCTTCCTCGGATTCTTTGAGACGTTGGCTGTTAATACAGAAATTCATCACTTCAGATGAATCCCCGAACTTTTCAATTTTTCGTTGCAAATCTAAAATCAGATTATGTTTTTCCAAAATGATTTTGTTCTTTTGCAAAACACAATTTTGGTTCATTTCAAGTTCAGATCTTAATTCGTGATTTTTAAGAGTTTCCTGTGCCACAAGTCTCTCAAATTCAGAGATATCGTTTTTCAGCGCTTTTATCTTAATTCGGTGTTCTTTCTCCGAATTAGTCAAAACCGCAATGAGTTCTCTGGATTTTTCTAAATCTGCAATCAGATTTGTGTTGTGACGTGCATATCTGACAATCTTGGTGATAAACTCTACACATCTTGCACACTGCTTATCTACAGAAGTTGATTTTACCTCAATGCCAACCACGAATGCACATGCTTCATTTCCTGCGGAGTCTTCTTCCAACCTTTTGGCTTCTGCATCTGCAAATTGCTGCATTTTGGCTGTGGAGATCTTGAACTCAAAGCATTCTCCTTTTTCTCCATCTTCTGTTTTGTTAGAGTCTTCAACAGACTCTTCATTCAAGTTATCTTCATTCTCAGCAACATTACCCGAATCCAACTCTTCCCCAAAAACCTCGGCTACAACTGCAAGTTCCTCAATGCTAGCCTCTTCGATAACCTCTTCACACACTTCATCGTTGACAATTTCAGCCATAAAGGCTTGTGAATCAATAGCTCCTGAAATGTCTTCCAATGCACAACCCCAGTCGTAAGGCTCAGTCATATTTTGTAGAGGTTGAGTCACCATAGCATTGTTTGTTGAAGGTGTAAGATTTTCAGAACCACTTGGACGAGCACTTGAGTTTGAAGTAATTGATGCATTGTTGTGAGGTCTTGAGTTGTTTCCTTGAGAGTTGCTTTCTCTATCAGATCTTTCCATCTTCGGCTTCCGATAATCACGTGGAAATGCCCGTAGATGCCGCAGTTGTAGCATTTCAACTTTGACATGTCGACTCCCATTCGAGTCTTCGTCTGACCTCCTATGAACTTCCTACCCGTTCTCAACAGAAATTTCTTCGCTCTACGGACTAAGAGTGCCATATTGAGTTGTAGATCAAGTTCTTCCATTTCGTCTTGGTCTATCTGGTCAAAGTCCTCATCGAGACTTGACGGTTCAACGAGCTTTCCAAGATAGAAGTTCTCGTAGGCAGTCATGAAAGACGCCAAAAGGCTCATGTTTTCTTCTATCAACTTTAAGCAGCTTGCATCTAACTTTGGAATGTTCAAGTTTGTTGCTTGAGATTTCTGAGCTCCACTAGAAGGGTACATTTCTTGATTGGAATTTGTTGTTCCACTAGAACTGACATTGTGGCTTATAAAGGCGTGTTCACTTGCAGGAACTTCATTCTCTGAATATAGGGTAACTCCGGCTCCTCCATTACTACCCTTATCCGTAGGTTTTGAAGCTTTATATAACTGAGGATCTTGGATCTTCTCGAAATCAGATGCTTGATCTTCCATATTCCAAGCATAACCCTTCAGTTTTTGTACAACTTCTTCCAATGAGAGCTCCTCGTAGAGAACACCTTCTCTAATCAATGCGGTGTACATATTCCATTCTCTGGGAAGGCAATTCAGAAACTTCCCAACTTTCTCAAATTCAGTGTAGATGCCTTCTTGACTCCGATTAAGTTCGCTCAACAGATGATATGTCACACCCCGATATTTCCACGTATTACCGGTGGGCCCGGTGGAGAGTATCGTGACGTAGTTGATATCATCATAGTCAAACAACACAAATTTAAATGCACAGCGGAAGCAAAAGATAGATTTATTTTCAACTGAATAAAAGTGTAATATTAAGTATCACTACATGGCTGAAAAGATCCATAGGTGGATCAAAAGATAAAAAGAAACTTTGTTCCATAGACATTAAGGCATCTAAGCTTGCGAGACTTTTATGTGCTGCTAGGAGAGGCCAGCCTATTCCGATTAGTACCTGCACTTTGCCTTTTTTGGGAAAATACGTCAGTTTACACTGGTAAATACAATTTAACTGACTCATTTTGAAAATATTTAAGAAAATTGATTTGAATGCACATGGCACAAAACTTTTTTATAACTTGGGATAATTATTTATATATAAACTTGTAAAAGAATTACATGTTCGTTATACGTTCAGTAGCCCAGGCTGAATACCGGGTTAAAGATTAATAGACACACCACATGGTATAGTCCCGCGGCGAGTTATTCTCGAAACCGGCGGTTATACCTTATTATTTAAAAATGCACTGACGGGTGTACGCCTACACCCGCGCGCTA
This sequence comes from Helianthus annuus, assembly GCF_002127325.2. Classification (NCBI taxonomy): domain Eukaryota; kingdom Viridiplantae; phylum Streptophyta; class Magnoliopsida; order Asterales; family Asteraceae; genus Helianthus; species Helianthus annuus. The sequence goes on from NC_035435.2 coordinate 123,581,482, forward strand.
AGGTCGTGGCCATTCAATTAATGATGCCAAGGATATCCAGGACATGGTCATTAACCCCCCAAAGGCTTTAAGCAAACAAAACAATTTAAACGGACCATTTCAATAATTTAACCATCATACGATTAAAGATTCAATGCCCGACCAATTGGTATTTTATATACCGCACCCCAAGCCCGTATAAGGGAAAATAAGTTAAAAGTATTTACCTTTGCAAGTAATAATCACAAATAGCAAGTGCAGGTAGCTTTTACCGGGTCTCCTATTCTGGAATGAAGGTTTATAATAACCTATTAGATTCCTAATGGGTCTTTAATTAAGTTTAAAACTTTAGACCGGTTAGTTTTAAAGGAAGATACGGTTCAAACACATGAATAAGCGAAGACCGGAATAGAATGTGATTTAGACCCGACAAGTTTGAAGACTTGTATAATATGGGTAAACTAAACACATTCTGGATTTTGAGACAAAAATGATAAGGTTTGACCCGTTTCGGTTAATTTATGCAAACTAGCCACATAAACCGAACCGAACGCGAAGAATGCGTAACGGGTAACCATAAGAGTCATATACAGGTTTACTAAGTTAATATGCCTTAAATATGTTGTGACATCAGTAAGATATCTTCTATTATGCCCAAAATGATTTTAAACTCAAACTATGCCCCGTAGGGGCATTTTGGTCATTTTAAAGGTTATAAAAGAGTTTAAATAATAATATGAGTTACAGGTCTGATATCATTAGTAAAATACTTAATTTAATAAGTTATAACAGTAAAGTATTACCTATATGTGAAATTTATCATTTATAACTAAACTATGCACCGTAGGGGCATTTTGGTAATTTCACATAAGCCTAAAAGGTCAAAACTGGAAATCTGAGTTTAAAACTTTTGCTTACTGTTAAAGTATATAAATTTACTAAAAATATCAGTAGGTATCAAGTCTTATATATTTAAAATAGTTTTAATACATATTATGCGTTTAAAACGCGTAAAAAGACGGTTTTAAGCGATTTCCGGGTTTTTAAAGAAAACTGATATTTTTATTATTTCAGAAGGCTTAAAATATTTTAATTATCATATTAGATCAGTAGAAAAAGGTTTGGTATCAAAAGGATTTGTAAAACTCATTTTATAGCCCAAAAGGGCAAAACCGACAATAACCGAATCAAGCTTAGAATCCTATGCTATGCTCAGCCTAAAAATAAATAAAATGTTGGTCCCTCGGATGGGATCCTCTTGTTCGTAAACGTAGTTGAATCGTAAGTGATTAATGCGTGGAATTCATGTAATCACATAGCAGATATACAAAGACAATATTCTACTCTGAATCACCGTCTGAAATTCTATTGAATGATGTGAAAGTGTACAGGAACCAGAAAGAACTCAGACTTACAAAAGGTAGCTAGAAAGTGAAAGTGTCAAAAGGTCCTAAATAAACTGACTGAGCAGCTATTTATAGGCAAGGACAAAATAAGAGAGTGCTGGCCGATCGGCGATCGGCTGACAATGCTAACCGATCGAATAGCCTGCTCGATCGGCCGGGCTGTCCGATCGGCTGGGCTAGCCGATCAGCTGGCAGCAATAGCACTTAACAAAAACTTCACCGTATTCTGTCCTGCTTTACATACAAACATACAAAACATATACACAACTATACAAAATATGACTACATGTTGACGGAAGCTACAGACGTTATTGCACTAACAGACTCCCCCTCGGATATAGCTGTAGTTCCTTCCAACATAGTCTTTATTTCCTCCTGTTGCGTTTCCTTTCTTTAGCCTTTTGTCTTCTCTGTTCAGCTCGTTCCTCTAACATTCTTCTTCTTTTATGCCTGCCCTCATTTATCCACCACTTTCGGTATTCTGGGTCGCCATCACGCTTTCGGTCCCACTTTGGAATTTTGTTCTCTTCAGATTCAATAGGCGTTTGGTCAGTAGGCGGCACATAACCAAGATTTCTCCTTCCCCTCTCTGCAGCTTTTCTAGCTATCTCTTTCGATCTTTGACTTCGCTTGTACACCTTTAGGAACTCATCAATTTCAAGATCTCTCCATTTCGTCTTCCAGTTTCTTCCTGAATTGATTTCTTTTGCGAAACAAACATCTATCACTCCTTGATACTGCATAGCTATCTCTTTGTCTTTCTTATCATAGATTATCTTGTTGACAAACAGACAATCTATATCTTTCTTTGAACAGTTGACCAGCCACATAGGATCCAAGATACTTATTCTTCGACCTTCTCCAGTGGTCTTGTCATACAAAGAAATAACTGCTTCAGCTGTAGAGGGATTGTATAGCCAAGCTTGAAATAGATCGTAGAAGTCTTGTTCAATGGCTCTGAGTGGCATATTTTTCAAACACCTTGGAGGCTTTACATCCAACGTAATGTCTTTCTCTCCGCTCTCCAAGTAAGTAACAATCTGATTTGGATATTGTGGTTTCCAATCTGGATAATTGTTTTTTGCTTGCCATTTGATATAATTCCACAAATCCTGATCACGTTCTCGAACTTCTGGACCGTAGTAGTATTGTTTAATATTCTTTGTAACCACCAACTCATCTACGTCCCACCAGGGTAAAGTAGCTATATCAGCTAAGAATTCAAAGTAATGTACACCCTGCTCCCTTCTGATTGCATAAACTTTTAAATCTTCCAAATAACCCCAAGATAGAATATCTCCCCAAGAAAGATCTTTGCTATGAGTGAAGTATTGAAGAGCCCCGAGAGTCTTTCTTTCTTTTGGCATATTCTTGAACCATCTTTTTCTTTCTTCTGCTGTAATCTCTCTAGGAACCGGTTCAGGAATATCTGCTGTAGAAATTCTTTCTTCAATCTTTCTTCTTAGCTCATCTTCATTCTTATCTTGAAACATTTCAGTAAACGTAGGGAATGCAACATCTTCCCCTTCATAATGAAAATCTACCCTATCTTCTTCTGAATCAGACGCGCTTTCAACAATCACTTCATCATAATGATCAGCTTCATGCGGGTATCTAGGCTCAAAATCTTTTGCAAGTGAATGAGGAATTTCATCTTCAATGTCAAATTTAAATTTTCCATCTTCCAACCCCAATTCCTCTAGCATTTCAGCCCGTGTTCTTCTAACCTCTACCTCTCCTTGTTGTTTACCAGATAAATAAATGATAGTAGGGTTAGAAAGAAGTACCTGATCAACAGGTTGCTTTCCAGATGATGATGCTTCATTCTGATCTTCATCCTCCTGTTCATTGATTTCGTTGTTCATCAACTCATCCACTCTTTCTTGAACATTTTGATCTCTGATTAATAAACCCCGAAGCACCTTGATCATTGTCGCCATCGTCTTTGTCATCTTTATTAGATTTGTTATCATCTTTGTCATCAGTTTTATCTTCATCTTCCTTTTCCTCTTCATCATCCTCCTCTTCATCATCTCCGAACAACTCTTTATCCCTTCATCCACAATCTCACCACGAGCTATTCTTCCCTTTCTTTTTCGATCAAGAAACTTTAGCAACTTTGCCACTTCTTTTGAATTGTATAGCACAGGGTAAGCATTCCCAACTAACACAAATTTGTCAGTCGTATACTCCAGCAATAGTACTTCCCTTGCTCTTCTTCTTCTTTGAATAATTTCAACTCTTCGAAGAACATTTTCAACAATAATAGGCTCAATGGGCTCACCAACAATCAAGTATTCTGGTTCATGAGGCTCTTCATTTTCAGCTTCAACCATCTCTTGATCATCTTCAACAACTTCTTGTTCTTGAACCTCAACCACTTCAATCATTTCAATATCAGGTTGCGAAGAAGAACCTCCAACCTCTGGTTGACTCGAGGATGCATCAACTATCTCAACCTCTTCAGCTACTCCTTTGTTCTTTAGGTTTGCTTCTTCAACCATTTGACGTTCACGCTCCATTCTTCTTTCGTTAGCTCTTATCACATCAATTTCATCAAACGCAACATGAATGTTCATCTTTAAATGACTTTCAACCACAACAACCAGCATCTGAAGTTGTTGATCTTTCATTACTTTATCAGCTTTCATAGCCTCCATCTCTAATTTCATTGCCTTCATTTCATTAGACGAAGCTTCACTCATCTCATTAAGAAGCTGATTTAACGTTTGATTGACATTCTCCAGATCCTTTATCTTGGCATTCAAAGAAGATATCTCTTGTGTTAACGACTCAAACACTTTAGAATTACCCTCGACATCATCCTTCATTTGGTTCATCCTTTTCTCCTTTTCAACCAATGCTGCAACTATTTTATTGTGAGCTTCCATCAATTCATCAATTTGACTTCTCAGTATATTACGTTCTTCCTCAACTTTTGCTTTCTCTTTCTCTAGTTCTTTAACTTTCTTAATCAGTTCTTTAACCGCCTGATCATTGAACATATCACTTTCACCTTCAGGCGTATCTTCAGAGAAAATACCAGTAACCGGACCAAAATTATCAAAATCAAAGTTAAAATCTTCTACTTTCTGATGTGATGACTGAGGAATCTCTTGTTGAACAGGTTTTGGACTAGCAGCTCTGAATCCAGTGATCTCTACATAATCATCATCTGTTTTCTCTTCTGTTCCTACAACTGGAACTTCTTTTGTTTTCACCTCTGGTTCTTTCGGAACATCAACACTTGGTGATTTTTCTTTTTGAACATGTTGAGCTGCCTTCCCTTCTTTATCTTTTTGTGTCTCAGCTCCTGATTTCTTTGATCTGACATTTCTGGGAATTATACCAACTGGAGCTGCCTTTCGTTTCTTTCTTTGTTTCTTTGACTTTTCAGGATCATAAGGAGAGTCTTCTTCATCTGATCCCTTTTGTTTCTTTGAAGGTCTTTTCTTCAACTGAGCTTTTCCTCTACCAAGAGTTTCAGAAATCAATTCAGATTCAGATTGAGTAGCTTCAGAATCTCTATCACTTGACCCACTTTGATCTTTTGTTTCTGGATCAACTCTTGTAGTCTTTTCAACATGAACACTTGCTCCTTGAGCTTGTTGTGCTGCAATCTCTTCGTTCCTTTTGAAATAACTTTCCAAAGTTTGCTTTAACAAATCAACACCTTGTTCAATCACCACAGATGGCTCTATAACTGTCTCATCCACTAGCTTCTTCTACGGCTCTCCAGAAGACCCTACAAGACAAACATTTACAACAAGATTAGTAACATTTAAATAATATGTGATCTAATTGTCTTAATGCTCCCCTTTTCACTATACCCTTTTCTCCTTCTTTAGGAATAACAACCGTAGGGGATGACCTAGGTGTCCTTTTCCTTTTTCCATCTCTAACATGCCACCACCTAGTCTTTTTCTCAACCATCTCATTCATCTTTAAATCTTCATTGTCTGAGTTACTGTCGTCATGCCTCCATTTATCGTTTTCAGGAGCAACATATGCTTTATCTTTTATTCTGCAAATCATCTGCTTGGTTTTCTCATCCTTATCTTTTGTAATTCTTCCAATTGTCACCTTATTTACAACACTCATCTCCATCACATCCTCACAATCCTTCGGAAGATCTTTGATTTTGTCATTTAGTATCATCATGATGAATCTAGGATACATGATGTACTTATCTGCTCCAGCTTCGCAATTCTCCTTCATGTACTCAAAAATCACTTGTGAAATATTGTACCTTCTGTTTAACACCAAGCTTGTTATCATATTCATGATGTAATCAGCAACCTCATCATATGCTCCCTTTCTATGACCCATTGAGTGTATCATACAATGCATTAAGTATCGATATGCTTTGGAGAAACTTCTTTTGTACATCTTTCCATTTATATACCCTGTAAAACCCATTCTACACCACAAACCTTTTACAAGACGTTCTGACATGATTTTTGGATCATCATCAGAATCTTGTAGATCAAGAACCCTTCTCACATCTGCAACACTCACTTCAATCTCAACATCTATATTTTTCCCAACTTTGTCCTTCTTTCTTAATACAGCGTGAATCATCTTATCTATTTCATCATACCTTGCTGTATCCCAGAATGCTCTAACATGTGATTCATACACCACAGTTTTATGAGACATAGCTTTAGCAATTCTGCTCTCTCTCAAGAATGTTGCCATCCTTTCTACTACAGTACCAGTTGTTGATTCACTGTCAATTTCACAAGGTATGTTATGACTCTTGTCCTTTTCTTTTCCTCGTCCCTGTAAGAATATTCAGTATAAATCATTCAACTAAGAATAGAGACATAAGAATGAAAATTTTGAAAATTTTTCTAACACTTGGAATTCCTATGTGATAACACTACAGAATCGACTGGTCTGGTCGATCGAAGAGCATTGCTGTTCGATCGGCTGGAAATGAATAGAGAGACAGTGCCTGGTCGATCGGCTGGTCCAGCCGATCGGCTGACAAAATGTGACAAAGAAGTTCTTACATATGGTGTCCGATCGGCTAGCAAATGCTCTTCGATCGGCTGGCAAACTTATGCATAGAAATCTAAGTGTGTAAAGAATACTATCCTTTCAACAAGTAATGCTGCCCTATTGACTAACATATGCTTTTCAATAGGTTAGCAATTCCTGTTCGATCGGCTGGCACATTGCTGTTCGATCGGCTGGTCTAGCCGATCGGCTGACAATGCTGTCAGGCTGTTCAATCGACTAGCAATTGCTGTTCAATCGGCTGGTCCAGCCGATCGGCTGGCAATGCTATGATCAAACAGTATTCAACTAAGGATTCTAACATACAGATTTCATAGCAAACATTTTGCACAAATTTCAAGGCAACAATATTGAACTACCAAAAATCTCAACACTAACACATGATCTTCATTGCCACTCAATCAGCTGGTCTAGCCGATCGGCTAGCACATTGCTATTCGATCGGCTGGTCTAGCCGATCGACTAGCACATAGCACAATCAAAGCACATTTTTCAAGACATGAACTACCTTATACAAAAACAACTAAAGCACATTATGAATGTTGTCCGATCGGCTGGGCTAGCCGATCGGCTGGCATCTTCAATGAAGAACAGTTTGAAGAACATAAACTGATGATTCAAAAATTTTATGCTAATTATTACAAACTGAGCACAGATCCATGTTCCTGATGTTGTCGTGATCAAAACCCTATGTTCATTCTTGTCTAACTTGTCCTAAACAAAGTCTAATTTCTCAAAGAACATGCCGACTGCCGTAACCATGCGATCCTAGATCTAGCATATTTAAACAAGATTTTTCAAAAATTGAACCGGTAAACATGTAGATCTTTGCATTGCGAACACACCCATATAAACAAAATCTATTATCTCTTCCTAAATCTCCCTAAATCTAAGAAATGATGTCCGACAGATATGAACATGAAGAACACGAAAGATTTCAAAGATTTTGAAGTTAGAAATCATACCTTTGCTATTTGAGATGATGAGTAAGCCAACAAATCAAAGATATTGATGCAAAGAGAAATCAATGAAAACAGTGTAAACAGTGAGTCGGCTGAGAGAGTTTTTTGTTTGATCGAAGTGCGAAAAAGGTACAAATGAAGCATGAACTCCTATTTATGTCACACCCCGACCGCGTATACATGCAACCGCGGCGGAAACGTCGGGGAGTGTTGGGACAGAATTAATTGTTTCATAACCATGGAAATTAAAGTTACATTTTATTTTTCAAACAAGCATATTACATTGTCTTTAAACAGGAAATAAAGAGTTTATAACATAATTGAACTAGTCTATCTTTGTTTTATGTCTCTAAGGCACAGGTCCGCCCTAGTATCACAATCATCATCCTAAGCAACAGCTCCTGAAAACACATGTGAAAGTAGGTACGTCAGCATAAAAATGCCTGTGAGATACATAGGTTTTGTGAAAATGGGATTCATGACTTGAGTTTAAAGAAAACGTTTAATAACAGTCAGTCATGAACCTTGTAAATTGTTTAGTCTTGTAAATCATATGAGAAACGATAAGATCAGATGATATGTATAAATAAAATGTAAGGTTAAAGGAGAGTAAAAAAATGAGTTTGTATAAGATAAGTTTGTTTGTAAAACAATGTCTTGTGAAGAATATGTTATTTGTGAAAAAGGTAACATGTCTATACTGAAATGATTTAAATAATGCTACGATAGGTAATATTATACAAACATTTATATATAGGAAGTACCAGCGGCGTATCCACCATGATTTAAATAATGCTACGATAGGTAATATTATACAAACGTTACTCAAACCATTTACCCAAACCAACCACCATGTAAATTGTTCATGTATAAATCAATTGTCAAGTGTTATTGTGTAAACCATATCGAAATGTCTATGTTCAATGTAAACCACCAAATGTGTATATCAATGTCAAAATGTTTATGTTTAATGTAGATCATGTAATGTGTACCCAAAATATATCATGTATGGTAAGTGAAATGTATCAACTAAACCATATGTAAAATGCACAAAAACAAGGTATTGAAGTAAAACATGGTTTAAATCAAAGTTATGTTTTGTGGAACAAATGCATGCTATACTGATACAAACATTTATGCGGTATTTGTGAAAATGCATACATCCAAGCCTTGAGACTGTGGCGATAAACCCTTAAACAAATTAAAGGTTTATCTAAGTTATGTATATCGAATTCGGTCATTCCTTCCAATCCAAACAAACCCAGGATTTCAGGAACGGGAGTTGTCAATTCCTATGGTACCACTACCTACTAATGAACGGCGTAGCTAATGTTAATGAATGTATTGTTCCATGTTAAACAAACCAAATGTCATACCAAAATGAAAGCATGTGATGTAAACAATTGTACTAAGTATGCACACAATGGGCATAAATAGCATGAAATGTAATGTGAACCAATGTACTAAGTACGCACACAATGGGCATACATAGCATGAAATGTAATGTGAAACAATGTACTAAGTACGCACACAATGGGCATACATAGCATGAAATGTAATGTAAAGCAATGTACTAAGTATGCACACAATGGGCATATATAGCATGAAATGTAATGTAAAACAATGTACTAAGTACGCACACAATGGGCATACATAGCATGAAATGTAATGAAATCATGTACTATAATGTACTAACGAACATAGCAGGTATATGATGTGAAAACATGGAAAGCATGAAAGTAACAAGTAGGCACATGTGTTTCACCCCAAAATGTTTGGAAAACAGTAAAAGAGGGGTCTATGTACTCACATAAACACCTCGAAAACATGTAAAAGATGGGGTTCTATGTACTCACCTGAGATTGCTTTGAAATTCTTGTATAACAACCAAATAATGCTAGAGATCGCGGATATCAAACGACACCTAATATAGGTAACTACGTTAATATACCAGACCTAAATCGGAGGATCGGATAGTATGCGGGTTCGTAAACCAAACAAGTATGGAGACTCGTGTAATATGGTTTAACAAAGCCTACATACTAAAATGAAACCTAACCTAAGTGCTTACGACCCATTACGACCCGTTTAGGTAGCTTATGCTACCTTAACGCGTCGTTCGCGTGAAGCGCGTTTGGAACGCCTAACATTGTGACCATAAGGTATAACCTCGGAAGGTTATTCCCTATACAACTATGGTCACCTAATGTGTTTGGTCGGATCCTAATGATCGACCAAATGGGTCGGGTTTGAAAGTATAAGCGATTGTTTAGATCGCTTACCTTACGACCCTATATAAGCACTAAACTAAAAGTGACGAGCTAAGCATGTTAGAACATGCTTAACTAAGTTTAGAAAAACAGGTTTGGTATCAAAACAAACGGTTTTGATACTCACGAGTAGTTTGGTTACAAAATACGCAAGAATGCGCATTTTGGCCGAAACTACGACTCGTCACTGAGCCTAGATAACGTGGTAATCAGTAGGTATAGTCACTACGGACTATAACCATCGTGATCACGCTCACGTTATGAAGTTCCAACGAACTTCGTGTTGACCATAAGCTGGTCAACACAGAAAGTCAAACAAAGTTTGACTTTAGCACTAGAAAGCGATTAAAAGAACGAAAGAACACTTACGAAGGGTCCCCGAAAGCTAATCTCGATCCAGGAGCTCAGGTATGAAGCGAAGGCCTCAACTTAGAGCTTTAGATCAGATTTTTGTGGGTTTTAACCAAAATGGGGGGGGGGGGTATATATAGGAAAAGCAAGACCGTTAGGATCGTTTCTTGAATATCGTGCCACGATCAAATCCGTACACTTGTCGCAAAGTTGTGGTGGCTTATTTTGCCCCCACCATAGGGTTTTGACAAGTGGCATTGGCCTTTGGGGTGTTTGAAAGGATGTTACAAGCTGAAAAATGGCTTTTGCTGATCAGAAGGGGCCTCGCGTGACGCCAAGGGGGCTAGGTGTCACGCTAGGGTCCCCCTGTTCAGCAAACACTTTCAAACGTTTTCATTTCAGTCCCCGTTGCGTATTAAGGCCATTTCCGACATGTTTAAGGCTCGTTAAGCCATTTTCAAGGCCCTAAAATGATGCCTAAACATTGTGGACATGAAACATGCTCAAAAATATGCCGGATGTTGGCTCGTTTAGTCGTACGATCGCGATGTTCGGCTAATTACGACGGAATGCGCATAAGCGCGAAAAACGATCCAAATTGCGCGACGAATGGATTTTTCTCATGCCAAACACTAAGGCATAATATAAGGATGCTTACATAAATTTTTGGATGTCCGGATGTATTCAGAACGTAAGTTATGCGCGAAAGTGCAAACTTGTGCACTTTTTGACACTTTTAGCCCCTGAATGATCCAAAAGTTTATTTTAGCATACCAAACCCCTCAAAGCCTATTTCTAAGCTATGTAAAGGATATTTATGGTATGTTTAACTTATGGACATGTTCCGGAATGTTTGTTTTAGTTCAAATTGGCATACTTTCGCAGTTTGTCAAATTTAGTCCCTGTAAGCGAATAAACTTGTTTTTGCCATACCAAAGCCTTCAAAACTTATTTCTAAGTTATGTAAAGGTTATTTAAGGTATGTTGAGTATATGTTGATGTTCCCGAGTATTTGTCGCATTAAACTGAGTACGTTTACGCACCAGTTTGCGTATAATTCTCCAGAAAGCGATGTAGAGTTTAAAATCAAACAAAAGTCAAAACATGAAAAATGTAAAACATAACCAAACAAACATTGGGATAAAATAACATTGTTTTATAGATAACTGAACTGTTCACAATGATTTCAAGCACAAATGTTACAGTCTCCCATACTTGTGGAAATTTCGTCCCGAAATTTATTTAGAGGAAACTCGTGGAAAAAGATGCGGATATTTCGCCTTCATTTGATCTTCGCATTCCCAAGTAAACTCGGGTCCACGTTTAGATTCCCAGCGAACCTTGACCAAAGGAATGCGCTTGCGTTTAAGCCACTTGACTTCACGTTCCATGATTTCCACCGGTTTCTCAACAAATTTCAGTGTTTTATCAACACGAATTTCGTCAAGCGGTATGTGGAGGTTCTCATCAGCTAAACACCTCTTGAGATTGGATACGTGAAAGGTTGGATGAACATTTCCAAGTTCAGGAGGTAACTCAAGTCTGTAGGCTACCTTACCAATTCTTTCGACGATCTTGAATGGTCCAACGTATCTAGGTGCAAGTTTTCCTTTCTTTCCGAATCTGATCACACCTTTCCAAGGTGAGACCTTAAGTAATACACGATCACCGACTTGAAAATCCAAGGGCTTGCGTTTTAGGTCCGCGTAAATCTTTTGACGGCTTCTAGCTGTCTGAAGGTTATCACGAACTTTCTTAACCTTATCTGTTGTCTCTAAAACGAGGGCAGGGCCAGTAAGTTGAGCCTCGCCGATCTCATTCCAGCAGTCTGGTGAACGACATTTTCGACCATAGAGAGCCTCGAAAGGAGCCATGTTGATGCTGGAGTGATAACTGTTGTTGTAGGAGAATTCAATCAACGAAAGATGTGAATCCCAACTACTACCAAAATCGATCACACAAGCTCTAAGCATATCCTCCAGTGTCTGGATTGTTCTTTCAGATTGACCATCCGTTTGTGGATGATAAGCTGTGCTCAGATTAAGTTGGGACCCCATAGCAGATTGCATGGTTCTCCAAAAATGAGAAGTGAAACGAGCATCTCTGTCAGAAATGATGTTCAAAGGAACACCATGTCGAGCTACAATTTCATCCACGTAGATTTGAGCAAGTTTGTCAGCCGAAAAATCCTCACGGATTGGCAAGAAATGCGCTGATTTAGTAAGACGATCGACAACTACCCAGATGGCATCATGACCTTTCTTTGTGCGCGGAAGTTTAGTAATGAGATCCATGGTAATGTTTTCCCATTTCCAAACTGGGATCTCTGGTTGCTCCAATAAACCAGAAGGACGCTGATGTTCAGCCTTAACCTTAAGACAAGTAAGGCATTTCAATACATATAAGGCAATGTCTTTCTTCATACCAGGCCACCAATACTGAATACGAAGATCCTTATACATCTTATCTGAGCCAGGATGAATAGAATAACGAGACTTATGGGCTTCATCCATAAGCAAGGTACGAAGATTATCTTGGCTTGGGACCCACAAATGGTCCATGAAGTAATACGATCCATTGTCCTTCAGTTCCAGAGCAGGTGTTATGTGATAGGGAAATTCCTGATCCATTAGACCTTGTGAAACACAAGATTGTTGAGCCTGAGAAATACGGGCTTGGATATCGGATTGAGCTTGAATAACAGATTGGACACGAACACAATGAAGCTTAGTACGTTCCTTGCGACTCAAAGCATCGGCTACGACATTCGCCTTACCAGGATGGTAGCGAATTTCGCAGTCATAGTCGTTTAAAAGCTCTACCCAACGTCGCTGCCTCATGTTGAGTTCTTTCTGATTGAAGATGTGATGAAGACTTTTGTGGTCCCTGAAAACCACACATTTTTGTTCCGTACAAATAGTGTCTCCAGATCTTAAGAGCGAAGACAACTGCACCCAACTCAAGATCATGAGTGGTGTAGTTCTTCTCATGTATCTTCAACTGCCTTGATGCGTATGCTATGACTTTGTTTCTTTGCATCAGACGCAGCCAAGGCCCAATTTAGATGCATCGCAATAAACGACGAAATCATCATTGCCCTCAGGCCATGTTAGGACAGGCGCGTCGCAAAGCTTTTGTTTCAAAGTCAGAAACGCTTCCTCTTGTTTGACTCCCCAATCAAATGGCTTGTTCTTCTGAGTTAGAGCAGTTAGAGGAACTGCAATCTTCGAGAAGTTCTCAATGAAGCGGCGGTAATAACCCGCTAGACCAAGAAAAGAACGAACTTCAGTAGGAGTAGTAGGTGTATCCCAATCCTTAATCGCACTGATCTTGGAGGGATCTACATGAATACCTTGTTCGTTGACAATATGTCCTAAGAATTGAACCTCCTTAAGCCAGAATTCACACTTGGAGAATTTGGCGAAAAGTTGCTCTTTCTTTAGGAGTTCCAAAGTAAGACGAAGATGTTGCTCATGGTCAGCTCGCGTCTTAGAATATATCAAAATGTCATCAATGAAAACGATGATGAACTTATCCAAATAAGACTTGCAGACCCTATTCATTAAGTCCATGAAAACAGCAGGAGCATTAGTCAAACCGAATGGCATGACTGTGAACTCATAATGTCCATAGCGAGTGCGGAACACTGTCTTAGGAATATCTTCTTCATGCACACGGAGTTGATGATATCCAGATCGCAGATCAATCTTTGAAAAATAAGAAGCGCCTTGTAATTGATCAAAGAGATCATCGATGCGAGGTAGGGGATATCGATTCTTGATGGTGAGCTTCTTAAGCTCACGATAATCGATACACATCCTAAAAGACCCATCCTTCTTTTTGACAAAAAGAACGGTAGCACCCCAAGGTGAAAAGCTAGGACGGATAAAACCTTTGTCAGAAAGTTCCTGAAGTTGCTTAGACAACTCTTGCATCTCAGACGGTGCAAGACGATATGGAGCTCTGGCAATGGGATTCGCACCAGGTACGAGATCAATACGGAACTCGACTTGGCGTGCTGGGGGTAGACCAGGTAACTCTTCAGGAAATACTTCAGGATAATCTCGAACAACAGGAATATCTTGAATAGACTTACCTTTGCCCTTATCTCCTACCACATGTGCCAAAAATGCCACATAGTTCTTTCGCAGATACTTCCGAGCTTTAAAACAAGACATGAGTTTGAGACCACCAGCAGGTTTCTCACCACGAACCTGTAGGATCTCACCTGACGAAAGCGGCATACGAATGATCTTCTCGAAACAAACTATCTCTGCGCGATACTTGGCTAACCAATCCATACCCACAATAATGTCGAAGCTTCCGAGTTGCATAGGCGTGAGGTCAATAGGAAAAAGATGGTTGTTAAGGTTTAACTGGCAGTTGCGGAGAACAGAATCAAGAATAATGGGTTCACCGCTCGCCACTTCTACTGTCAATGGTTTACCTAGTTTCGTTCTAGACATGCGAAGCAATGGTTCAAAAGATAACGACACAAAACTCTTATCGGCACCCGAATCAAAAAGAACAGATGCTGGCTGATTATTAATAAAGAACGTACCGTTCACCACATTATCATCTGCTTGTGCCTCTTGTGCGTTCATGTTGAAGACTCGACCTCGAGCCTGAGCCTGATTCTGATTGGCATTCTGATTCTGGTTGGCTAGCCTTGGGCACCGATTTCTGTAGTGGATCAGATCCCCACAGTTATAACAAGCACCTGGTGGGTAGTGTGGTCGTGCAGCTTGACCCTGTTGCTGAGCAGGAGGCTGAGCAACTTGTTGAGCCGGGTTCTGAACTGCGCGATTTTGAGCAAACCGACAAACATCGGCAAGATGACCTGACTTCCCACAGTTAGTACAGAAACGAAACTGATGTTGCGGCTGATGGTGACTGTTGCATCTATTGCACAAAGGTGCATTCCCTGAATAGGGCTTCTTCGCTGGAGGCTGTGCGGGTTGGTTGGGAGCCGCCTGGTTAGCTTGGGCAGTGACAGCATAGTTTTGGGAAGCCTTACGCTTCCTTGCCCTTTTCGATGAACCAGAATCCTTTTCATTCTTGTTTTGACCTTTCTTGCTATCTTCCTTGTCAGACGACTGTTTCTTGCCCTTGTCACCCTTCCTGTGTAATTTATTCTTCCAAATCTTCGACTCAGTCAATGTCGCTGATAACTCGATCGCCTGACGGAGTGTGGCAGGGTTACTACCAGTAATTATGTCTTGCACTGAGTCAGGTAGGCCGTCGATGTACCTTTCGATGGCCTTGTCGAGTGGGGAAACCATAGTCGGGCAAAGCAGACTCAACTCCTCAAACCTATCAGTATATGCCCTGTGCTCACCACTATCTTGTTTCAAGTCATCAAACTCCTTCCTCAACGCTCGTTGTTCATGACGAGGAAAAAACTCCCTCATCATAAGAGCTCTAAGTTCAGCCCATGTCTGAGCTAGAGCAACTTCTGCATCGCGATCCCTCATAACCCCGTTCCACCACGTAAGAGCCCTCTTCTGAAACACACTCGAAGAAAACTCGACCTTGCGATTGTCAGGACACTGCACGTGACGGAATGTATTCTCAATGCTCTCGAACCATTGAAGAAGCCCAGTTGCTCCTTCGGAACCACTAAACTTGAGTGGTTTAGCCGAGTTAAAAATTCTTGAAATTGCATGGAGCATTGTTGTTGTTGTTGGCTTGGTTCCATTGAGCAAAGAGATTTGGGAATTGAGCAGCCATTTGCTGCGCAATAATTTCTGCCAGTTCGGCAGCCGCTATCTGGCTTTCGCGTCGAGGAGGCATTCTAAAAGCGGAAAAACACGAAAGGAAACGAGTGAGATGATTGGATGAAGAGAATGAGATGAAACAATTTCAACAAAAGCAAAGATGGTGGTTACGCATCGCAAAGCAAACAAGCGACACGCAATGTCTAGTCAAAGTAAATGGGTCAAAAATAATGTATCGCGAAGACATGTTCGCCTATAAGTGAACACTCACCTCAAGAGTTCCCAGGTAAGAGTGACTGGTCCGATTATGTGGATTTGTACGAACACTCTAGCCTTAGACAGAAAACTCAGGGTACAGGCATTCACTCTTCCAGTTCGCACGTGTTCACACTATTAAAACCGAAAACCTTGATGAGATTTTTGAAAATCCAAAGGGGTTCAAAACCTTATAACAGAGGGTTCAAAACCTAGTAATCAATCATCCTCGAACAGACGATTAATTTTCAAAGCGGATTCGGAATCGAAGTTCTCGTTGTGGTTATCACCTAAGGATAGGTGAAGCGAATGTTTTAAAATCTAAACACAAGATAACTTGTGTTAGGGTCCTAGAAAGTTATAGTCTAGGTCAAAGCATTACTAATAACCTAATTCCCTATAACCATTGGCTCTGATACCAACTCTTCTGTCACACCCCGACCGCGTATAACATGCAACCGCGGCGGAAACGTCGGGGAGTGTTGGGACAGAATTAATTGTTTCATAACCATGGAAATTAAAGTTACATTTTATTTATCAAACAAGCATATTACATTGTCTTTAAACAGGAAATAAAGAGTTTATAACATAATTGAACTAGTCTATCTTCGTTTTATGTCTCTAAGGCACAGGTCCGCCCTAGTATCACAATCATCATCCTAAGCAACAGCTCCTGAAAACACATGTGAAAGTAGGTACGTCAGCATAAAAATGCCTGTGAGATACATAGGTTTTGTGAAAATGGGATTCATGACTTGAGTTTAAAGAAAACGTTTAATAACAGTCAGTCATGAACCTTGTAAATTGTTTAGTCTTGTAAATCATATGAGAAACGATAAGATCAGATGATATGTATAAATAAAATGTAAGGTTAAAGGAGAGTAAAAAAATGAGTTTGTATAAGATAAGTTTGTTTGTAAAACAATGTCTTGTGAAGAATATGTTATTTGTGAAAAAGGTAACATGTCTATACTGAAATGATTTAAATAATGCTACGATAGGTAATATTATACAAACATTTATATATAGGAAGTACCAGCGGCGTATCCACCATGTTTATATCATATTACTTACGCCACGTTACTCAAACCATTTACCCAAACCAACCACCATGTAAATTTTTCATGTATAAATCAATTGTCAAGTGTTATTGTGTAAACCATATCGAAATGTCTATGTTCAATGTAAACCACCAAATGTGTATATCAATGTCAAAATGTTTATGTTTAATGTAGATCATGTAATGTGTACCCAAAATATATCATGTATGGTAAGTGAAATGTATCAACTAAACCATATGTAAAATGCACAAAAACAAGGTATTGAAGTAAAACATGGTTTAAATCAAAGTTATGTTTTGTGGAACAAATGCATGCTATACTGATACAAACATTTATGCGGTATTTGTGAAAATGCATACATCCAAGCCTTGAGACTGTGGCGATAAACCCGTAAACAAATTAAAGGTTTATCTAAGTTATGTATATCGAATTCGGTCATTCCTTCCAATCCAAACAAACCCAGGATTTCAGGAACGGGAGTTGTCAATTCCTATGGTACCACTACCTACTAATGAACGGCGTAGCTAATGTTAATGAATGTATTGTTCCATGTTAAACAAACCAAATGTCATACCAAAATGAAAGCATGTGATGTAAACAATTGTACTAAGTATGCACACAATGGGCATAAATAGCATGAAATGTAATGTGAAACAATGTACTAAGTACGCACACAATGGGCATACATAGCATGAAATGTAATGTGAAACAATGTACTAAGTACGCACACAATGGGCATACATAGCATGAAATGTAATGTAAAGCAATGTACTAAGTATGCACACAATGGGCATATATAACATGAAATGTAATGTAAAACAATGTACTAAGTACGCACACAATGGGCATACATAGCATGAAATGTAATGAAATCATGTACTATAATGTACTAACGAACATAGCAGGTATATGATGTGAAAACATGGAAAGCATGAAAGTAACAAGTAGGCACATGTGTTTCACCCCAAAATGCTTGGAAAACAGTAAAAGAGGGGTCTATGTACTCACATAAACACCTCGAAAACATGTAAAAGATGGGGTTCTATGTACTCACCTGAGATTGCTTTGAAGTTCTTGTATAATAACCAAATAATGCTAGAGATCACGGATATCAAACGACACCTAATATAGGTAACTACGTTAATATACTGGACCTAAATCGGAGGATCGGATAGTATGCGGGTTCGTAAACCAAACGAGTATGGAGACTCGTGTATTATGGTTTAACAAAGCCTACATACTAAAATGAAACCTAACCTAAGTGCTTACGACCCATTACGACCCGTTTAGGTAGCTTATGCTACCTTAACGCGTCGTTCGCGTGAAGCGCGTTTGGAACGCCTAACATTGTGACCATAAGGTATAACCTCGGAAGGTTATTCCCTATACAACTATGGTCACCTAATGTGTTTGGTCGGATCCTAATGATCGACCAAATGGGTCGGGTTCGAAAGTATAAGCGATTGTTTAGATCGCTTACCTTACGACCCTATATAAGCACTAAACTAAAAGTGACGAGCTAAGCATGTTAGAACATGCTTAACTAAGTTTAGAAAAACAGGTTTGGTATCAAAACAAACGGTTTTGATAGTCACGAGTAGTTTGGTTACAAAATACGCAAGAATGCGCATTTTGGCCGAAACTACGACTCGTCACTGAGCCTAGATAACGTGGTAATCAGTAGGTATAGTCACTACGGACTATAACCATCGTGATCACGCTCACGTTATGAAGTTCTAACGAACTTCGTGTTGACCATAAGCTGGTCAAAGCAGAAAGTCAAACAAAGTTTGACTTTAGCACTAGAAAGCGATTAAAAGAACGAAAGAACACTTACGAAGGGTCCCCGAAAGCTAATCTCGATCCAGGAGCTCAGGTATGAAGCGAAGGCCTCAACTTAGAGCTTTAGATCAGATTTTTGTGGGTTTTAACCAAAATGGGGGGGGGGTATATATAGGAAAAGCAAGACCGTTAGGATCGTTTCTTGAATATCGTGCCACGATCAAATCCGTACACTTGTCGCAAAGTTGTGGTGGCTTATTTTGCCCCCACCATAGGGTTTTGACAAGTGGCATTGGCCTTTGGGGTGTTTGAAAGGATGTTACAAGCTGAAAAATGGCTTTTGCTGATCAGAAGGGGCCTCGCGTGACGCCAAGGGGGCTAGGTGTCACGCTAGGGTCCCCCTGTTCAGCAAACACTTTCAAACGTTTTCATTTCAGTCCCCGTTGCGTATTAAGGCCATTTCCGACATGTTTAAGGCTCGTTAAGCCATTTTCAAGGCCCTAAGATGATGCCTAAACATTGTGGACATGAAACATGCTCAAAAATATGCCGGATGTTGGCTCGTTTAGTCGTACGATCGCGATGTTCGGCTAATTACGACGGAATGCGGATAAGCGCGAAAAACGATCCAAATTGCGTGACGAATGGATTTTTCTCATGCCAAACACTAAGGCATAATATAAGGATGCTTACATAAATTTTTGGATGTCCGGATGTATTCAGAACGTAAGTTATGCGCGAAAGTGCAAACTTGTGCACTTTTTGACACTTTTAGCCCCTGAATGATCCAAAAGTTTATTTTAGCATACCAAACCCCTCAAAGCCTATTTCTAAGCTATGTAAAGGATATTTATGGTATGTTTAACTTATGGACATGTTTCGGAATGTCTGTTTTAGTTCAAATTGGCATACTTTCGCAGTTTGTCAAATTTAGTCCCTGTAAGCGAATAAACTTGTTTTTGCCATACCAAAGCCTTCAAAACTTATTTCTAAGTTATGTAAAGGTTATTTAAGGTATGTTGAGTATATGTTGATGTTCTGGAGTATTTGTCGCATTAAACTGAGTACGTTTACGCACCAGTTTGCGTATAATTCTCAAGAAAGCGATGTAGAGTTTAAAATCGAACAAAAGTCAAAACATGAAAAATGTAAAACATAACCAAACAAACATTGGGATCAAATAACATTGTTTTATTGATAACTGAACTGCTCACAATGATTTCAAGCACAAATGTTACAATTTATAGGCTGACAATGAACCGGCTAGGCAGTTCGATCGGCTGGTCTAGCCGATCGGCTGGCCTGTTCGATCCAAGGCACTTTGACTTTCAAACCGATTTGACTTTTTGACCTTTTTCACATTATCAGTGTTCGAGAAATCCACTTAAGTATCTAGGTCCAAGTTAATGACCCTAGGTACCTAATTTGTCTACCAAATTCAACTTTATGACCTTGGTTGACCCGAAGCAAAAACAACTGATGTTTTGATTGTCCATTTTTCTGAAAATTTACAAGTTTCAACTTAATGAACTTGCACTTTGACTTTTTATTATTTCTGTTTGAATCAATGATTAGCTCCAAACTTGTTTTTCAGCTCAGAACAACTTCCTGCAACTTGTATCAGACTGTGAATCTGAAGATCAACCCTCCGCTTTGGTTTGTCAAAAATAAAGCAGAAGTGCAAAATCTTTTTGAGTTTTTAATGCAAATTCTAAACTAGAAAAGTATAACAGAAACTGAAAAATAGAATGTAAAGAAGGAAATCTATTTACAAACATATTTTATTGAGCGTGTCAGGGAATCATATCAGCTTTTTAGACAAGTTACAAGTACCGTTAAGCTTCATTTCATATTCAGGATTAAACAATTCACCTCGATTGTCGATATACTGATCCATTTTAAGTTTTCTCACAGATTTCAATTTATTCAGGATACGATTTAGATGTCTTATTAACTTAACTCATTTATGTGTCCCACCTTTTGAATATACTCCTGTATCAAGTTCCCAGTATTCAGTCTTACAGGTGAGTATACCACAGATGATATCTGTAAGGGGTTAAATGCGAGGGCCGTGAGAGCTCAGGTCGATACTTCCGTATACGCAGAGAGATGACAGCTTCGACTTTTCGGTGTGTCCCCTTTAGAGGATCTTTTAATTTCAACAGCAACGACTATCAATTTTATTGTTTCATCAGCTTGCTGAGGGTGATGCTATGTTTCAAGCATTTTGCGAAAAGTATTATTCGGGGACTAGGTCAGAACTTCCATTCAGCAGAAGTCCCAGAATAATACCCCAGATATTACTAAGTATAATGACCTAGTATCTCAGAATAAGGGACCTATCAAACGAGATTTCAGGGGTTACCTATATATCCAAATAGTGTTCCCCACAAAGTAAGTCTCGTTATGTATTTTTAAGTTTATATCCCGAACAAATATATTAACCGTGTAAAAAACCTATCGACACATCATTAGTGAGACTGTTTAAACCTTTTAAAACTTTACAAATCTTTAGCATACCGTAACAGTCTAGCTGATGTACAATCATTTTCCTATTTACACAGGCTCTTTTTCATTTTTTTTTATTGTTTTTGGATTTTGAAATTTTATCATGTTTTTGGCTTTTTGATTTTTTAATGTTTTTGGATTTTCTAAAAAGTATATACAAATATACCTATCTCCCCCTAAAGACCAAAACAGGTAAAAAATCGACAAACCATTGCAGAGTGATTATCAACATCATCTACAGTGGTATCCTCATCAACGCCAACGATTCCATCCTTCACCGACAAGAGCATCATGCCATTTAGTTTTAAAAGATATTTAAAATGTGTTCTATCAAATGCCTTGGTATGTAAATCAGCTTTTTGCTCGTCAGTGTGGATTTTCTCAATTCGTATCAACTTTTTCTCGAAACAATCGCGAATAAAGTGATGACGAATTTCTATATGTTTGGTTTTAGCGTGATGTACCGGATTTTTTGTTATATTTATTGCGGCCTCGTTATCAACAAAAAGAGGAGTGTTAAGAAACTACAAACCGTAATCGCGCATCTGTTGCTGTATCCACAGGATCTGAGAACAGCAACTGCTGGCAGAAATGTACTCTGCTTCACATGTGGATAGCGCCACAGACGTTTGTTTCTTACACTGCCAGGTAACCAAGCGAGGTCCAAAGAACTGGCATCCTGCAGTTGTTGATTTGGCATTGACTTTGCAGCATCCGAAATCCGAGTCGGAATACCCTTCGAGCGTAAAATCGACTTTTCTAGGATACTACAACCCCAACGATGGAGTTCCCTTCAGGTAGCGTAATATCCTTTTTACAATGATCAAGTGTGAAGCTCTCGGGTTAGATTGAAATCTTGCTGCGAGGCACGTCAGATACATAATGTCGGGTCTTGAAGCAGTTAGATACATCAATGAACCAATCATGGAACGATAAAGTGTTTCATCTGCCCTATCTCCGGTGAGATCTGGGTGAATCCCATGATTTGTTGCTAATGGGGTTGCCGCAGGAGTAGAACCTGACATTCCAAATTTCTCTAGAATATCATGAACGTACTTCGTCTGGTGTATAAAAATTCCTTCAGGAAGTTGATCAACTTGGAGTCCCAAAAAGAATTTCATTTCCCCCATTGATGACATTTCGAACTTTTGCTTCATCACTTGTTCAAAGTCTTTGCACAAGTCCTCATTTGTTGACCCAAAAATTATGTCATCCACATAAATTTGTACTATCAGCAGGTGACCGTCGACTATCTTTGTGAAGAGGGTGGCGTCTATAGTTCCCCGGATGAAGTGATTGGCTAGCAAATGCTGAGATAATGTCTCATACCAGGCTCTCGGGGCCTGGTGTAAGCCATATAACGCTTTATCCAAGAGATACACTTTATTCTTGTGGTGTGGATCGACAAAGCCCGGTGGCTGTCCCACATACACTTCCTCCTTCACTTTTCCGTAGAGAAAGGCCGACTTCACATCAAGCTGGTAGACTTTAAAGTTTTTCCATGATGCAAATGCTAGGAAAATTCTGATTGCTTCTAGTCGTGCCACAGGAGCGTACACTTCGGTAAAGTCAATTCCCTCCTGTTGACTGAAGCCCTGAACAACAAGTCGAGCTTTGTTTCTGACCACTACTCCTCTGTCGTCCCTCTTACACTTGAACACCCATTTGGTGTTGATTTTCTTGTGACCCTCTGGTAAATCCACCAGTTTCCAAACACCTAATTTCTCAAACTGGTTCAGCTCTTCTTGCATCGCGTTGACCCAAGAATCTTCAGTAAGCGCCTCTTTGTATGTTCGAGGTTCAATCTGCGAGATAAAACAACATAGTGAAAATTCAGTTTGTAGAGGTGCTACTGATGAATAAAAACTAGTAAGCCCTTGGTCAATTTGATGTCTGGTGCGAACTCCTGATTGAAGCTCTCCGATGATCAGCTCCTCCGGATGATATGAAAGAGTTCTGGGCATTACTTCACTCGGAACATTTACATTGCCTTCCAGATTAGTGACATTTTGATTTGCACCTTCTTCACTGATAGGATCTGCTTGATCTAAAATCTGGATTTGCTCCCCCTCAGATTCAGAATCCCCATGATCAAAAGTTGGACCGACATCAGATGTTGTATCATCATTTGTTGCCGTCTGATTCTCTGGAGTATCATCATGTTCACCAGTATTACTAGGACCTGCTTCATCATCATTTGAAGTTTTCTGAGATTGCCTAGAATACTGTGCTGGAAATCTTTCTTCTGATGATTCATAGTTTCTAAGAATATCCAGCTCATCAAAGAAGTCTTCTTCATCTTCAGGTTCTTCCATTACATCAAAGGAATCCCACAACGTGTCGTAGTGGTAACGCCATGAATCTCCTGGGTTCTGAGGCGGCATCGTATTACCTTGACATTCAACATTTGCAGCTTCAATAATCCGCTTTTCACTTGGCACGAAAACACGACGCAGAGGACTTGCATATCCAACAAATATACCCTCAATGCACTTCGGACCAAATTTTCCAAAAGGTTCTATCACCGTAGGGTGACCCGAACGGTTCAAGATACTTCAAGTTAGGCTTGCGGTTATTGATCAATTCAAAACATGTTTTGTTGAATTTCTTCACAGTGAGAACTCTGTTGAGAGTATAGCATGCGGCAAAAACAGCTTCAACCCAAAAAATTATTGGAAGTTTTGAATCTGTGAGCATAGTTCTGGCTGTCTCGATTAGTGTCCGATTTTTGCGTTCTGCTACTCCATTCTGCTGTGGAGTGTACGGAGCACTAAACTCATGCAGTATACCTCTTTCTTCACAAAATTCTTCCATCTTGTTGTTTTTGAATTCAGTACCATTATCACTTCTAATTCTTCTGATACGTCTCTGGTACAAATTCTCAATGTTTTTGAATAACGCCATTAGACTGTCAAACGTTTCATCCTTTGTCTTCAAGAAAGATACCCAAGAAAATCTAGAATAATCATCAGTGACGACCAAGCAATAGTAATCTCCTGTAATGCTTTTGACATTCACAGGACCAAATAGATCCATGTGAAGTCTTTCCAGCGGTCGAGAAACTGAATTGACTTGCTTTTTGGGGTGTGACTTTTTCTTCTGTTTGCCTTTAATGCAACTTATACACTCCCCTTCTAGATGAAAACCTTTGATGTGAACTCCTGTAACTAGATCATTGTGCACCAAGTGATTCATTTTTCGAAGATGTATATGCCCCATCTTTCGGTGCCACAATCTTGACTCCTTCTCAGTTGCTCTTGACACAAAACAGTGAGCCTGACCCGTTGTTGTCGTTGCTATGCTCATATCCAATACATACAGGTCGTTGACTCTTGGTGCCCTCATGATGACCCACTCCTTAGGTACAACAAATCCTGGTTTTAGTATCAAACATTCTTTGTCAGTGAAGTGAGTGGTGTACTTTCTGTCACAGATCTGAGAAATACTTAGTAGGTTGTTCTCCAGCTCAGCAATGTAATTTACTCTTTCAAACGTTACAATCCCATTGGATAACGTTCCTTCACCAATTATACGACCACCTTGATTTCCCGCGAATCCAACATATCCTCCATTTATATTTCTTACATCGTACAACAATGCAGTCTTCCCTGTCATATGTCTGGAAGCTCCACTATCCATGATCCATCTTGAAACAAGTTGTGGAAGATCCTGCACATAAACAACCATGATTAAAACATTTCAATAAAGGATGCGGATTCATGCTTCGCGATCAAGGAAGCTCCGGCAATTCAAATTGTTTAGTCAAACATCGAGTCCACCCAGGCCTCATCAGCCTTAGGTGTAACTTTGACTCTCGCAATTTGAATTTTGAAATTTTCAGCCTTGAGAGGTGGAAAATTTGCATCATAATCAACCGTAATTGATTCTTCAGACTTTTTCACCTCAGAAGTTGAAATTTTCTTCTCACTTTTTGGTTTCCAAATTTGTTGAGATAATGGAACCCTTTTCTTTTCAGGAACATTCATCTTTACCGATGTGGTAGAAGATGATTGTTTTTCCATTTCAGAAACCTTTGATTTTGAACCACTTGCTCTCATTTCAGCAACTTTTGGCTTCCATGTTTGTTGAGTTGTTGCGACCCCTTTGTAAAATTTTTCATTTTTAATTTTCATCTTCTTTACAGATTAAGTTTTGACTTTGGTGTTGTCATTTTTCAAACTCTTTCTCTCAACCAATGGAGCCTTTTCTGTCTCATCATTTTTCTTCTTTTGATTTTCAACAACATCAGTCTTAGGCTTCAAGTTGGTACACTTTCGTGCAATATGCCCAACTTGATTGCATCTGAAGCATGTTCGGGTGTCAACAACCTGACTTGTGCCTTCAGACTGAGGTTGTGAAGCTTTTTCCTCAAAGAACTCTTTGTTTGATTTTGAAAAGATTTCAGGTTCTTCATTAGAAAATGAACTCGAACTGTTCACAAAAACTTTCTTTTCAACAAATTTCTTGTTTTGAACATTTTTCTTCTGATAAGAATTACCCCCTGATATCCACCCGACCAATTGTTTCGATTGTTATTAGAAAAACGTGGAGGAATAACGGGTTTCTTGTAGTAAGCTTTATCTTTTTCTAAATTCATTTGTCTTTTTGTTTGGTTCAAACTCCTGAACCCAACAACTTATCTGAACCCAACATCTTGTACATGACAAGATTTGGTTCTTCATTTAAGTTGTTCTTGGATTTTTGTTTCGGAATGTATTTATCCAAGAAACAACCATCATCTTCATTTGAATCAGACTCTAAGACACTTTCTGCCATGCTTTTGACAATATCAGTCTGAACTATCATCAGATGATGATGATGAGAATGTAACATCAATCGACTCTGGAAGTTTTATTTCATCTGAATTTTCATCATCATTAACCAGTCCGGACTTTTTCTTTGAGAAATTGTTTAAAACAGGTGGTGGGACTTGATGATATCCCACTCCAATTCCGTCCAAAAATATATCTTCGCCAACTTTGTTTTTCCCGATGGGTTTGGGAACAATGTGCTGCAGAACAAAGCTTGCGGAGTTGTAACTGGTTAATTTTAATTGGATGCGTTCATTTTCGATTTTCGCTTCTTGAAATTGAAGTTTCAGATTAGCAATTTCATCCAATTGTTTGTTTATTAACTCCTCTTTCACCCTTAACACACCCGACAATTGAACATTTTCTTTTGTTGTTTTCCCATTTCGATCATCCGAATCTTTAACCATTCGCTTAAGCTTCTCAAAATTTTCAGTGATGTGACGATTTTCAAGAATGAGTTTTTCATTTTCTTTCTTAGTTCTTTCTATGTCACTTTTATCACTTTCAATTTTTTCAGTTAACTCTTTTGCACGATCGTTTGAAGCTTTTAGCAATTTATCCCGGTTTAAGATTTGATTTTCAACCTCTCTGACTCTTTTTGTCAGATCTTCAACCTTTTTGTTGTTGAGATAAGCGATAGTACTACAATCTTTGCAATTTTTCATGTAATTCTTGCAGTCACTTTCTCTTTTGTCTTTCTTACCTGACACTACATTCATGTTTATCTGACTGACCTTGGCGTTTGACTTAGTTCCAGAACTAGAATCTACCTCCAGTTCTTTTGTAGCTAGAAATTTGTCTGCCATCTTCATCAGATTTTCGGCTGTGAGCTCCTGTGATGTATCCATTACCCCATCATCAATCTTCTTTTCTGCCGAATTCACCTTTTCTTCTTTTTCTTCCACTTTCTTTTCACCTTCTCCCCACCATTCTCTTTGTCTAGCTTCCTCTTCTTCAGCATATTGCTGAATGATTGCATCAACACTGAGTGAACTTGGATCGATTGCGATATTACCTTGAGGATCAAGATAACATTCTCTGTCTGGATCCCACCTTTTAGCCCTTTTTGCTTCTTTGTAAATGGTATAGATTCTGCTTACTTTTGTTTGGGTGTCACACCCCGAATTTCCACGTGTCACCGGTGGGCCCGGTGGGGAGTATCGTGACGTAGTTGATAACATCATAGTCAAACAACACAATTTATAAATGCACAGCGGAAGCAAAAGATAATATTTTACAATCCGAATATAAAGTAATATCAAGTATTACAACGGAAAGTAGAGGATCCACAGGCGGATCTTAAAAATTAAGTATTGTTCAACAGACTTTAGACGTCTAGAATTTGCAAGATTCCTTATTAACGCCCTGAGCAGCTTCCAGCCTATTACGTACTTGTACCTGTCACTTAGACTTTGGAAAATACGTCAGTTTTCACTGGTAAATACACTCAACTGACTCATTTGAAAAGAGTTTATGAAAATTGGTTTAGGCGCACAAGGCACAAAACTATTTTGACACTTGATTAAGATGCACAAGGCAAGATTTATCTTTTATACTTGGGACAAACTATATCTCATCTTATCAGTTTTACATAACTTGCTCTACATACGGGGCCCGGTCCTATGCCGGTTCAAGATTAACCGACACACCACTATTCCCCTATTGGGAATCCCATAATGGGTATAATCAAATAATAAGCATAAAGCATCTGTCAGGTGTATGCCTACACCCCGTGCTTAGGTCGTGGCCATTGCAATTAATGAGTCAAGGATATCCAGGACACGGTCGCATTAACCCCCAATGTTTCAGTCAAGCAATACGAATTAAAACAGGTTATTTGAATTTCCCGACACATTGGTCTTCGAATCCCATACCTGACCATGCGGTATTTATATTACCGTATCCCAAGCCCGTAATAGGGAAAATAAGTTAAGAGTATTTACCTGAGCTAGCTCCTGACTTAAGTAGCAAGAATTATAATAACTCAGCCGTATTCACTTAAGTAAGCGTAGGTACAATTTACCGGAAGGCTCTAGTCTGGAACGATGGTATAAATAACCAATTAGAATACTAGCGGGTCTTTAATTAAGCCTAAGCTTAGACCGGTTAGTTTTAAGGAAATATGCGGTTCAAGCGCACGATTAAGCGAAGACCGGATAGAACGTGATTTAGACCCGACAAGTTTGAATACTTGTATAATATGGGTATACTAAATACATTCTGGATTTTGAGATAAAAATGATAACGTTTGACCCGTTTCGGTCAATTTACGCAAACTAGTTACGTAAACCGAACCGAACGCAAAAAGGGCGTTACGGGTAGTCAAATGAGTCAAATGCAAGTTTCCTGAGATAATATGCTTTAAATATGATATAATATCAGTACGTTATGTTCTATATTGCCCGGAATAATTTTTAAACTCAATTTATGCCTTATAAGGGCATTTTGGTCATTTAAAAGATTATAAAAGAGTCAAATTAGAAATCTGAGTTTCGGGTCTGGTTTATACCGTAAATATACTTCATTTAACATATTATAACAGTAGGGTATGACCCATATACCAAACTTAACATTTAAAATCAAACTATGCACCGTAGGGGTATTTTAGTAATTTCACAAGAGCTAAAAATGCTAAAACTGGAAATTTGAGTTCATATACTTATACTTACTGTTATTATATGAAAATATACTAATTACATCAGTAGGTATAAGTCTTATATGTTAAAAATAGGTATAACGCTTACTATGCGTTAAAATGCTAAAAATGCGATTTAACGCCGTTTCCGGGTTTTTAAAAGAAAGCTGAGATTTTTATATTTCCAGAATGCTTAAAATAATTTATTTAACAAATAAAATCAGTAGAAAAAGGTTTCGGGTCAAAAGAATGTATAAAACTCATTTTATGGCCTAAACGGTCAAAACCGGCATAAACCGAAATAACTTAGCGATCTAAGAAACGATCAGCCAAAAATTAAATAAAAATCATCAAAAATCCCAAAATATTATATAACATCAGTGGGTAAAAAGTTTTATATCAAAACGTGGCCTGAAATGGGTTCTGCGCGAAATGCGCCGATTATGTAACTTTAAAATATAGTTTTACGCTATCGGCCATAATTCAAAATCTGGACCACCAACTGGTCTCAAATTTTCGGTGCAAGTTTATATATTAGAAATAAAGATTTCTACTCTTTCACTTTTCCAAAAATCACGTTTTATATCAAAAAGGGAAAAATAGTCAACTTTTAAGCATAATCGGAAACATGCAAATGAATCGGCTAAGCATAGACTCAGGCAACAAAAATTCCAGAAAGTTTTACCAAAATAAAAATGGTCAAAAATACTCTCCAATACAGATCTCAAACATGCATGTACGAATCCGAATCGATGGTCTACGAAATAGTCATTTTACAAGACTTTCGGTTCCGATTCGTATCTATACTAAAGATTGTCGAGTTGATCATAGTAAAACACATTCTTATATTCATTATAAAGCTATTTTTAATGATCAAACGGATTGCATGTCATCAACATTACCATTTAAGCTATTTTTCACAAAAATCATTTCTGTTGACTTTTTAGAAACAAGTTTGACTCGACAATTAGCATGCATAAAGTGGGAATCAGAGAATACCCTTTTGAGGGTTTGTTTCCCACATAAATACCAACATATATCTGGTTTCAATTTGAGAAATGACTGAGTGAAACTCGTTTAATCAGAAAGTCAAAGTGTATGAATAATCAGTTTGACTTTTACTAATAATCGATGCAAGAACGAATTAAGGACAAAATTAGAAGCTTACAAAGGTCCTATTGATGCTTAGTTAACACTAGGATGTTGCCTTGACGTTCAGATTTGCTCCAGGAAGTTGTCTTGAGAGTTTTACAAGTTGGATGTTCTTGATCACAATGTATGAGCTCAAAGAAATGAGCTTTTGATCTGTTTTATGGATGGAATCAGAGGTAGTAGGAAGTTCTCAGTAGCCTAGGCATGCAAGGACTTTCATTGGATCAAAAGAGAGGTGATAACAGCTGTTTACAACTTCAAATTCGGACCCAAAATGGTCATTTTCGCGATTTCTGTTACTGGCAGTCCCACGCGGCCCGCCTGGGCATGTCCAGGCGGGTCGCCTGACCCTCTGATCAGCCAAACAAGTTTCAAACATGGCAGATTTGGTCCCTGAACTTGCATGCGATGTTTCGGCTGCTTATTTTGACTCGTAAACCCCCAAACTTGGTTTTTAAGAACCTTGGGACATTTACCTACATGGTAATGTCCTCGGATAACTTTGCGCTCAACCGAAAAGCCATGAAATTCGACGTTGACGCTTTTAGTCCTTCAAGTACGGTTTTGGCCATAACTTTCTCATACGTTGACGAAACTTCATGAAATTTTTACCACATATTCTAGTGAGTATATTTTAGCTTCTCAAAGCTTCGGATCTGCCAAAAGTTCACTCAGAGGTATAAATTAAACATGTTGACACTTTTGGCCCCTATAGTTTGCAATTCCTCACTTTTGTGCAATTTCTGCGTCGTATGATCCATGAACCACCCGTTTAAGGTTATGAACATTATGTAGGGTTATCATAGAGTCTATTTATCCATTGTTGACACTTTGGACCCTTACGTTCCATAGTTTTCACTGTTTGTCACTTTTAGTCCCTCTAAAGTCTGTTTTCACATACCGGAACCTTATGACACGTCTCAAGACATTATTGGACGAAATTTTTCGAGGTGTTACATCCTCACCCCCTTAAAAGAAATCTCGACCTCGAGATTTACTGAAACAAATGGGGATATTTTTCTTGCATCGTGGATTCCACTTCCCACGTGTATTCGGGACCTCTACGGGTATCCCACTTGACCTTGACAATAGGTGCATGCTTCCTTCGAAGCTTCTTTACCTGTCGATCCTCAATCGACAAAGGTTTTTCCACGAACTTCATACTCTCATCTATGTGTATATCTGTATGCGGTATAATCATTGACTCGTCAGCGAAACACTTCTTCAAATTACAGATGCGGAACACATTAGGTATAGCGCTAAGTTCTTCAGACAAGTTTTAACTTATAAGCAACTGACCCGATACGTTCGATGATCTTGAAAGGTCCTATGCATCTCGGGCTTAGCTTGCCTTTCTTACCAAATCGCATCACCCCTTTCCAAGGTGATACCTTAAGCAATACCTTATCACCTACATCGAAGTGAAAATCCTTGCGCTTCGGATCCGCATAACTTTTCTGCCTATCCCTGGCAGCTTTCAAACGATCGCGAATCTACACGATCTTGTCTGTCGTCTCAAAGACGATATCTGGTCCTGACAATTGGACATCTCCAACTTCTGCCCAACAAATGGGCGATCTACACTTTCTACCGTATAAGGCCTCCAAAGGCGCGACCCTAATACTAGTATGGTAGCTATTTTTATAGGAGAATTCTATCAAGGGTAGGCGGTTATCCCAACTGCCACCTAAATTAATCACACATGCTCGAAGCATGTCTTCCAATGTTTGGATGGTACGCTCACTCTGTCCGTCCGTCTGCCAACCGTTATGTGATAATGCTCCCTGACTTATTGGCGGAACATATCCTTAAATCCTTAGGGTGTAATACATCGCGAGCTCCACCAAGCTCCTTAAATAGGTTTTAGCTCATAAGTTATTTGATCTTGATATATTCGATTACTTCGAATGATTTCATATATTCAGAGCTTACTAGCCTGACAATTAACAGATTGGCACACCTTTCCAGGGTGATATCTTTTGTTGAACCTTATTTCTTAACAAGAACTTAGGAGGTTTGCTATTTCCATGAATCCTTGATTCTCTGCCGAATACTGGCAACTTATAGATGGTTATGGATTTGATCGATCTTATTCATTGTTTCCAAGGCAACTTTTAGATCCTGATAATTGGACTTACCAATTTTCTGTCTAGCAATAGATGTTTAACATCTTATCTATACAAGGTCTCCCAAAAGAGCAGCGTTGATACTTATATAACAACTATTACCGAAAAGCTTATCTTAAGGCGATATGGTTATTCCAATCACTGCTTGACTAATCTCAAAGAATAGTTGTTCCTTACAGCTAGTCGAATAAATCGACGATCCTGGCAGCAATCTGGGGATTCCTAGTTATTGCCTAAATAGGGTTGCGGTAATCAATGCATAAGCAAGATGAACCGTCTTTCTTATTTACTAAAAATCAGAGTTCTTAGAACCTTGAATTTTGGCATTACGAAACCTTATCCAAAACTTATTTATTTGGCTCTTAGTTCTTCCTATTTCGCTGGTAATAACAGATATAAGATTCTTACAATAACTGCAGCCCTAAGCGGGATGTTTGTCCTAACATCCTCTTGCCTCTCAGAAGGCAAACATGGTAATTCTTATAAAGAAGCTAATTATGACACATAGAGATGTCAGAGATTTCCGCATTCTCAGGCTTTGGCTCATCTATCGCTGTCGGTGTCAGATAAATGACACATTCCCTTTACCATTGCAAAGATGCCCTAAGTAGAGATACTTATAAGGACATTTTTATATTGGATATCTCCTTTGAATACTACTAGTCGACTTTAGTACAATATGACCATTAGGATATCTTCGGGGATCCCATGCATTAAACCTCCATACTGATCAGGCATGGAAGCAATCTATGGGACACACTAGGATACGCAAATCCTCATATGGTACTCTTATCAAACATAGTTTGGCATTCGCAGACGATAGAAAACAATGAGAAAAATAGTAAGATAAAATAAATGATATATATTGTCGTACTCTTTCTGGGGAAGAGTACTCCAGATGAAAGGATTTTCTCCGAGAATGGGAGAGATGTTATTAAAGATTCCATTGGTAACTTATACCTCATATTTAATATATGGAGTCCCTATGAATGTAATCCATAGTTTGCTAAGCTTATGGTTTGCTAAAGGTTTATTATCCCTTGCATCAATGTAAAAATACTTGTCAGTCACTATCAATGCTAAATGGTAAAGGACGTACCTATTGCTATTATCGATGCACTGTCTCAGGTATTCAACCGGTAGTCTAGGCGGTTCCTTTCTTATCCTTTCCCGACCTAGCTGCTCCTTCCTTGGCAGCCTTAGGGCAATTAGTACTGATATGCCCCTTTTCACCACAGCTGAAACAGTTTGCATCCTTCATGTCCCTACATTCGTGGGACTGGTGGCCAGTTCTTTTACAGATGCCACATTGCTTTATCTTTTGGCTTAATCGACACTGCCCCCAATGTCTTCTTTTGCAGGTTTTGCATGTAGGCTTTTTGTTGGAATCCTGTTGGTTATTGTTGAGCTTGGATTTGCTCTTCTTAGGATTCTGAGAGTTATCCTCCTCCCTTTGTCTTTTGTCATTAGTTTCATTTATGCACGACTTTTGTCTCACTACATCTAGAGTGAGAGACAAGGATAGATCTACAGCTGATCTGTAGTTGGTTGGCCTTGAAGCCTTAACATCCCCTTTTATTTCTGGTGCCAAACCACCGATGAAACGCGCAATGCGTTTTGGTTCCGGGGTGATTAAATAGGGTACTAGTCTAGATAGGGAGTTGAAGTCGGTAACATATTGCTGACAATTTAGGTTTTTCATTGTGAGGTTCAGAAAATCTGTCTCCACCTTTTCCACTTCGTGTTGTGGACAGTAGTTCTCTTTGATAAGGTCCGCAAACTTGGACCATCCCATAAGGTATAGGGGAATTTTCCCCGTGGACTGCATCATGGCCTTCCACCATACAAGAGCCTCTCCTTTAAAAGATTGTGAAACAAATTTTACTACGTCCTTATCAGCACAATCGCTGATGTCCACAACCGTTTCCATTTCCTCAAGCCATTCCATAGCATCAATTGCTCCTTTTTCGCCATTGAAATCTCTGGGTTTGCATGAGACGAAATATTTGTAGGTGCACCCGCCCTCAGTTGGACGGGGCTTATCATAGAGTACTAACTCCTGAGGTTCGCTCTTTTCATCTGAAGAGTGAACGAAGCTCTCCTTTCGAGCTGATGTATGCGTTTCTGTATGGATCTTTGAGTGAGTGACACTCGGTTCCTTTTTGTTCTCAAGCACCTTATCCACAACTTCACTAATTGCTGCCCTAATCAAGGCCTGAAGAGTAGTGCCATTAACATTTATATTTATACTTGCATTCTTGTTTTTAGCCGCTGCACTGCTGTGCGCTTCGTCGGAAACCTCCATTCTGGAGCTTTGGTACTAACACCAAAAATAACATATGCTTAGATGCAAGTTATTATGGATTCATCGTAATGGATGATTTATAAGGTCATGGTATTACTAAACCATAATGGCTGTTTGGTTTATAACTTCCTTATAGTATGCTACTAGAAGGTATGACAATTATATTTAGCCTAGGTCAAAAAGGACCATCAATTGTGTTTATGGTTTGGACCGAGTCCATTACCTATTGACTGGGGATCACAATGTCACAACTGTCCTTGTCATAACGACAATCTTTAGATAGTTGGAAGGCTTGTGTCACACCCCCAAATTCCACCTGCGGAGTAACATCCGCTTGAGGGCGTGACTGACCAGGATCCAGCCACCAATTATACTAAGTATCGGTTAATAGTAAAGTAATTGCTATCTAAAGTAGTTAGCAACATCGTAGTTTAAGTTTGATAGTAAGTTTAAACAAAACAGCGGAAGCATAAACCAAATAGTTTTAAAAGATAGTTCATGGTTCAAGATAAGTAAAACCCAACACACGGGTTTTGACGAACACTACACATCCCCAAGCAGCAGCTCCTCAGTCATTGGTTACCTGCAAAGCATGCAGTAAGGTGTCAACAATAATGCTGAGTGAGTTCACTAGTTGTCCAGTTTTAATTACCAAAAACTTGTTTCACCAGTTAATTTACTCGTTTATACATGCCATGGGGAGCTACCCCAAAAGTTAGCGACTAAACTGTTTTTCCAATACCAAACACTAGGTAACCGTTTGCGTTTCCGCAGAATGCCCCGATGTCAATGTTCTATCATCATTGACGGATGCCTGAGTACATTAGTTCACGACCGATCCCAAACCATGGCACGGTGTGAGGTTGGTAAAACCTAAATAGCGCTATCAACTAATAACCCGTTCGCCTGGCCCCGGCGACTAATCGGTATTATGTAGTAGGGACTTGAGTGATAGAGTTTCGTTTAGTGCCGTTAGTTGCA
The DNA here is from genome assembly GCF_002127325.2 of Helianthus annuus. Lineage (NCBI taxonomy): Eukaryota > Viridiplantae > Streptophyta > Magnoliopsida > Asterales > Asteraceae > Helianthus > Helianthus annuus. The sequence goes on from NC_035435.2 coordinate 123,616,805, forward strand.
ATCCGTATAAACAGTAATTAACTAAAGGTTCCCAATAACAAGGGAAGAAAAGTAAGTTGTATCCCTCATAGGGGATAGTGTTGTTTGTAGTTCCGTTTCCCAAACCACCGGGAACGCATGCTTTAGGTCGTGAACTCACCTTGGGTTGCTCGGTAGATATTTTACTTGGTCAAACACGTTGGTCACCACGTCCTAGCATGGTTACCAAATATAGGTCAAGTTGGGGTACAAGTAACCACGTATAGCAAACACATATAGATACACTTAGTAAGCACACAATCAAACAGTTGGGTTATTGGGCCTGTTCTAACATTCACAACAGTAACAGATACACAAGCAATCCAGTCAATCAGGTAGTCCAACAAGTTTGGCCCAATAACACTTAGGCAGCCCAGTCGAGACAAGGGCGGTTTTGACTCGAGAATGCACGGTTTCGAGTCGCAACCAAGGGTTCCGACTCGCAACCTTGGTTTCGGCTCATCCTGCTCTGGTCTCGAGTCGCAACCAGGGATCCCGACTCGCAACCTCGGTTTCGGTTCATCATGTGTTGCTTGCGAGTCGTAACCGGGAGATCTCGACGAATCACGTTTTGGTCTCGAGTCGCAACCAAGGGTTCCGACTCGCAACCACTGTTACGTGCGCCTAAATCCTTCTAGAACCTGTTATGTGTACTAACCAATAGAATTGCAATATCATGCAGCCATGTACTATCCAGTAATATTCCACCAACATGTTTTCTTGTCTAACTAAGCACCAAAATGGATCAAACATGGCAATTTCAAATGTTCATAACATATTCATAGCATCTTCAAGTTGTTCTTCATGTAAACATCAAGTCATATTCATGTTAACTACAAGTTCCTAATATTTCCGGATTTTTTTGCATAAATCAAATCATAATCATGAACAACAAATCAACACATTGAAATATGCCCATCAAATGGTTTCAAATCATCACCTAATATCTCAAAAATCATCTCTACACTAATTCCGATTAACATGGTGCTACACATGTGCAAGCCGGTTTTACATGAACATCAAGAATCAATGATTTGTATCACATTTAGTCACAAGATATCATGAGCTCATTAGCACATATCTGAAATGAACACATGTTTGCCGATTATCCACATTACACATATTTGATTCACACAAAACAACATAATCAAGCATACAACTACACTAGTTAAATTATATCATTCATACTATCATTTAACAACAACAAACATCATAGAGACACTAACCGGTTGATGAGGTTCAAGGGTGAGTATGAAGCTTCTAAACGAGTGCGTGTGTGAGTTGATCCGAGAGCTCCTAGTGGTCACCGATTTGATCCGAGAAGAAGGAGAGGAATGTGATGTTGCTAGGGTTTTAGTGAGGGAGAGGTAGGGAGTGTAAGAGTGAAATGAGGGAGAGTGTAAAGGAGAAAGTGTGAGGGTTTTGGGTTCTTATACCCTTTACAAAACCGGTACACCCCTAGTGGGTTTTCCAAGCATGTTGCGAGTGGGGCTCAACGGCCCAACCGGCCCAACTTTCACTGTTCACTCGAGACCGGGAGTGGTCTCGAGTCGGGTCCTTGGGGTCACGGCTCATTAGTAATACACACACATATATATATATTATACATACATATAACACATAATAACAGATAATCCATGGTTTTCATTTAATAATATACATACACGCAATGTTACATCAAGAAAGTTGTTCGGGAAAATCCGAAGTGTCACATTATCCCCAAGTTTTAAGAACTTTCGTCCCGAAAGTTAAGGCAGTCACTGTCAAGCTAGTATAAGTGAGAATGTTTCAACGGGGTGTCACATCATCCCCCCGTTAGTTTGGAATTTCGTCCCGAAATTCGGTTGTAGCTTCAGTGCTGGGGTTTTCGTTTGGAAACAACTGGGGATACTTGTGCTTCATCTGGTCTTCCCGCTCCCAGGTAAACTCTGGGCCACGTCGCGAGTTCCAACGGACTCGTACAAGAGGTATCTGGCTACGTTTGAGGATTTTGATCTCTCGATCCGTGATCTCAATCGGTTCCTCAGTAAAGTGTAGCTGTTCATCGATAGTTAGTTCCTTGAAGGGAATTACGAGCGTTTCATCTGATAGACACTTCTTCAGATTAGATACGTGAAAAACGTTGTGTACCGCACTCAGTTTTTCAGGCAGGTTCAATCTATAAGCAACCTTACCGATTTTCTCGGTAATTTCGAATGGTCCGATATATCGCGGATTAAGCTTGCCCCTTTTTCCAAAGCGAACCACACCCTTCCAGGGTGAGACTTTAAGTAGAACCCGGTCACCGACCTGGAATTCTAGTGGCTTCCTACGCTTATCAGCGTAACTCTTCTGACGGTCACGAGCTGCCGCCATGCGTTGTCTGATCTGGGCAATCTTTTCCGTTGTATCTACCACCATCTCTGGGCCCGTGATTTGACTATCACCGATTTCCGCCCAGCAAAGAGGTGACCGGCATTTACGACCGTACAATGCCTCAAAAGGTGCTGCCTGAATACTAGTGTGGTAGCTGTTGTTATAAGAGAACTCTACTAGCGGTAGATGCTTCTCCCAATTCTTGCCAAAATCGATCACACACGCTCTAAGCATGTCTTCTAGGGTTTGGATGGTGCGTTCGGACTGTCCATCCGTTTGCGGGTGATAAGCGGTGCTCATGTCGAGACGTGAGCCAAAGGATTTGTGCATAGCTTGCCACAATTCCGAAGTAAAACGAGCGTCTCGGTCGGAAATAATCGAGGTTGGCACTCCGTGCCTCGAAACTACTTCCTTTAAGTAAATCTCCGCCAAGGTAGAAAACTTGTCTGTTTCTTTAATAGCCAGAAAGTGCGCGGACTTGGTCAATCGATCTACTATTACCCAAATACTATCATTTCCGCGTTGAGACCTAGGTAGCCCTGTAACAAAATCCATGGAAATTTGCTCCCATTTCCATTTCGGGATTTCTGGTTGTTGGAGTAGGCCTGCTGGCTTCTGGTACTCTGTCTTGACTCTTGCAAGTCAAACATTTGCTGACATATGTTGCTATGTGGGCCTTCATGCCAGGCCACCAATATGTAGTCTTCAAGTCGTGGTACATCTTGTCCGAACCAGGATGTACTGAGTAGCGGGACTTGTGGGCTTCGTCCATCACGAGTTCACGTAAGTCTCCATAGAGAGGGACCCAAATGCGCCCTGTTACATAGTAAGCGCCATCTTCCTTCTGTTCTAATCACTGTCTCGATCCTCACAGAGACTCAGCCCTGATGTTTTCCGGCTTCAATGCTTCGACTTGAGCATGTCGGATCTGGGTAGGGAGGTTAGACTGGATGGTAAGTTGCAATGCTCGCACGCGCTTTGGTATAGTGTCCTTTCGGCTGAGGGCGTCTGCCACGACATTGGCTTTGCCCGGATGATACTTGATGGCGCATTCGTAGTCATTCAAGAGTTCGACCCATCGACGTTGTCGCATGTTTAATTCCTTTTGCCTAAAGATATGCTCGAGACTCCTGTGATCGGTGTAGATAGTGCACTTGGTACCGTATAGGTAATGTCTCCATATCTTAAGAGCAAAGATCACTGCTCCCAGTTCCAAATCATGCGTAGTGTAGTTTCTTTCATGCGTCTTAAGTTGTCGAGAGGCGTAGGCAATAACTTTCTCGCGTTGCATTAACACGCAACCGAGCCCATGGATAGACGCATCGCAGTAAACCACAAAGTCGTCAGTGCCTTCAGGCAACGAGAGAATAGGAGCGCTACAGAGGTTATCCTTTAGCCTTCGAAAGGCCGACTCCTGAGCTTCATTCCACTTGTAAATAATGCCTTTCTGAGTAAGAGTCGTGAGGGGTTGTGCAATCTTTGAGAATCCCTTGATGAATCTGCGGTAGTATCCTGCCAATCCCAAGAATTGACGAACTTCGGTTGGGGTCTTGGGCGTAGGCCAATTCTTTATCGAGTCGATCTTAGCGGGGTCGACGTGAATGCCGTCCTTGTTGACCACGTGCCCAAGGAAATGGACTTCTCGGAGCCAGAAGTCACACTTCGAGAATTTGGCGTACAATTGCTCATTGCGTAAGAGTTCGAGGATAAGGCGTAGGTGTCGTTCATGCTCTTCCTGACTTTTCGAGTAGATCAGGATGTCGTCGATAAATACAATCACGAATTTGTCGAGGTAAGGCTTGCACACTCGGTTCATGAGATCCATGAAAACCGCAGGTGCGTTAGTCATACCGAAAGGCATAACGAGGAACTCGTAATGACCGTAACGAGTTCTGAACGCAGTCTTGGAGATGTCTTCATTACGAACTCTCAGCTGATGATAGCCCGATCGCAGGTCAATCTTAGAATAGTAGCTCGATCCTTGCAACTGATCGAATAGGTCATCGATGCGCGGGAGAGGGTAACGATTCTTGATGGTAACCTTGTTCAGCTCACGATAGTCAATGCACATTCGGAACGTGCCATCCTTCTTCTTAACAAAGAGTACTGGCGCTCCCCAGGGGGATGAACTAGGACGGATAAATCCTTTATCCAATAGTTCCTGTAGCTGCGTAGAGAGTTCCTTCAGTTCTGCAGGGGCTAGATGGTAAGGCGCACGAGCTATGGGTGCTGCTCCGGGAGCTAGCTCGATTTGGAATTCGACCTGACGGTGGGGAGGGAGTCCAGGTAGTTCCTCAGGAAATACCTCGGGATAGTCACGTACTACAGGAAAATCTTCAATCCTCTTTTCCTTTTCGGGGGTGTCGGTGACAAGTGCTAGGATAGCGGTGTGCCCTTTCTGTAAACACTTCTGGGCTTTTAAAAGCGAGATAATGCCTGTGACTTCTCCACCTTTGTTGCCTTGAACGATGAGGGGTTGGCCAGAACGGCGAGGAATACGAACCGCTTTCTCTTGACAGAGGATCTCAGCGCGATGTTTGGATAACCAATCCATACCGATGACGACGTCGAAGCTTCCAAGTTTGATGGGGAAAAGATCGATACTAAACGTGTGACCAGACAATTCTAGTGTGCAGTCGTGGATCACGTGCGTGGCCTCGATGTTCTTACCATTAGCTATCTCGACGATGTGCTTAGAACTTAATAATGCAGGCGGGTGCTTAAGTTTCTTACTAATGCGAAGGGATCTGGCATCGGCACCGGAATCAAATAACACAGAAACATAACGATCATCAAGTAGGAACTTACCCGCCACGACGTTGGGGTCGTTCCTTGCTTCTCCAGCTCCAATCACAAAAGCTCTTCCCCTTGCACCATTCCCAGCATTGTTGTTTTGCTCATTGTTCCCAGCTCCCTGGTTGTTGTTGCGATTCTGATTCAGTTCAGGGCAATCCTTTCGCATGTGCCCCGTTGCCCCACATTTAAAACATCCGCGGTTGTTTCCCTGCTGCTGTTGCTGTTGGGGTTGTTGCTGATTCTGCCTTACTGGGAACTGACTTCTACAATCCTTGGCTTCATGCCCCATCTTGTTGCACCGCTGGCACTGACCTTTGTTACATGCCCCATTGTGGTGCCTGTTACACTTGTTGCACTTAGGGTAGCTTCCCCGGTAGCCACCCTGTTGCTGAGTGCCTTTGTTGTTGTCAGTTTTCCTTTGCTGAGCTGGGGCCTGAGTAGAGTTAGCATCTTTGCCCTGATTTCCATCCCACTTTCGTTTGCCATCATTAGAAGTTCCTTCCGCAGCACTGATCCTTTTGGGCAACCTGCCCTCTTCCACAGCCTGGTTGGTGAGTTTGTGGGCAAGACGAACCACAGGCTGTATGGTAGTGAGGTTGGCCGAGGTTACATGGCTCCTGATTTCTGGGACTAAGCCTTTGATGTACAATTCGATCCTTCGGTACATGGGTCGGGACATGTTTGGGCAAAGAGCAGCATAGTCGTTGGACAGCTTGGTGTAGGTCTCAATCTCTGACCCAACCATCTTGAGTTCATAGTACTCGTCCTCGAGTTTGTGGATGTCATCCCTGTGACAGTACTCTTCCTTGATCAGATCCTTGAAATCTTCCCATGCAGTAGCGTTAGCAGTCTCCAAACCAAGCATTTGAATTTGCGCCTTCCACCACGAAAGTGCGCTTCCCTCAAGAGTACCAGTAGCAAACTTCACCCAATTAGCTGGGGGACACTCACAGACAGCGAAGACAGCTTCGACCTTCTCGATCCAGTGCAGAAGACCTCTGGCACCCTCAGTGCCATTGAATGGAAGAGGCTTGCAATCCATGAAGGTCTTGAAGGTACATACACGTGGTTGCACAGGCGCATGCTGACCTGTTGTGGGAGCGATACGAATAGGTTTAGAGGTGAAAAGACGATGTGGCGGTAGGATCTAAACATCCTAAAACAAGAGCTTACCTCCTGGGTGAGCTGCGAAAGCTGCAGCCACCGTGTTGATCAGGTTAGTGAACTGAGCCTGAGTCATGTTGACGTTTCCTCGTCCGCGTCCACTCATTGTCTTCATAACCAGAAAACATAGTATGAGTGTGGTGTCGTAACATAGCGAGAATGAGATAGAAGAGGGGAGGCGTATCTATCTAATCAGGCAAACTAGTACGTATAGTAAAGCAGAAAGCATAAGACAAACAAACAAGTAAATATGGGTCCGAGCTATGAGGTCAGATAAGTCGAGCCTTGCACTTGGAGTGTAGTGTCGTCACGAGTCACGGGTTATAGTCTGGTTTTCTCAAAAAGATTTCCCCCTTTTTAAAACCAAGTTCACTATAACCAATGGCTCTGATACCAATCTGTCACACCCCCAAATTCCACCTGCGGAGTAACATCCGCTTGAGGGCGTGACTGACCAGGATCCAGCCACCAATTATACTAAGTATCGGTTAATAGTAAAGTAATTGCTATCTAAAGTAGTTAGCAACATCGTAGTTTAAGTTTGATAGTAAGTTTAAACAAAACAGCGGAAGCATAAACCAAATAGTTTTAAAAGATAGTTCATGGTTCAAGATAAGTAAAACCCAACACACGGGTTTTGACGAACACTACACATCCCCAAGCAGCAGCTCCTCAGTCATTGGTTACCTGCAAAGCATGCAGTAAGGTGTCAACAATAATGCTGAGTGAGTTCACTAGTTGTCCAGTTTTAATTACCAAAAACTTGTTTCACCAGTTAATTTACTCGTTTATACATGCCATGGGGAGCTACCCCAAAAGTTAGCGACTAAACTGTTTTTCCAATACCGAACACTAGGTAACCGTTTGCGTTTCCGCAGAATGCCCCGATGTCAATGTTCTATCATCATTGACGGATGCCTGAGTACATTAGTTCACGACCGATCCCAAACCATGGCACGGTGTGAGGTTGGTAAAACCTAAATAGCGCTATCAACTAATAACCCGTTCGCCTGGCCCCGGCGACTAATCGGTATTATGTAGTAGGGACTTGAGTGATAGAGTTTCGTTTAGTGCCGTTAGTTGCAATCCGTATAAACAGTAATTAACTAAAGGTTCCCAATAACAAGGGAAGAAAAGTAAGTTGTATCCCTCATAGGGGATAGTGTTGTTTGTAGTTCCGTTTCCCAAACCACCGGGAACGCATGCTTTAGGTCGTGAACTCACCTTGGGTTGCTTGGTAGATATTTTACTTGGTCAAACACGTTGGTCACCACGTCCTAGCATGGTTACCAAATATAGGTCAAGTTGGGGTACAAGTAACCACGTATAGCAAACACATATAGATACACTTAGTAAGCACACAATCAAACAGTTGGGTTATTGGGCCTGTTCTAACATTCACAACAGTAACAGATACACAAGCAATCCAGTCAATCAGGTAGTCCAACAAGTTTGGCCCAATAACACTTAGGCAGCCCAGTCGAGACAAGGGCGGTTTCGACTCGAGAATGCACGGTTTCGAGTCGCAACCAAGGGTTCCGACTCGCAACCTTGGTTTCGGCTCATCCTGCTCTGGTCTCGAGTCGCAACCAGGGATCCCGACTCGCAACCTCGGTTTCGGTTCATCATGTGTTGCTTGCGAGTCGTAACCGGGAGATCTCGACGAATCACGTTTTGGTCTCGAGTCGCAACCAAGGGTTCCGACTCGCAACCACTGTTACGTGCGCCTGAATCCTTCTAGAACCTGTTATGTGTACTAACCAATAGAATTGCAATATCATGCAGCCATGTACTATCCAGTAATATTCCACCAACATGTTTTCTTGTCTAACTAAGCACCAAAATGGATCAAACATGGCAATTTCAAATGTTCATAACATATTCATAGCATCTTCAAGTTGTTCTTCATGTAAACATCAAGTCATATTCATGTTAACTACAAGTTCCTCATATTTCCGGATTTTTTTTGCATAAATCAAATCATAATCATTAACAACAAATCAACACATTGAAATATGCCCATCAAATGGTTTCAAATCATCACCTAATATCTCAAAAATCATCTCTACACTAATTCCGATTAACATGGTGCTACACATGTGCAAGCCGGTTTTACATGAACATCAAGAATCAATGATTTGTATCACATTTAGTCACAAGATATCATGAGCACATTAGCACATATCCGAAATGAACACATGTTTGCCGATTATCCACATTACACATATTTGATTCACACAAAACAACATCATCAAGCATACAACTACACTAGTTAAATTATATCATTCATACTATCATTTAACAACAACAAACATCATAGAGACACTAACCGGTTGATGAGGTTCAAGGGTGAGTATGAAGCTTCTAAACGAGTGCGTGTGTGAGTTGATCCGAGAGCTCCTAGTGGTCACCGATTTGATCCGAGAAGAAGGAGAGGAATGTGATGTTGCTAGGGTTTTAGTGAGGGAGAGGTAGGGAGTGTAAGAGTGAAATGAGGGAGAGTATAAAGGAGAAAGTGTGAGGGTTTTGGGTTCTTATACCCTTTACAAAACCGGTACACCCCTAGTGGGTTTTCCAAGCATGTTGCGAGTGGGGCTCAACGGCCCAACCGGCCCAACTTTCACTGTTCACTCGAGACCGGGAGTGGTCTCGAGTCGGGTCCTTGGGGTCACGGCTCATTAGTAATACACACACATATATATATATATATATTATACATACATATAACACATAATAACAGATAATCCATGGTTTTCATTTAATAATATACATACACGCAATGTTACATCAAGAAAGTTGTTCGGGAAAATCCGAAGTGTCACAGCTTGCCATGAAGGACATTAATAATCATAGGCCCGAAGGCCTTGTCACAAAGGACATACAAAATATGGCACTTAAGGAATTAATATATAAGCTGCAATCTTATTGGATCAGAGATCTTAAGGTTCGAACATAGTTCTTCACCTTTGGACAGAGAGTCAAAGACTACAACCGTCATCTTGTGGAAGATAATTTATTTTGCCACAAAGGCTAGTCAATGTACATCATTCTGACTAACTAGATGATTGTGAGCCCCAGAGGAGTCAGCCATGGCGAAGCTTTGAAGGCTAACTAACCATGAAGTCATAGCTTACTTAATTATCGGGAACTGTCGAACTTGATAATTTAAATAGCCATGGTGCAAACAAACCATATAGGCCAATAGATAGTATTTAGTTTATTTGATCATGTTTTGCCTAGATTTTTAAATAAACCATCTTTGGCGTTTAAATGGAATAAATCCTTTATACTTACTAGACAGGGGACATATGTCACGACTGTCAATGTCATAGCGACATCTTATATAGCACAACGACTTGTTCCATAGGACTTTTCGATGGCACAGATGCCTTGTCACTAGGGAAATTTTTAATACATAATCAATGATTCCTCTGGATCGGAAAATTTCATAATTCATTGTCTTGACAAGAAGTTATGAAATAAAACTATCGTTTTCATGTATGCATCTTTGCCCGTAGGTATACATCCCAGGTGGATGTTTAGATGTGTATATCATGTTCGACGTTTATTAGCCATGATTCCCATCGATCATATAGGCTAATTAAGGGGTTTGGAAGTTCCTAATATAAAGGTGACAATCGCGATTTTATCGCATCACTGTTGTCGGGAGTGTTAACACGTTTTCAAGTGTTAATCAGGATCTGAATCTCTTCTAAACAGGTTTTACCATCTTAGCAAGGTCTTCAATGACATTCAAGCTAGGTCAAACCTTTTAAGATTCTCCTTTAATACATACACTTAACAGAAAAGGAATAATGTTTATTTTATTCAGGATTTTTATCATGAATCCTAATTTATAAGATAGTAATGGCACGAATGGCCTAGTCGAGTAGACAAGTTTAATTTATAAGCCATGATTCCTGAGAATCGAGGCATTACAATTTATCCTAGTTATAAAACATTACGGATATTGAGGTGGCACCAAGGCCTAGTCCCAAGGACATTTATAAATTATAAGCCAGGATTTCAGAGAATCGAAGCCTTGAGGTTTGAACCTAGTTCATTACCTTTTTCTGACAGGGAGTCATAGGTTACGACTGTCTTTATTAAAATTTCTGGCCCGTGGGCCTATCAATTGACATCTCGTAAGATGTTAAGACATATAGTCATTGTACTGATGATACGTTCAGCGGTCTCAGTAATGACATGACGCCATGATCAGTGTCATTTATTTAATCAACTGTCGTTCAGTGGTCATAATGATGACATGACGGCAGGATTAGCACTTAATTTAAATCAACTGTCATTCAGCGGTCATAATAATGACATAACGACAGGATTAGTACTTAATTTAAATCAAATGTCATTCAGCGGTCATAATAATGACATGACGACCTGATTATCGTCTAGAGGGTCTTGAGCATAGCTCACCCCCTTAGGACGGGGAATCTCAAAAGATCACAACTGTCAATGTCGCAATTGGACAGTGTATTATAGCTCGTGGCACTTCACCCTTAAGGGATGATTATTTTACTTACAGGGCATTTTAAATAAATCCCAATTTTCAAATTTATTACCCGTAGGCACTTCATCCTTAATGGATGGCTACTTTACTTGCAGGGAATTTTAAATAAATCCCAATTTTCAAATTTGGCCTGTGTGATTTATACTGCATCACAATTTGCCTAGCATGTTCATATATTTTCAGATGTTAACATAAATTTGGAATCTTTTTGACAGGCTCTACCATCTTGGCCATGTCTGCGACGACACGTGGCTAGGTCTCACCCCTAAGATTCTCTTTTTAACATAACGCAGATCAATCCTAAGTTGAGACGTTAATTATGGATCTGAATCTAATTATGGAGATACCATCTTGGCTCTGTCCTAAATGACACCTGAGCTAGGTCTTGTCCCTTTTTAGATTTTGCCATCTTAATATAATGGTAGATCTTATAACAAAATTGTTATTTTAATTTACTTCATATATTATATTCATACATAATGATATAAATGAAATCTAGATAAAACATCCCAATGATTTTTAAAAGAGGTATAGAATTGCCCAAAAAGGGACTTAAAAGAGATAATGTTGTCCTCAGAGGGACCAAAAGATAAATATCGTTATAAAGACTTTTAAGGAAACGATCTTCAATAAAAGGAGTCTCCTCTTCATTTTTGTCCTGCATGTCCTCTCCTTGGTCGTACGTTAATCCTGGTCGCGGTACGAAGCTCAGCCTTCCCTAGGCTTCTAATGGGGAGAATTTCCATTATAGCTTCTTTACTTGACGACATATCAAGAATATATAGAATTGAAAACAAAAATTCTCCGAATAGAGATGAGGGTATTCCTATGTTAAGTCTAGACTCAGAAGGTTAAGGAATGTGCTATTGTGTCATTGAGATTAAACACAAAAAGCTAGTGTTTAATTCACTCAATGTTGGCTCTGATACCAACCTGTCACACCCCGAATTTCCACGTGTCACCGGTGGGCCCGGTGGGGAGTATCGTGACGTAGTTGATAACATCATAGTCAAACAACACAATTTATAAATGCACAGCGGAAGCAAAAGATAATATTTTACAATCCGAATATAAAGTAATATCAAGTATTACAACGGAAAGTAGAGGATCCACAGGCGGATCTTAAAAATTAAGTATTGTTCAACAGACTTTAGACGCCTAGAATTTGCAAGATTCCTTATTAACGCCCTGAGCAGCTTCCAGCCTATTACGTACTTGTACCTGTCATTTAGACTTTGGAAAATACGTCAGTTTTCACTGGTAAATACACTCAACTGACTCATTTGAAAAGAGTTTATGAAAATTGGTTTAGGCGCACAAGGCACAAAACTATTTTGACACTTGATTAAGATGCACAAGGCAAGATTTATCTTTTATACTTGGGACAAACTATATCTCATGTTATCAGTTTTACATAACTTGCTCTACATACGGGGCCCGGTCCTATGCCGGTTCAAGATTAACCGACACACCACTATTCCCCTATTGGGAATCCCATAATGGGTATAATCAAATAATAAGCATAAAGCATCTGTCAGGTGTATGCCTACACCTCGTGCTTAGGTCGTGGCCATTGCAATTAATGAGTCAAGGATATCCAGGACACGGTCGCATTAACCCCCAATGTTTCAGTCAAGCAATAGGAATTAAAACAGGTTATTTGAATTTCCCGACACATTGGTCTTCGAATCCCGTACCTGACCATGCGGTATTTATATTACCGTATCCCAAGCCCGTAATAGGGAAAATAAGTTAAGAGTATTTACCTGAGCTAGCTCCTGACTTAAGTAGCAAGAATTATAATAACTCAGCCGTATTCACTTAAGTAAGCGTAGGTACAATTTACCGGAAGGCTCTAGTCTGGAACGATGGTATAAATAACCAATTAGAATACTAACGGGTCTTTAATTAAGCCTAAGCTTAGACCGGTTAGTTTTAAGGAAATATGCGGTTCAAGCGCACGATTAAGCGAAGACCGGATAGAACGTGATTTAGACCCGACAAGTTTGAATACTTGTATAATATGGGTATACTAAATACATTCTGGATTTTGAGATAAAAATGATAACGTTTGACCCGTTTCGGTCAATTTACGCAAACTAGTTACGTAAACCGAACCGAACGCAAAAAGGGCGTTACGGGTAGTCAAATGAGTCAAATGCAAGTTCCCTGAGATAATATGCTTTAAATATGATATAATATCAGTAAGTTATGTTCTATATTGCCCGGAATAATTTTTAAACTCAATTTATGCCTTATAAGGGCATTTTGGTCATTTAAAAGATTATAAAAGAGTCAAATTAGAAATCTGAGTTTCGGGTCTAGTTTATACCGTAAATATACTTCATTTAACATATTATAACAGTAGGGTATGACCCATATACCAAACTTAACATTTAAAATCAAACTATGCACCGTAGGGGTATTTTAGTAATTTCACAAGGGCTAAAAATGTTAAAACTGGAAATTTGAGTTCATATACTTATACTTACTGTTATTATATGAAAAAATACTAATTACATCAGTAGGTATAAGTCTTATATGTTAAAAATAGGTATAACGCTTACTATGCGTTAAAATGCTAAAAATGCGATTTAACGCCGTTTCCGGGTTTTCAAAAGAAAGCTGAGATTTTTATATTTCCAGAATGCTTAAAATAATTTATTTAACAAATAAAATCAGTAGAAAAAGGTTTCGGGTCAAAAGAATGTATAAAACTCATTTTATGGCCTAAACGGTCAAAACCAGCATAAACCGAAATAACTTAGCGATCTAAGAAACGATCAGCCAAAAATTAAATAAAAATCATCAAAAATCCCAAAATATTATATAACATCAGTGGGTAAAAAGTTTTATATCAAAACGTGGCCTGAAATGGGTTCTGCGCGAAATGCGCCGATTATGTAACTTTAAAATATAGTTTTACGCTATCGGCCATAATTCAAAATCTGGACCACCAACTGGTCTCAAATTTTCGGTGCAAGTTTATATATTAGAAATAAAGATTTCTACTCTTTCACTTTTCCAAAAATCACGTTTTATATCAAAAAGGGCAAAATAGTCAACTTTTAAGCATAATCGGAAACATGCAAATGAATCGGCTAAGCATAGACTCAGGCAACAAAAATTCCAGAAAGTTTTACCAAAATAAAAATGGTCAAAAATACTCTCCAATACAGATCTCAAACATGCATGTACGAATCCGAATCGATGGTCTACGAAATAGTCGTTTTACAAGACTTTCGGTTCCGATTCGTATCTATACTAAAGATTGTCGAGTTGATCATAGTAAAACACATTCTTATATTCATTATAAAGCTATTTTTAATGATCAAACGGATTGCATGTCATCAACATTACCATTTAAGCTATTTTTCACAAAAATCATTTCTGTTGACTTTTTAGAAACAAGTTTGACTCGACAATTAGCATGCATAAAGTGGGAATCAGAGAATACCCTTTTGAGGGTTTGTTTCCCACATAAATACCAACATATATCTGGTTTCAATTTGAGAAATGACTGAGTGAAACTCGTTTAATCAGAAAGTCAAAGTGTATGAATAATCAGTTTGACTTTTACTAATAATCGATGCAAGAACGAATTAAGGACTGAATTAGAAGCTTACAAAGGTCCTATTGATGCTTAGTTAACACTAGGATGTTGCCTTGACGTTCAGATTTGCTCCAGGAAGTTGTCTTGAGAGTTTTACAAGTTGGATGTTCTTGATCACAATGTATGAGCTCAAAGAAATGAGCTTTTGATATGTTTTATGGATGGAATCAGAGGTAGTAGGAAGTTCTCAGTAGCCTAGGCATGCAAGGACTTTCATTGGATCAAAAGAGAGGTGATAATAGCTGTTTACAACTTCAAATTCGGACCCAAAATGGTCATTTTCGCGATTTCTGTTACTGGCAGTCCCACGCGGCCCGCCTGGGCATGTCCAGGCGGGTCGCCTGACCCTCTGATCAGCCAAACAAGTTTCAAACATGGCAGATTTGGTCCCTGAACTTGCATGCGATGTTTCGGCTGCTTATTTTGACTCGTAAACCCCCAAACTTGGTTTTTAAGAACCTTGGGACATTTACCTACATGGTAATGTCCTCGGATAACTTTGCGCTCAACCGAAAAGCCATGAAATTCGACGTTGACGCTTTTAGTCCTTCAAGTACGGTTTTGGCCATAACTTTCTCATACGTTGACGAAACTTCATGAAATTTTTACCACATATTCTAGTGAGTATATTTTAGCTTCTCAAAGCTTCGGGTCTGCCAAAAGTTCACTCAGAGGTATAAATTAGACATGTTGTCACTTTTGGCCCCTATAGTTTGCAATTCCTCACTTTTGTGCAATTTCTGCGTCGTATGATCCATGAACCACCCGTTTAAGGTTATGAACATTATGTAGGGTTATCATAGAGTCTATTTATCCATTGTTGACACTTTGGACCCTTACGTTCCATAGTTTTCACTGTTTGTCACTTTTAGTCCCTCTAAAGTCTGTTTTCACATACCGGAACCTTATGACACGTCTCAAGACATTATTGGACGAAATTTTTCGAGGTGTTACATTGGGCTTTCATTCTTCTGTTCACAAACTTTTCTTCTTCTGTTCTTGTATCTTTGAACGGAACAATCTTTCCTGCTGCGAATGCGTAACCAACTGCATCTTCTTCAGGCAATATCTCACTCCAGTCGTATCCCTCATCATCATGAATGACTGTTAGAGCTCTTGACTTTTCCTTATCTTTTTCTTCAATCTGCTTCAGCCTTGGAGGTTCCGATTTGTTCTGATGATAAATGGCTTTCTTATAGTAATCTTCTCGGAACGGATTAGCAGACTCATCAGCATATTCGTTTCTTCACTCTCGTTTAAAGTGACCTTTTTGTTTGCATTTGAAACATGTCACTTTAGACTTATCAAAACCCAATTTGGTAGATGGACCACCAATTGTTTTCCTGCCAGTTATTTCCATGAAGCGTTGTGCTCGACGAACAGCACTAGCCATAGCCCAACGAATATCAATTAGCTCCATTTCTTCAGGATCTATTTGATCGTAGTCTTCCTTCGTCAGGTTGGTGTTACCTATCTTCCCAGCAACTAACCCCTCATATGACTCCAATACAGATGCTAAGAAAATCATCTGTTGTTTCACCGACTCCTCACTAAAATTCTGACCATTTTTCAAGTCAACTGCAATGTTACATTGAAAGACATTCTTTGGTGCTGATTGCTGTTGGTTTGATGTGCTTGAAGATGGTCCTTGACTTGTAGTGTTGGAAGACATTCCTCCATGAAAACCACTGTGTGAGGTTTCTTGAGTCATTGGTTGTGAACTTTCTGCAGTGAAGGCTGTTTTCGGAGATCCTGTCTTTTGAATCAAGCTCTTTGGATAATAAAGTTCCACATTTTGATGATATAACGAGTGATTGACTTTATGTGTTTTCTTTATTTCGAGCTCATGACTCTCAAGTTTCTCTATCAGCAAATCAACTGTTAGAACACTTGGCTGGACTGTATTCTTGATCATCGTTGCGAAGTATTGCCAATCCATTTCGTCTGGCAAAGAATCAAATAACTTGTCTACAAGCTCTTCTTGAGTAAACACAATCCCATGCCTGGCCAACTCTAGCTTTAGATGCCCGAAACGTTCAATCATTTTTGGAACAGACTCATTTTTAAGACATCCGAACAGATCAAATTCCTTTTTTAGCAGTTTCTTTTTGTTTTTAATGATTTCTGTAGTACCGACACATTTCTTTTGTAGTTTATCCCAAAGATCCTTTGCGTTTGAATACTCAATCAGTGAGATTATATCTTCTCTCACTGATTGGTTAATCAAAGCTAAACATTTTTGTTTGGCCACAAAGTATTCAATCTCTTCACTTTCTGACATGTTCTCAAAATCTTCTCTACCATTGTTAAAACCATTTTTAAGCTTTTCCAACTGGGGTACGCGAAGGCTTTCAACCATTCCTCGAATAGTTTTGCCCACCGCTTATAATCTTCAATTGCTAACAGCTTTGGTGGCTTATTATAGGTTCCATAAGCGCTTTCCACACTAAGTGCTTCCGACAACGTCTTTCTCATACTTGGAGTATTCTCATTTGTTCGGTTTGTTGAATCATCTCCACCGTTACCAGCAAACGCATACATTTCACTGAATGGGTTCATGAATTCTTCCATTGTTAAGTACCTGAGATGTTTATCAAACACTTAGAAAAATTTTGAATTTCAAAGATGTAAACACAAGGACACTTGGATCGAATGGCTCGTTCGATCGATCAGCACACCCACAATCGGCTGGCTCGTTCAATCGAGTGGCTCGTTCGATCGGCTGACAAACACAACTATGTAATCAGTACACAATTACTGTCCGATCGAGTGGCGTATTCGATCGGCTAGCAATATGATGTCAGCAACAATATCAAATGTCAACAATGCTGTCCGATCGAATTGCTCGTTCGATCGGCTAACACTGATGATGTCAGCAACACTTGAAAATATCTGAACGGTTATGCGACTGGAATGATGACGTCAGCAAGTATATGAATCGGCTAGGTCGTTCGACCGGCTGACATCAGCAAACATGAACAGTTTTCCATAGATTTTGATCAATTTGAACAAGTTTTAGATTGAATCTGATTGTGAAACTTTGTAGGATTGTAATTCTAATGATTGCGATTCGATTGATAGCAAATTTGTCAATTTTTAACTGTAAAATCTCACTGAATTTTAAGTTTTTCCGGTTTTATGATGTAAAAGTGAAAAATAAAGCTAGATCTGAGAAGAATATAGAAGAAACAGTCAAATTTCCGGCGAAATTTGAGTCGGAATGATAGAAATAACAAATTTTAGGTGAAATTTGTTTCTGACACAACAAACACGACTTGAATTCCGGTGAATTTGTCTCTAAATCAACAAGAACGGCTTGAATTCCGGTGAATTCGTCTCTGTAGGTCTCGATTCAGCTTCATAAAGCTCTGATACCACTTGTTGGTCCCTCGGATGGGATCTTCTTGTTCGTAAACATAGTTGAATCGTAAGTGATTAATGCGCGGAATTCATGTAATCACATAGCAGATATACAAAGACAATATTCTACTCTGAATCACCGTCTGAAATTCTATTGAATGATGTGAAAGTGTACAGGAACCAGAAAGAACTCAGACTTACAAAAGGTAGCTAGAAAGTGAAAGTGTCAAAAGGTCCTAAATAAACTGACTGAGCAGCTATTTATAGGCAAGGACAGAATAAGAGAGTGCTGGCCGATCGACTGGGCTAGCCGATCGGCTGACAATGCTAACCGATCGAATAGCCTGCTCGATCGGCCGGACTGTCCGATCGGCTGGGCTAGCCGATCGGCTGGCAGCAATAGCACTTAACAAAAACTTCACCGTATTCTGTCCTGCTTTACATACAAACATACAAAACATATACACAACTATACAAAATATGACTACATGTTGACGGAAGCTACAGACGTTATTGCACTAACATAAAAATCTTCAAAAATCCCAAAATATTATTTTATATCAGTAGGTAAAAAGTTTGGTATCAAAAATTGGGTTTAAATAGGCTATATGCTAATTACGCCGTTTAATTAATAAAAAGCTTTTCATTTACGCTAATGAGCATAACTCTTATTCTAGACCTCAAACTGATGTCAAATTTTAGGGACAAGTCTATAAATCAGAAATGAAGGTTTCTATTCTTTTACTTTTCCAAAAATCATGGTTTAAGGTGAAAAGGGCATAATAGTCAACATTTAAGCATTTAACGGAAACATGCAAATGATTTAGATAACTAATGAACCAAGTTGTATAATCACAGAGGGTTATACTGTAATACCCTAACACGTAATTGACAAATGTCGCAGCGGAAGTTCCTGCCATAAAATTTCTTTCCTTATAAGTACCTTGACTTACTTTAAAATTTCATTGTAACATAACTCTTTCACATAAAATTATCAATCGACTCATTTACTAAGTAAAAACATGGCTTCTGTTTACTATATTACATACATCGACGTTCCCGTACAATCTATCTTGTGACTCGATCCTCGATCTCTATTCCTTGATGATCCACATGACTCGTACTACCTGCGCTCACCACCTAAAATTCATAACATTAGTACGCACTATAAACATACAAGATTTATTCATGTTTACTTTTCGTTCCGTTAACTCTTTACATCCCAGCTTTCCATCCGATCACATAATCCATGGTGAGACTTCTTTGCTATTCCTGCGTTACACTTCATTCACTAGGCACGCTAATATCATCGTTAGTACTCAATTTCATTGGTTACATGCGTACCTACTTTCAGACATACTTATACACAATTATATGTTCACACATAACTATTTACATACATACGTACATACCCACATATAAACACACCTACATCATTACATACGTATCTACGTACACACATACCTACGTCATTACGTACTCTCATAACATTATACACATATACATACATCCCTACTAGCAACATACCTAACTCATACATGCCTACTCACATACATACCTTCATTTATCCGCGTATATTTGCTCGCATACTTATAGCATACATACAGGCTTACATACATTTCCACATACGTGTATAGAGACTTACAACATACATGCATACATACCTATCTACATGTGTGCATACACTTATACTCGTAAAAACGTAAGTTTAAGTAGTCGTATGCAGTTTGGAACACGCATTTAAACGAGTTTCCAAGGAAAAACGGAGAAATTAAACACTTTTCGGCGAAACACAGCCCGTCGCATAGCGCGACGGGTACATGCTTCAGCCGTCGCGCTACGCGACGGCCTCATATGACCAGAATTGTTGCAGCTGGTTGCTGCACATTCCCAGCACATCCGGATTTTACGGAAACGAGCATAACTTTCTCGTTTTTGATCCGTTTTACCCGATTCTTTTTCCTACGCGACCGTAATTTAATTCTCCATCACATGGAGTGAAAATCCAATATTTGGACTACCGAAATTTATGACTTTTAAGCCTTCGGCTTATTACCCTTTTACCAAATTTTGACCCGTTCATGCATTTATCAACATAACTCGTTCGTTTGACCATAACTTCTTATGAACCTAATAATATCAATGACGTTTACCATAAAAACTAAATTCTCGGATGTCTTGCATCCTCTTAATCCATTTTCGCTCGAAAGCTTATTTTGACCCGTTAAAGGTAGTTACGCATATTAAGGTACTTAGCTTACGAAAATCATACTTCTCGCTTTCTTACTTTTTCAAATCATTCATTTAAACAAATAGCTTGTTTGTAATCAACTTTTAAGACCATTTGCCCGTTTTACCCATCAAGGGCGTTTTTGTCAACTTTGACCCATCCTTTACTACAAAAGACTTCATTGCATAATTAACCATTCATGCGACTTATCTACAATTGTAAATGCACATACCTGCCTCGGATCAAAGCTATGACCCGTTTTAATACTTCATCCACTAAATTGCTAGACAATAGCAATGCAAATCCTTTTTCTATACATTCTGCAGATTCATAATACTTAACAAAGGGATTCATTAGTCGATAACGCCAAAGGGTGACATCTTCACCATTTGACCCGTTAAGTCTAAATGTCCATTTTATCCTTGTGGGATGTTAGTTATTCATTATCCCATCCATGTAACTCATTACTTCGTTAACTTGCAACCAAAATTACCATAATGCCCCTTTTACCCTTTTAACCATCAACTTAGTTTCTTGACATAACCACATGTTCCGACCCATACCAAGACTTGTCGGAACATCATAATTCACATATTTACTTACCATGTTTGTAATCTAAACATTGAATAGATATTCTACAAAAGGGGTGTAAGTTTTACTTACCTAGCATCCGAACATGCTTCCCGTGCGCATTAGTCCCGTTTGACCCGCTTCTTTTCCAAGCTTCCATATCGCTTATTAAGCATCAACTATCACATATCATTCTCAAGATAGTTAGCTTATTCATCATTCATCAAATCCTTTTTATCACACGGATCTCATATTAAGTTTATCATTTAACCTTAAAACATGCTAATCCATCATTTCTTATCCAATTTCTTTAAACATACTTACACATAATATCAATTTCAACATTATTAACATAAACATATCATTACTTCTATCATATCATAAAAAAACCCACTTCATAACTACTTTGTTAATCACTTACAAGTGATCAAATCTTAAGTTCTTCATAATTTCATCATACTTTTGATGTGTGTACTACCTCCTAAGCATAGTGTACAACTAGTTCATGCATATCCTTCTAATCTCATTCTAAACATCAAACATACTAGTATCACATTTCTTTCAATTCCTCTAGCAAGAATCTACCATACATATCAAAATACATCAACATTAAGCAAGAATTTAGAAATGGATGATTCATTCAAGTCATCATCATCACCATAATCAACGGGTTTCATCTCTAAACATCAAATTAACCTAAACCATGCATAATCCATGCTCTATATGACAATTCTAACACATACTCATACTCAATTTCATACAAATTCATGATTTACAACATAACCCACTTGATGCGTAATCACCAATCTAACTTTTAAGACATATCTTGCGATCCCCTTGTGAAGGTGATCATTAATCTGTGTTTATTCATGAATTTAAGCATCATTTAGCCTTTCAATTTGATGAAAATGATGAACTTAGGGTTCTTGGCTCCATGGGAGTCTCCTGCTCGATCTAGAACACACAAGAAGTGTGTGTTTTGTGTGTGTTAACTTTCATAAATAAAACCCATCTTTCCATCTTAACGGTTTTGGTCCCTCAATTTCGTTTTGATTGCATACAGGACTAAAAACTTATCATCTTATTACTTATATACATGACACCACTAGGCTAGTTTATTCCTAGTTATTTTATTTATGGGTTCACTTTTACTACTAACGGTACTTTACCCATTCCTTTATCTTAACTGGGTTCTAAATTACCAAGCCCGTTTTTGGGGTGTTACATATACTAACATGAAACCTGGTCCTAATAAGGCTCTAAGGCATTTCTAAACTATGCTCAAACGGGTCAGAACTGAAAGTCAAAGTAGAAGTCCAATTATGCGACTTTCGGTTCCGAACCGAGCTTAAGCTGAAAATTGTCGGGGTGAACATGTTTAGACATGTTCTTACATTAATTACCAAGTTATATTAATGATAAAACAGATTGCATGGCTTCTACATTGCTAATTATGCATTAATTTGAAAATAAGCTTTCTGTTGACTTTTTAAGATTAGCTTTGACCCGACAATTGACCTAGTTAGAGTGGGAATCAGAGAGTACCCTTTTAAGGGTTTATTACCCACATAATTACCAACTCATAGGTATTTTTAATTCGAGATTTGACTGGACAAATCTTGATTAATCTCGAAGTCAAACCTTAATTACGATGGTTTGACTTTAAGCTAATTAACTAAGCAAAACTGAATTAAGGAAGGTTAAGGACACTTACAAGGGTCCTATGCACGATTAGGAAGCCTAAGAAAACTTGGTTGTTGACGAGAGAGCTCCAGAAATAAGCTTGTGAAAGTTTGCAAATGAATGGCACAATGTTGCAAACTTAGGAGTCCTTATATATGAGTTTTGATTCAACAAGATCATGCCAAGTAACTCTACTAATGTTATGAGATCATCACAGGTGCCCCTATTGCATGTTAAACCATTGGAGGAGTCCCTGGTATAAGAAAACAAGCTTTTAAGTCGGTTACAGACCTGAACTGGCAGCTGCCAGGAGTTTTCTGTCGTTGTAGTGCTCACGCGGGCCGCGTAGACTCTTAAGGAGTCTTACGCGGGCCGCCTGGCTCCCCAGAACCAGCCAAACAAGTTTCAGCTATTTACAATTTAGCCCCTGGTCCTTTCAAACGTGGTTTTAAGTTTATTTCTTGCACTTTTGGCCCTCTAACTTGACTTTTAAGGGCTCCAAGACATAATTAAACATTGTTAAGTCCTTGGTTAACCTTGTGATCACCCGTAAGGCCTTAGATTTCAACGTTGACGCTTTTAATCCCTCGTATACGAATATTATCATAACTTTCTCATACGATAACGAAACTTTGTGAAATTTTTATCACGCATTCTAGTGGGTATAATTTATCGTTACAAGGCTTCGGGTTTGCTAAAAGGTCACTCAGAGGTATACTTTAAACATGTTGACACATTTAACCCCTGTAGTTTGTAATCTCTCACTTTCTTTCACAATTAGCTTTGTATGATCCATAATTTATTCGTTTAAGGGTATAAACATCATGTAGGGCTATTGTAAAGTATACTTACTCATTGTTGACACTTTGAACCCTTTTATTTACATACTTTCTCTGTTTATCAACTTTAGTCCCTCTAAAGTAATCTTTTACACATTTAAAGCTCATGACACGTGTCGATACATTATTGGGCATGAATTTTCGAGGTGTTACATGATAAAATCGATTTACGATGTCATCGAATGACTCATTCTTTAAAGCTTTAAACACAACGAATTGAGTCTTCAATCGTTCAAGACGTCGTTTGTTGTACATTGCATTTCCCTCGTACCGTTCAATCATGCTATCCCACAACTCCTTCGAATTACTTCTCTTACGGAAAGTATGAAGTATAGACTGTGTCATAGCCATTGTAATCATCGACATTGCTTTCTCTTCACAATCATAGAATTTTCTTTGGTCGTCGGTGAGTGCCAAATAAGTATCAATCGTTAACGTTCTTACTGGTGTGGCTCCACATCCTTTAACGATACACAACCTAATCTTGATGTCTTTCGCTCTTACATACCTTTCGAAACGTTCCATCCACTCAGGAAAATCAAGCTCGTTTATCAACAAAGGAGGTTTGTCGTTACTTCCTACCTCAACATTGTGCTTGAGGTTTTGCACCATTGTGGTCAAATTATTGTTTGCCATTTTTGAAGGAATTTAAAAGAAACAGAGAGGGGTTTTGAAAGAAACACAAAGTAACACTGATTTTTAAACAGAGGTTTGATTTGAAAAAGTTTCTAAGTTCACAAAATCCGGAGACCCAAGAGAAGCTTGGAAAATACGGAGTGAAAAGTCTCACAATATTGAGAATAGCAGATTATATAGAGCCCGGATCAAACCAGATTTGAAACAAACTCGGACATGACAATCCACTATATCTTGAATTCTAACCAAAACAAACTCTAAACTCTTAAAATTTCAAGCCCTAAACTCGAATGTATTAAAACTCGGACAAACCAGATTAATTTCAAAAACTCGGATAGATTTAATTTTAACAAACTCGGATGTGATTGATTTAAATAAACTCTGATGGAATTTACTTTCCAAACTCGGGTGGGATTAAAATAATAAACTCTGAAGTTGTAAAGTCTGAATGCACAAACTCTGAAACTTGGAAATATAAAAATAAATAAACTCTGATCTTGTTGAAACCAGCAAATAAACTCTGAAACTCGGAAATATAAAAACAAATAAACTCTAATTTTTGAAACCAGCAAAGCAAATAAACTCTGAAACTTATAAAACACCAAGTAAACTCGGACTCAAGGACTAAACTCTGAAAGAAAAATAAACTCTGATGAATGTAAACCCTGATTTTTTTAAGCAAAAATCTCGGAGCTATTTAAATAGATTCGGAACTTCTGCCAGTTTAAAAGAAAAACTCGGACTAGTAGTACAATATCTCGGAAATGATGTTAATCTAAAAACTCGGATAAGAGGTAAAGTCGGACAAGGTTTGAAAAGTAAACTCTGATATATTATGAAATGATAAACCCTGAAGTTTTAAAATTGTAAACTCTGAAGTAAGAAACTCCGAATACTTGTAAACCCTGATCTTTCAATGTTAAAATCTGACCTTTCTAATGTAAACCCTGAAAAGGTAAACCGTGATGGTAAACTCTGACCACTTAAAAGGAAAAACCCTGACCTCCAAATCCTGACCACAAAGTCCCGACCTCTCAAAGAAGTAAACCCTGATTTCTTAGTTCGGACAAGAGGAAATTGCTTCAGGATATCTCACAAGTGTGACTACACACTAGTTCATCAATAATCCTAAAGCACAAACACTAAAGGAAAACACTGAATGGAAACTCTGAAGAAAAACTCTGAAGGTAAAACACTAAAGGAAAACTCTGAACAAAATAAAATGGATCAAACACGGAATCTTTACTAACCTTCAAAAACCCTTGGTGAAGATCTTCAAGCTCTGTAAAAACCCAGATGAATGTTTATCCTAAAAAGCTCTTTTCTAATCACAATCTATCATCCAGAATGAATAAACACAAGAATGATTGATGAAAAACACTCAAAACCCAGCAAACAACACTAAACACCCAATTAAAATGTAATCTTTCTCAACTAAACCTCTAAACCCAAACCTACAGTAGTATGAGCACACTACTCTGATACCACTTGTAAGGGCTCCTACCCAAGGATCTCACTCAGACAACAATCACCAGGTGTGCGGAATCCACCTAGCAATCACTACTGTATGGTATTGGATCAAGAAAGTGTAGAACAAGAATGATGACAATGATGAATGGCGTCACACACAGTAGCCGTCAATTCACACACAGTGACAATGATTAGGGTTTCTTGAAGAACAAACTTTCCACAAAAGAAATCGCCATGTATAACATATCACTAAGAGTTTATATACAATAGGAAGTCCTGACTACTAAAGTCAGGACAAAGAAAGGCCCAAAGCCCAATACAAAAACAAACTTTGACTAAACCAAACACCAAAATTCGGACTCATGGAATCCTAAGTCCTGACCATGAAACTTTCATAAACTCTGACCAACATAATACTTTTAACAAATTACATAAAAGACCCTTGAGTTTGAGAGCCTGCACTTATCATCCAAAGTGCATTTACAGAAATAAAGGTATACAATCTACTAATAGCTAACTGAGAGCTAACTCTACATTTAGCTTTCCATTTCCACAAAATCGCTCTAATGGAGTCATTTTATATGGCTTTTCGAACTATACAACACATGATTTTGATTATTTTTATCTAATGCTTTAAAGGGAACTAAGTACGTCTACTTAGATAAAAACAGATTAGGGATTACAATAGATAAAAGAAAGGATTACAAAAAAAAACTAGATGTTAGTCACTAACCAAACCGGATTTCCAACCAAATTTCCAATCAAAAATAACTCACGGAACAGGCGAATTAGGTTTAAATGCAAGGCAAGCAAGTAGTTCAATCGTTTGATTTACCATGCTCAAAGATATACAAAAAAAAATTGGTTAACTCAATGATTTCTTTTAAACAATTGTCCTATTTATTTGCATTTGTCCTTATTTATCTATCAAAAAATTTGGTGCTACATGGGTGTTTATATCGATTTGATTTTTGTTGCCACAAAAAATTATTTCAAGAGAATTTTACAAAAATTATTCTTGTTTCTTTTAGTTTTGGACAAGAGAAAATCAAGCAAAACTAAACTAACATCACCAAATGTGAATTGTACAACGTCCTGGATGTAGAACAAACAAAAACAAACAATATAAATGAAAAGTTCAATATAAAGGGAGGAGAGGCGGAACACGAAAGAAGACCGGGAAGGAGCTTAATTGGAAATCTAGCCAAAAGCAATCCAGTCATGCCAACCAAAAGCCAACACAAGCATCAAAGCAATAATTATCATAAGAAAACACTACAACACTAGCGAACATATCATAACCACAACAAAATAAACAACCCAAACCAACCATCCCTCACATTGCTACACTTCCCATCAACTAAAGTAAACAAAACATATATATCCACTCAACGGAAGAGTGCACGGACAAGGGGAAACGATGCACCCCTCAAAAGTAAAACAATAGCTAAAACACTAGCAATTTTCAACTAGTCGCATAAAAGACAACTAAAACAAGTAGAATAAAATTGTGCACAATATTCACAGGTAGCTAAATAAGTAACTCCAATTCGTTCTCGAAATACATTGCGTCCTCGGCAACGGCGCAAAAAACTTGATGTGCGTGAATTATATATATATATATATATATATATTTAAATATATATATATACATATGAAGATATTCTTTCACACAAATTTAGTTTGAAAAATAGTTTTTAACTAAATCACACACATGATGATGCTACGATACTGGTGACCTAGCATGATTATGCTTGATTTTGGCAAAACCATGCCATATCTATCAGTTGCTAGAATTGTAAGTTTTTGCTTCATTTTTCTCCAAACGTACTACAGGGCCGGACCTATATTTCCACAAAAACTCAATGAGTACTAAAATCAATGAAAATACAGAGAGTTTTCACATAAACGGGGATAAATTTAACGTTAAAAGAAGTATAAATTCTTATACATCAACTGTTAAAAATGAAATTTGGTATGCTAAGATAACTAAAATCAATTTGACAAGTATAAGAACAACGAATGGGCTAGTTATGTTGATGACATGAAGAGTATATCTTCTAATGTGTTCTCCATTTATAGTGATGTGGTCACTTGAAGCTCGAAGAAACCACATATTATTGCAATGTCTTGTGCGAAGGCTGGATATGCTGCAACCACTCCTGCCACATGTCAAGTTCTTAGGTTACGAAGGATTTTTAAATATATGGGTGTAAAACAACTAAATGCAACTACCATTTACTATGATAGCAAACATCCATTATTTTATCAAAGAATCAATCTGAAACTTTGTAGTCGTTCCAAGCATATCGAACATAAGTATTATTTTAGTAGAGAAGTTGTGGATCAAGAACATGTGAAACAAGCATGTTGTGGTAATAGTGATCAATTGGCTAATGTCCTTACTAAGGCTCTTACTCAAGAGAAGTTCGCTTAGTTTGGACATTTAACTAGAGGGGGCCATTCACTATTTATGTAAGTATTAACTATTCATAAACACCAATAGTTTCTAGGATTTAAAAAAAATAAAAAACTAATGTTGATTCTAAATAAATTATTAAAATTGTTGTACTCTTTTAGAGATTTACAATATATATATATTATTAGACCTCTAAATACTAAAAAATCCAGATTCCTCTATAAATTACTAATTTCATTCAAAATTTTTAGTTTATGTAAAGTCACTAAAAAGAAGTATAAAAACTAAAACATTTAAAATCAAATGAACTAAAATAAACATGTAAGAATCTTTGTTAGTCTTTAGTGTTTTTTAATTAAACAATCATGAAACATAATCTTTTTTTCTTTACTATTATCTACTCCTTCAATTTAATTTGAAAAAATAACCACTTAATTTGAAAACTTTTTAAAATTTAAAAAAAAAAATTACAACATTGTAACATTTAATGAAAATTGACCAACTCTAAAATAATATAAATGTTTGAGCGAATTTAGTGAAATCATTGAGAAAGCCGGTTACTTTGTTACATTGTTCTTCCTTTATTATACAATAAATTTAATATTTTTAGACACGTATTTGTTATGGTATCATTTTTACTTTTTTATATTAACCGTTGACACACTCTATATAATCCTAATATCTAATAGGGTTTGGTTAATTGGTGAACAATCCCCCTGATATTGAACACTAGTGAACTAATTCTAGCCCTTGATTATCAATACACAAGTGTATACACAAGTGTAATCAATGGCTAGTATTTGATGATGAAAATACACTAGTGTATTTTACGATTTGATGATTTAAATCAGTGGTCATGATTTGTTCACTCAGTTCACAAATACACTAGTGTCACTCTATAACCCCACCCATATCCAATATATATATATATATATAGGACAAGGATCCGTTAGGAAACACCCTTTATTGCGAGACCGCGAGAACCAATGTGAAGACAACCAAAACTACCTAAAAATAGCTAAAAAACACTCAAAAAAAATTTAATATTTTTTATAAAAAATCGCTACTTTTAGTAGCCAAAATTTTTTTTTTATATTTTTTTTATTTTAAAAAAAAATTTGCTACTAAAAGTAGCGATTTTAATGTAAAAAATATTTCCATTTTCCTCCCTGTGGTTTGGTCACTTTAACGGTTTTGCTCCATGTGGTTTGGTCACTTTAACGGTTTTGCCCCAAACATTTAAAAATAGCCATTTTCCTCCAATAGTTTGCTATGGTTTTTCCATTTTGCTCCCTACAGGGAGCAAAATGGAAAAACAGAAAATTTGGATGGAGTTAGAGGCGGGGAGCAAAACGGAAAAACCATAGCAAACTATTGGAGGAAAATGGCTATTTTTAAAGGTTTGGGGCAAAATCGTTAAAGTGACCAACACACAGGGAGCAAAACGGAAGTTTACTCAAAAAAAAAAATTGTGTGTTTTTTTGATTTTTTTTAGGTTTTTTTGGTGTTTAGTTTTTAGCTTGGGGGGGGGGGTAGGTTTTTGGGGGTTTTAGTTTTTAGCATTTAGCTTGAGGGGAGGAGGGGTTAGGTTTTTTTTTTTTTTTTTTTTTTTTTTTTTTTTTTAGGGGGGGGGGGAGTGGGGGGGTTTAGGTTTGGGGGGGGGGGGTGGAGTTAGGTTTTTCTTAGCTATTTTAGGTTTTGTTCACATTGATTCTCGCGGTTCTCGCAATAAAGGTGGTTCTCGCATGCACCTTACCATATATATATATATATATATATATATATATATATATATAATTGCGCTAAAATAAGAACCACCTCGAGTTATAAGAACCGTGAGAACTTTTTGATCCGGGGCGAGGTGGACCAAATTTTTTTTTCATAAACGTAGATGCGTGTATTATAAACACATTTGTAGAAAAAAATTTAAAAAAAAAATGTCGTGTGTGTAGTTTTGAGCACCACAAGTTTGTGTTTACGGGTACCGTAAAATCTTCCGGTAAGATTTACGGTACCCGTAAACACAAACTTGTGGTGCTCAAAATTACACACACGACATTTTTTTTTAAATTTTTTTTACAAATGTGTTTATAATACACGCATCTACGTTTATGAAAAAAAAATTGGTCCACCTCGCCTCGTACAGTGTAGTTCTCACGGTTCTTACAACTCGAGGTGGTTCTCATTTTAGTGGTCCCCTATATATATATATATATATATATATATATACACTAGTTAGGTCCATCATAAGAGTTGTACTCTCAACCTCAAAAGAAGTAACATGCTTGTCTCTCACCTTGAAATAAGGTAATTATGTTTTCTTTTAAACATGATAGACTATAGCAAAGTTTACTAAAGTAAAGCATACAATTTAAAGTCTTAAAGTATTGCAGTAACAAAGCGTATAGTGTTATACTATGTATATTGCCAATACAAAGGGTCGTATTACAGGTGGTTACCTACGGGGCTGTATAAAAAGTGGTTACCTACAGGGTTGTATTACAGGCACTTACTACCTACGGGGTCGTATTAAGTGGCACTGCATTTGTTACTTGTCTGTAGTTGTACAATTACATATATTTTAGCGGCATGTATAGGTCATAGTATTATTTTAGAATGTTATGTTTGATATAATGTGATTAGTACATGTTAAAGATTATAGATACTTGATATAACTACAACTCACTCAGTATTGCTGACTTTTAGTATGTACATTAGCAGATGAAAGGCTAGTTCATTGCGACGACACCCTTTTGCTACCCGCATCCTATGATATTGTGTTTATGATTTTATACATGGTTATATTTTTTTTAGATTGTAATGACTTAAATTCTCCGATGAATTAAAACAATATTTACTTTTATGAATTTTCTGTTAAAAAGTAAATCCAACGACTAAGATCTACGGATTTAAGGCGTTTCACTATAAGGCTTTTAACATCTTTCATCACACTTGCCAATATCTATGGTTGATGAATACAATAATACACATTAAATGACTTAGTCATTATATCTATTGAATTAAACAAAACAATAAACGTGCATTGTCCTTTATTATTATATTAATCATCTATTAACAATAAATGTGCATTGTCCTTTATTATTATATTAATCATCTATTTTCAATCTTAAGTACTTGAAATAGTATTTCACCTTTAATGTTTATTATCATAATTTATTTTTATGAAGTCCAATTATAAAATAACTTGGAAGGTACATGAAACTTTTAACTCTAAAAATAAAATTAAACAAAACGAAGGGATAATGACTAGAATAAAAAAATGTTGTTTTAATAATAATCTTTTGGAATCAAGTTGTTAGCATGTCAAAAGTTTGGCAATTCCTTCCGGATGAATGGTGGG
Organism: Helianthus annuus; assembly: GCF_002127325.2. Lineage (NCBI taxonomy): Eukaryota > Viridiplantae > Streptophyta > Magnoliopsida > Asterales > Asteraceae > Helianthus > Helianthus annuus. The sequence continues at coordinate 123,647,844 of NC_035435.2, forward strand.
TTAGATTGTAGGAACAAAAACCATATACTCTTATACTCTTATGGCGTCCAATAATTTTATTTCTGGCAGTTCACCTGGGTAGATTCAAGCTCTTTTTGACATATTTGATATTTTGAGAGACGTGAAACTATTTGTGTAGCGTAAACTATGGCGTCATGTTTTAGAATTGAAATAATTTGGTCCTTTCCTTAAGAGTTTCATTGTGAGATTTTATGGTTTCATTCAAAAAATATTCAGATTTCTCACAATTTTTTCTTAACCTAATATTCACTGCTTTGATATCCCCAAATGCTTTAATGCATTCTGAGTGAGATTTTTAGTTGTTGATATAGCATGTGATACAGAACAAAAACCAGTAGTTTTTCTAGTGTTGTGATTTGATGAGTCACTTAAGGTATCAAGTGCTACTAGTGCTAGGTTTTTGTTTTCTTGATCTATTACAATCATGCCAAAATGCTCATCATTCAAGTCCTCAGGCAAGCTACTTCAATCGACAAAGCTTTTAGTAAAAAAGTTATGTTGAGTAGTTTCAGATGCAGGGCATCCAGTAGTTTCCCAAACTATCCAGTAGTTTCCCAAACTATCCAGTAGTTTGGGAAACTACTGGTTCCTGGGATTAAATATGTGATTGTGAGGGTGCTTGGACATGTGTTTATTGAAATTGTGGTGGCCCGTTAACATATTGGTATGCCATTTGTATTGGTCCATGTAGAAGATGTGCATTGTAATGTGTTGACGGAAAAGGGGCAATTTGGGAAGAATGTTGATATGCATTTGAAAGTTTTGATTGTTGTCTAATAGTTGAGTCAGATTGATTCATTGGCTAGAAAAATGTCCTGTGGCACTTGTAACATTGAATCCTGTGTAGAACCACTACATTCCCTAGAAAAATGTCCTATGGCACTTGTAACATTGAATCCTGGACTTATCCTTCTCAAATTTACCCTTACCCTCCAAACAAGGAAACCTTCTACCACTTTTTTTTTATAAATTTGTTTGTTCTAATGCTTAGAAGTGTAAGTTGGTCAAGAAGGTCAAATTCCTCTTGGTCTGTTGGATCCATGGGCCTTTGGTATTCATTATCAATGCAAAATTCTGGTTTCTAACAAGTGATGAGTTGTATTAGGAATTTAAACCAGTAGTTATGTCGATAAAATGATCATAACTGATAATCACTCATATTTTTGGTTAGTGATGATCCTTCATGGCTCATTAGGGTTGTGTTACCAAACATGTAATCAATAGAAACCTTACCTGATGACATCAACTTCTGTTTTTTGGTCAAGTTCTCTCTCAAATGTGAGGAGTTTGCCATGAAGTTGTGTAAGATTCATTTCTTTGAATCTAACAGAATTCCTTAAGACAATTGCTATTGTATTCCATTTGTCGGTGAAAGATCTAAAAAATCTGTGACTCAGAGCAGCATTTGTGTAAGTTTGATCAACAAGCCTTAGCTCACTGATTAAGCAATTAAATCGCTCAAACTGTTGAGTCAGAGATTCCCCCTTAACATAAGTGAATGTCTCGTACTGTTGATTCAATATCTCCTTATTGTTCTTCTACACTTCATCTATGCCACCAAACTATTCATTCAAAGCATCCCCTAATTCTTTGGCATTCTCATAATGGAACAATCTAGCATATATTTCATTTGGTAAGGCCATGGCTAGTATCCCAAATGCCTTAGCGTCGAGCTCCAAGTTCTGAAATTCCTGCTCCGAATAATCATTGGGTTTCTTAGAAACATTAATGTTTGGTTGTTCGGCACTCTGTGCAGATGGAACATACGGTGTCACACCCCGATATTTTCCACATAATCCGGTGGGCCTGGTAGGGAGTATCGTGATGTAGTTGATATCATCATAGACAATTATACACAGTTATAGCATAGCGGAAGGCTTGGAAGCAAATTACTATTACAAACCGAATGTTGAAAGTTCAAAAATAATAATTTTACAAACGGTTGTAGAAATGGATCCACAGGCGGATCTTAAATAAAATACAAAACGATGTTTATCAGACTTTAAGGCTTCTTAAGGGCTTTTCAAGATCCTATATTAGACACCTAGTAGCTCCCAGCCTATTTGCGTGTAGTACCTGTCACTTAGTCTTTTGAAAATACGTCAGTTTACACTGGTAAATATAATTAACTGACTCATTTGAAAATGTTTAAGAAAATTGGTTTAGGTGCACAAGGCACGAAAATCTTTTATAACTTGGGACAATTAAAATTTTAATCTTGTATACAGTTTTACGTGTTTGTCATACATATGGGGCCTAGTATAGAAACCGAGACATGATTAACCAACACACCACTTTTATAAACCCATAAAGGAGTTATCCCCAACCTTGTGGGTATAATTTAGCATTTTGAAACTGTCAGGCGTATGCCTACACCCCGTGCGTAAGTCGTGGCCATTTTCAATTAAATGAACCGAGGATATCCAGGACACGGTCTCATTAACCCCCAATGTTTATGTTATCAAACAATAGGGATTAAAATTGGTTATGCGGATTTGTTAGTCACAATCTGACCAAGTGATCCGATACACGACCAAGCGGTAATAATTTACCGTATCCCAAGCCCGTCTAAGGGAAAATAAGTTAAAAGTATTTACCTGAGTTTTCACTTTGATTATTTAAGCAAGAGTTAACTACTCCGCCGTATAATTCACTTAGACTCGCAAAGGTAGCTTTTACTAGGGCTTCCTAGTCTGGAATGAAGGTAATATTAACCTATTAGAATGCTAACGGGTCTTATTTAAGTCGTAGACTTAGACCGGTTAGCTTAAAGAACGTTATACGGTATGATACGCTAGATTAAGCGATGACTGTAACGGAATGTAATTTAGACCCAACAAGTATGAAGACTTATATAATATGAGTAAACTAAATACATTCTGGATTTTGAGGTTTAAATGATAAGGTTAAAACCGTTTCGGTTAATTTATGCAAACTAGTCACATAAGTCGAACGAAATGCGTTAAGCATTAACAAGTAACCGGATGAGTCATATACAAGTTTTATATGTTATTATGCTTAATATATGTTATGAAAACTGTAGGATATCAACATGTATGCCCATATAGGTTTTAAAATCACATTAAGCCTCGTAAGGGCATTTTGTTCATTTTATGACTTATAAAAGGAGCTTGCATGTAAACTAAAGTTTTGGTCATAAACATTCTGTAAAAATATTTAATTTATTTTATAATATTAGTAGGATATCAAATATATGTGTGGTTTATGCTTTATGGTCAAACTATGCACCGAAGGGGCATTTTGGTCATTTCACACATAGTTTTAAGGACTTATTTGGGATTCTGAGTTCATGATTTGTACCTATTGTAAAAATATTTAGAATGGTTTACAAAATCAGTAGGTAACAAGTCTTGGGTGCTAAGTATGGTTTAAAACCATACTATGCACCTAATTAGCGTAAAAGTCGGTAAATGACGATAATTTTGATGTTTATGTAATTCTGATGTTATGACCAGCTTTGAATAGTCAAAATATTTTATTTTTCATAACATATCAGTAGCAAAAAAGTTTTGTATGTTTATTATGTTTAAAATCTATTTTAAATGCAAAAAAATGTATTATCGTCATTAAATAACTTTGTTCAAGAACATGAAGTTAAAGTCAGTATATAATCTGACTTAACATCCCAATAATTCCTAAATATTATATCACAATAGTAGGTATTGGGTTTTATGTCAAAATTATGTTTAAAACTTAATTTGCATGCAAAAAGGGCATTTTAGTCCTTTTAAAAGCATGTTGTACGATTAATTATGAAAACTAATGTCAAAACATGCTAACCATGTTTAGTAATCAGTACATATTTCATTTGCATGCTCATTAACCCTTAAAACCTTATTTTTATACAAAAGGGCATATTAGTTAATATTAAGCATAATAACGGAATCAAGTAAACGGACTCAGAAAACTATGTGACCATGTAATATAACCTCATAGGGTTATACTATAACATAATATGGTCACAAAGGAACCTTAAAATATAAAGAAATTATGCTAATTCGGGTCAGAACTGAAAGTCAAAGCAAAAGTCAAGCTTTTGCGACTTTCGGTTGCGAACCGAGCTTAAACTTGGAATTGTCGGGTTGAACATGTTTATGCCTAATAATATTTACCAAGTTATTAAAGTGATAAAACACATTTTATAACCTCTACATTATCATATTTGTATTATTTTAAAAACTGACCCGTTTGACTTCTAAAATTAATAACTTTGACCCGACAATTGACCAAGTAAATGTGGTAATTAGGAGGTGCCCTTTTGAGGGATTAACACCTACCTAATTACGATCACGTAGCCATATTCGCCTCGAACAATGGCTGGACCGTTAAGGTCTAAACCGAAAGTCAAAGCCTTTTATCAGAACTTTGACTTTTATCTTTTAAAAGCTTAAGAACCAAAGAGCAGAGGCTAGGGACAGTTACAACAGGTCCTAGCTCGAAAACTTTAACTTAGGGGAGTCTCCTTATGATCAGGAATCTCCAAGAAAGCCAAAGCAAGTGAGAAGAGAAGTGAATTTGAAATGAGCAAGGATTCAAGGCACACAAGGCCCCTATTTATACTAATTCATGAATTCACAAGATGAAGCCAGGTGTTAGGGATCAACTCTGATCATTCCAGGTGTCCTAGAGGTTTTAAAAACCGTCCAATAACCCTTGGTTTAAAGTTCTGAGCATGCGTGGCGGTTTGTGTGGGCAACAAGGCTGCCAACATGCAGTTGGCAGTTTATTTCAGAGTTGGGCACTATCTCGCTCCCCGTGAGAGAGGGAGTGAAGTTGTTTGCGGCCCGCGACTCGCTGGAAATCCGGTAAAACAAGTTCCAGTTTTGGCAGAATCAGTCCCTGACCCTTTTTAACTCATAATATGTTTCTTTTTGTCACAATAAATCCCTCTAAGTTATTTTAAGGTTTATATTTGGCATTTTGATCCTCATGATAGGTTATAAATATTCCTGAGAGTGTACATCGAATTATCGTTAAGCTTTAGTTTCGTTAAAAGGTCACTCAGAGGTATAAATTAAACATGTTGACACTTTTAACCGTCCGATTTACAAACTTATGATTTAATTCTCAAATGGTTTCGTAAATCCAACATGTGGCTTATTAAAGAATACGAAATCCGTAAATGGTCATTCAGAGGCACAGGTTTTGCATAATGACGCTTTTAGTCCCTCCACATACATCTTTTCACTGTTTGACAATTTTAGTCCTTCATTGTCAAAGTTTGACTTCATTAGGGTTTAGGACATGTGCCTTAATATTATTGGACACGATTTTACGAGGTGTTACATCCTCACACCCTTAAAAGAAATTTAACCTCGAGATTTACTAAAACAAGTGAGGGTACTTTTGTCGCATAGTGGACTCAACCTCCCATGTATACTCAGGGCCTCTACGGGCATCCCATTTCACCTTTACAATCGGCACATGCTTCGTTCGGAGCTTTTTAACCTGTCGATCCTCGATCGATATTGGTTTCTCAACAAACCTCAGGTTTTCATCTATCTGCACGTCTTTATGAGACATTCCTGGCGACTCATCAGCTAGGCATTTCTTTAAGTTGCAGATGTGGAACACATTGTGAATTCCACTTAACTCCTCAGGCAAGTTCAGCTTATAGACCACAGAATTGACACATTCGATGATCTCGAATGGTCCAATATATCTCAGGCTTAACTTGCCCTTCTTACCAAAACGCATCACTCCTTTCCAGGGTGATACTTTTAGTAAGATTTTGTCTCCTACCTCGAACTTTAAAGGTTTGCGCCTTTTCAGCATAGCTCTTTTGCCTGTCTCTGGCGGCCTTCAGACAATCACGGATTTGCACAATCTTATCTGTCGTCTCTAGGACTATCTCAGGTCCTGATAGTTGGGTCTCCCCAACTTCTGCCCAACAGACGGGCGTTCTACATTTTCTCCCATATAAAGCCTCGAAAGGCGCAACCTAAATGCTGGTATGGTAACTGTTATGTAGGAGAATTCAATCAGGGGGAGATGATCATCCCAGCTACCTCCTAAATCAATGACACATGCGCAAAGCATGTCTTCTAACGTTTGAATAGTACGCTCACACTGTCCATCCGTCTAAGGACATTAAGAAGTACTGAAATTCAAACGAGTGCCTAAAGATTGTTGGAAACTTTTCCAGAAGTGAGATGTATATCTAGTATCTCTATCGAATACAACAGATACTGGTACTCCATGAAGGGACACGATCTTGTCCACATATAACTTTTCTAGTTTATCGGAGCTATGAGTCTCCTTTATGGGTAAGAAATGAGCTGACTTAGTCAGTCTGTCAACTATGACCCATATTATATCATTTCCATGCTTTGTCTTAGGTAACTTGGTTATGAAGTCCATAGTTACCATTTCCCATTTCCATGTGGGAAGTTCTAATTGTTGTAGTAGTCCTGATGGCTTTTGATACTCGACTTTGTCCTGTGAGCACGTCAGACACTTAGCTAGTGTGTGGCTATGGATTTCTTCAAACCATCCACCAGTAATTTGGTTTTAAATCCTGATACATTTTGTCACCTCCAGGGTGAACTGAATATTTAGAGTTATGCGCTTCCTGGAGGATTAAATCTCTAAGTCCTCCATAAATAGGAACCCAGACTCGACCATTAAATCTGAGGATTCCATCATTCCCAGGTGACAACTGATCAACAGTTCCACCCAATCCTTCCCCTGGAAGGTTAGCTTCCAACATAGCTTCTTTCTGTGTAGTTAACAACTTTTCATTTAAGTTGTTCTTAAGCTCAATGCTTTTGGCATTAATGCGTATAGGCTTTATTCTTTCTTTGCGATTCAGCGCATCAACAACTACATTTGCCTTGCCAGGATGGTAGTGAATCTCGTAATCATAATCATTTAACGTCTCCATCCATCGGCGTTGTTGCATGTTGAGATCTTTCTGGTTAAATAAGTGTTGGAGACTCTTGTGATCAGTGTATATTACACATTTAGTTTCATACAGATAGTGTCTCCACAGCTTTAGTGCAAATACAATGTCACCCAACTCCAAGTCGTGGGTGGTGTAATTCCTTTCGTGCACCTTTAGTTGTCGTGATGCATATGCAATCACCTTGCCCTTTTGCATAAGCACACAACCCATACCAGTGTGTGAAGCATCACAATAGACAACAAACTCCTCTATACCTTCAGGTAAGGTTAACACTGGACCATTGCTCAGCTTTTGCTTGAGAATCTCAAAAGATTCTTGCTGTTTAGGACCCCAATTAAATTTTACGTTCTTGCGCGTCAAAGTAGTCAAAGGAGTGGCTATCCTTAAGAAGTTCTCGATAAATCTTCTATAATATCCTGCCAATCCTAAGAAGCTACGAATTTTAGAAGGTGTCTTAGGCGCTTCCCAGTTCATATTGCTTCTATTTTAGCAGGATCCACTTGGATACCACGCTCACTCACAACATGTCCAAGAAATTAGAATTCGCGAAGCTAGAATTCGCATTTGGAGAATTTAGCATAAAGCTTCTCCTGCTGTAGAAGCTCTAAGATACACCGAAGATGTTTCTCGTGGTCAGCTTGATTACGAGAATAGCTAAGTATGTCATCTATGAAGACAATAGCAAACTTATCCAAGTATGGCTTACAGACTCGATTCATGGGGTCCATGAATGTTGCAGGTGCATTAGTGAGCCCGAAAGGTATCACTAAGAATTCATAGTGGTCGTATCTAGTTGTAAATGCGGCCTTGGGTACATCTTCAGTTCCAACCTTGATATGATGGTACCCCGACCTTAAGTTAATCTTTAAAAAGAAAATTGCCCCTTGAAGTTGATCAAACAGATCGTCGATCCTGGGCAATGGATAATGGTTCTTGATTGTTACTTTGTTTAGATCACGGTAATCAATGCACAGATGCATTGAACCATCCTTCTTCATTACAAACAGAATGGGTGCTCCCCAAGGTGACGAGCTGGGCTGTATAAAGCCTTTTTCCCGAAGTTCATCTAATTAGGCTCTTAGCTCTTTCATTTCAGTTGGTGCTAAGCAGCACGGAGCTCGTGCAACCGGTGCTGCCCCAGGCATAATGCCGATCCTGAACTCCACTTGCCTCTCGGGAGGTAATCCAGGTAGCTCATCAGGAAAGACATCTGGGTAATCAGAGATGACTGGAATGTCTTCTATCTTGGGCTTCGGCTTGTCCACTGTCACCTGTGCCATGTAGATGACACATCTGCTCTTCAGGCACTTGGATGCCTTAAGTATAGACACTTGATCAGGCAATCCATAGTGTGCATCTCCCGGAATGGTGATTGTTTCACGAGAAGGGGTTTTGAAGTCGACGAGCTTCTTATCACAGGCGATTCGGGCTTGGTTATGTGATAACCAATCCATGCCCAAAACTACATTAAACCCCGCCAATTTCATTGGCACAAGAGATAACTGAATCGAATGATTCTTAATGGATATAGAACATCCATCAAGAATAGTCAAAGCAGTTTCTAAGGTACCATCAGCAAGTTCTACCTCATATTTAATGTCTAGAGTTTTAATAGGCAAATCTAATAGTTCACTAAACTTAAGGTCTACAAAAGACTTATCTGCACCTGAATCAAATAAAACTCTAGCATAAATATTGTTTATGAGAAAGGTACATGTTATAACATTGTCGTCGTTTACTGCTTTCTTGGCATTCATTTGGAATACCCTCGCATTCGCTTTCTTAGCCTCTTCAGGCTTCCTTGCATTCTTTGGGCAATTTGTCTTAATGTGCCCTTTTACATTGCAGCCATAACAGACTGCATCATTAAGACCCTTGCATTTAGAGTTTTGTGCCCCTTTTTTCTTGCAAATCCCACAGGGTTTGGCCTGCGGATCTATGGTGCACTGCCCATAGTGCTTCCTGTTGCAGTTTTCGCATGTGGGCTTTTCACCCGATTGATTATGGTTCTTTTTGAACCCAGAATTCCCTTTCTTCTTCTTGTCTGAGTGGCGTGAGTTATCATCTTCCCCTTTTCTTTAACCTTCGTCAGTGGTCTTTCCAGGCCTACTCCTAATCACATCCAGTGTAAGGGACACTGATAGATCTACATCAGATCTTTAAGTGGTAGTCTTTAAAGCCTTAACATTTCCCTTAATTTCTGGTGCCAAACCACCAATGAAGCACGCAATGCGCTTTGGTTTGGGTGTAACCAAATATGGGACTAGTCTTGACATGGAGTTGAAACTAGAGACATATGTCCTACAATCTAGGTTCTTCATGACCAGAGTCAAGAAGTCAGTTTCAACCTTCTCTACCTCATGTTGAGGGCAATAGGTTTCTTTTACCAACTCCACAAATTTGGCCCATGAGAGGTTAAAGAGAGGGATTTTCCATGTGGCTTGTATCAATGCTTTCCACAGGGATAGGGCATCGCCCTTAAAAGACTAGGATACAAACTTAAACACATCCTCCTTGGCATATCCACTTATATCTACCACCGTTTCCATTTCATCTAGCCATTTCATACAATCTATGGCTCCTTTTTCTCCATTAAAGTCTCTTAATTTACAAGAGACGAAGTACTTATAAGTGCAACCCTTGTTGAAACGAGGTTCTTGATCAAACACGATCTTCTTGGATGGTTCACTCTTTTGATTTAATGAATTAACAAATTCATCCTTCTTAGATGTATGCGGTTTAGAGTGGGACTTAGAGTGAGACATGGAGCGAGTAGCACTCGACTCCTTTAGCACTCTGTCTACAACTTTAGTAACGGTTGTATCAATCATGGCATGTAAGTCAGTGCCAGTTATATTAAGTCTTGTAGCATCATTTCTTTCAGCTGTATGACTATGAGCTTCGTCGGAATTAACCATGATAAATCTTTTAATGCTATATCAAATAATAACAACTGTTTAGTTGCTAAATAATGAATCATCATATTTGATGATTAACGAGCCATGGTGTTAAATGAACCATATAGGCTTATAATTATAACATTTCTAAAGAATTTTTATTTCAAAATTATTTTATTATATTTAGCCTAGGTTTCACAAAAACCATCAAGGCATTAAAATAGGACATAATCCTTTGTATATTGGACAGGGCAACATATGTCACAGTTGTCATTGTCGTATTGACAATATTATATAGCACGAAGGCTCGCCTCGAAGGACATTTATTATATGGCACAAAAGGCCTTGTCACTTGGACAATTTGAAATATAAGCCAAGTTCTTATTAGATCAGGGGCTTTAAGGTTTGAACATAGTTCTTCACCTTTAGACAGGGAGTCATAGACTACGACTGTCATCGTTACGAAAAAAACAATATAACTTGGCCCGTAGGCAAAACAATTAACATCACTATTGGATATTTTAATATGATCATCATATTCGATGACACTAGCCATGATTCACTTTGATCATTTAGGCTATATAAAGGCTTGGAAGAACTCCAAATACCTTGACGACTGGTGTGTTTTCTTAAGTCACACTACAAGGAGTGTTAACATGTTCTGGATGTTAACAAGGATTTATTTTCTTAAGAGGGTTTTGCCATCATAGCCATATTCGCATTGACATATAGGCTAGGTTATACCATTAAAAAGATCTCTTGGAATTTATTTAGCAGATCAATAAAGTTCGAATAAAACGAAATGATTGCTTGAATAATAATGTAATGAAGTACATATATATAATAACAACAAATATTAATTCCAAAATAAAGATCTCATTAATTTAAGTAGGGTTTACAGAATTGCTCAAATGGGTCTTAACTAAAATACAAATTGTCCACGCAGGGACTAAAAAGGAAAACAAGTCCACACAGGGACTAATACAGAAAGAAAGTATCCACGCATGGACTAATACTAAATGAAAATGTCCACGTAGGGATTTAATTCTAAATAAACAAATGCAAGATAAAAATAAAATCTTCAATCTTCGTCCTTTTTCCCATTGATTAGTTTTGTAAGTTTCTGGAAGAACTTACTTGTTCTCCTCTCACCCATGTAAGGTTTGAGTTAAAATATCTAGTTGTTGGGGTGGTAGTTGTTGTTGATGTTGTGGTTGAGGTGGAGAGTATTGATACCCATAAGCAGGATACCTAGTTAGGTATGTAGGAGGGAAAGGTGAATGGTATAAAGCGTTATGAACAGCCGCTTCAACATATGGGTCGTAAGCGGGTGCTTGATAATTGTAACCCGTAGGTGCTTGAGGCTCAAACGGGTTATACCCAGTCACAGCTGGGTAGGTGGGAATTGGGTTTTCAAAACCCATCGGAGGTGGTTGTTGCGTGAAGGTCGCCGGTGTGGTGTCAATTACTGGCACGCCATTTAAAGGTCCACCCATTTGTGGATCTTCGGGGATAGGAGGATAGTTATGTGAAGATTGGGGCGACCTTATTTGCGGCCCCCCACGCACTAACATGCGTGCATTACGCCATCTCCTTGGAGGTGGCGGAGGTGGTTGAGGTAACTATTCCTCCACAGGTGGCGGTGGCGGTGTCACCGCTTGGAAGTATGGTTCATCTTGTGGAGGCTGTTGTGGTGTGTTGTGGTATGAGGGAGTAAACTCCCATTTCCACTAGCCCGATCATTCTTGAAATTGATCAGGGCCTCGAAAAGGTGATCCCGCAAAAGAGGAACCACTGGAGATGTCAATGGGATGCGTAGGCGTCCCAGATGGTGACATTTCTGGATCTGGATCTTCATCCACATCCATATCTTTGGGATAATGGTCTTCGGGACCCAACGTGTTATGACCCACGGGAGAGTTTTTGTAATCATTTGGGTCAAAGTGACCCTGAGAAAGAGAATGGTGAGAATGTTGAGAGTGTTGTGAGTGATGGGACTCGTGAGAATGTTGAGGCCCAAACGAATGGTGATAGGATGGCGATGTGCTCAAGGATACGGACCGCTTTGCTAGTTCAAGTAAGTGCTTCCAATCCTCGTAATGATCGGAACTGAATGAAGCGGATGGTCGGCGGTGAAATTCCCCTGCCTGGCTTGATGGTCCCCCTCTCATTGGACCTTTTCCTTTTCCACCTCGAACTCTTGGAGGCATCCTTAAGTTTTAACCTGTCAAAAGCAAGAAAACAATATATATATAAACCAAATAAAGATTAGGATTAATCCTAGGTCATTTGCCTAGACTCAGAAGTCTATGGAATGTGCTACTGTATCATTGAGATTAAACACAAAAGGCTAGTGTTTAATTCACTCAATGTTGGCTCTGATACCAACCTGTCACACCCCGATATTTTCCACATAATCCGGTGGGCCTGGTGGGGAGTATCGTGACGTAGTTGATATCATCATAGACGATTATACACAGTTATAGCACAATGGAAGGCTTGGAAGCAAATTACTATTACAAACCGAATGTTCAAAGTTCAAAAATAATAATTATACAGACGGTTGTAGAAATGGATCCACAGGCGGATCTTAAATAAAATACAAAACGATGTTTATCAGACTTTAAGGCATCTTAAGGACTTGCAAGATCCTATATTAGACACCAAGTAGCTCCCAGCCTATTTGCGTGTAGTACCTGTCACTTAGTCTTTTGAAAATATGTCAGTTTACACTAGTAAATACAATTAACTGACTCATTTGAAAATGTTTAAGAAAATTGGTTTAGGTGCACAAGGCACAAAAATCTTTTATAACTTGGGATAATTAAAATTTTAATCTTGAATACAATTTTACATGTATGTCATACATATAGGGCCCAGTATAGAAACCAATACATGATTAACCGACACACCACTTTTATAAACCCACAAAGGAGTTATCCCCAACCTTTTGGGTATAATTTAACATTTTGCAACTGTCAGGTGTATGCCTACACCCCGTGCATATGTTGTGGCCATTTGCAATTAAATGAGCCGAGGATATACAGGACACGGTCGCATTAACCCCCCAATGTTTATTTTATCAAACAATACAGATTAAAACGGGTTATGCGGATTTGTTAGTCACAATCCGACCAAGTGATCCCATACTCGACCAAGCGGTAATAATTTACCGCATCCTAAGCATGTATAAGGGAAAATAAGTTAAAAGTATATACCTGAGTTTTAACTTTGATTATATAAGAAAGAGTTAACTACTCAGCCGTATAATTTACTTAGACTCGCGAAGGTAGCTTTTACTGGGGCTTCCTAGTCTGGAATGAAGGTAATTGTAGGATCGTTCGACTGACCCAAAAGAGTCGTTTAGAGAGGTTCTGATCTATTTCAGGTGCGAAAAACAAGAAATAGACTTAGTAACAGCTTGATCTTCACTTAATTCACTGATTGTATTGATCTGACGTTGATTACAATCAAACCTCACACCGGCAGCACTTCGGCATGGAATACAAGGACACGGATGCTGATTTCGCTCTAAAGTGTCCTATTTATAGGGCTTCTGATTTCGCCCAAAATGACATGAAGTCATTTGGAGCGAAATCGACACTTGACATTTCGGGCGAAATCACCTAATTGTGATTTCGGGCGAAATCACCTAATTGTGATTTCGGGCGAAATCACCTCCAAGTGTTGCTAGGAGCGAAATCAGACTCTAACACTTTAAACGTTCCTGTTTTCTCGTAAAATGTGCCCTGATCTATACAATGAAATCTAAGACTCGATACAAGACGAAGTCGACAGATGTATGCACCAACAGACTCCCCCTCAGATGTTGACGAGTCTGACTGTGTCGACTCTTGACAGACTTCAGCCTTGATCAGCCTCTGGGCTTCACTCTCTCTTCTCTTTCACATTGTCTTCAGACTCCCCCTTGCGATATGCTGGCATTCCTCTAGTTCTTCAGCATCATCAGCTTCAGGATCGTTGCCTGGCTTTCACGGGTACTGATCATTATCCTGGCTCAAGCTTTGTCCACCGAATTGAAACCTGGTACATGCTTTTTCCACAGAGTCCTCAGGTATCGAAACCTAGCTCTCACAAGCTTCTCAGAATCGAATGACCTGGCTCTTCAGAAGATTGTTCCAAGATAGAAACTTGGCTCTAGTTTTGCGCAGGATCGATAACCCAGCTCATATTAACCTGCATAAACTCTACCTCACAGTAAATTTCCATATCTAAACTTTTCAACTATAGAAACTGTTGGACCGTTGTTTGACCCTAAAACGTCAGTCAAGGTAGCTCATCATCACATATAAAGGCGGAATCAGTACATATGATGTTACAACAGCTTGTCCTTTCAATTCCACTGCTTTTATTAGCTTTCTGAATGAATTTTGACAGAGTTTCGGCTCCTAAGCACACACATACACCCCTAAGATCCGCTGATAATGACACGCTATTTATAGACTTGGTGGTTCGCTAATATGACATGTCATATTAGCGGACCTGTTACACTTTGACACAAAAGCGGACCGTTAATGTACCTAAAAGCAGACCTAAATACAAATGACCTTAAAAGCGGACCTATGTCATAACTTTCTAAATTTTACAGTTTAAACCCATGTTGACCAATCTTGACTTAGAACTTCTTGTAGACGTAGTCAACACACATCCTATGCATCAACAGACTCCCCCTTGGATGTTGACGTAGTCTTTATCAGTCTTCAGATCCGTAGTCTTCAGTCTTGATCTTTTCACTAACTCTGTCTTTTCTTCATAAGTATTCTTCACAATTTCCAGGATTATCTCCTAGCTCTAGCTTCAAACTTCCCATTACCTGTTGATCCAGACTCCCCCTTTCAGAGACTCCCCCTCTCAGTATGCTGGGATCTAAGATATCTGGTTCAAGCTTTAACAATTTGCCTCCGTGAGAATAATGAAGTCTCCAAACCTGTTACTCAACCAATAACATTACAATCTATCTTTTCTAAACAATAAAAACAAATTCAATCAGCTCTAAGAAATCCACTCAAGTTTTCAAGTTCAAGTTAATGACCCTGATCACTTGATTAACCTACCAAGTTCAAATTAATTACCCTGGTTGATCATTTGACAAATCAAACTGATTTAGTAAAACTTTTTCAACTTTTTCTGAAAATAACAAGTATCAACTTAATGAACTTGATTTTGACTTTGAAAAACAATCAAACTTCCAACAATATAAGCTCTCCTTATTCTTCAGCTCAGAATCTCCTGCATCTGCTTCATCTTCCTAGAATCCAACAATCAACTTTCCACTCTGGTTTGTCTAAAATAAAGCAGAAATAAAATCTTTTTGTATTTTTAATGTGATCTAAACTAAGAATTGAAATAACAGAAAACTTAAATTGCAGAAAGTAAACTATTTACAGATTTATTTTTGGTGAGCGTGTCAGGGAATCATATCAGCTTTTCAGACAGATTACAAGTACCGTTAAGCTATATTACATACTCAGACTTAAACAATTCACTTCGATTGTCGATATACTGATCCATCTTAAATTCTCACACAAACTTCAATCTATTCAGGATACCGTTTAAGTGTCTTAAGAACTTAGATCAATTCATGTGTCCCACCTCTTGAATATACTCCCGTATCCAGAATCCCAATATTCAGTCTTACAGGCAAGAATACTACAATGATGTCTGTACATAAATTAGGGGTTAAATGCGAGAACTGAGGGATCTCAGGTCAGAACTTCCGTTCAGCAGAGAGATATCAGTTTCGACTTTGCAGTATGTCCCCTTTAGAGGATCTTTTCAGCTACAACAGATGATTATCAATTTTATTGTCTAATCAGCTGAGGGCTTTATGCTATATTTCAAGCATTTTGGATAAAGTATTAGCCAAGGACTAGGTCAGAACTACCGTTCAGCAGAAGTCCCGGAATAATACCCCAGACATCATAGAGTATAAACACCTAGTATATCAAAATACGAGACCTATCAAACGAGATTTCAGGGGTTACCTATATATCCAAGTAGTGTTCCCCACAAACTTCACAAGTTTGAAATTTTAGGTTTATATCCCGAATAAATCTACTAAATGTACGAAAACCTATTGACACATCGTTAGTGAGACTGTTTAACTCATTTTATCTTTCTAAATCTTTAGCATACTGTAATTGTCTAGCCGATGTACAATCATTTTCCCTATATACACAAGCCCTTTTTCAATTTTATCATGTTTTTGTATTTTTGTATTTTTTACTGTTTTTGTATTTTTCTGAAAATAAACTATGTACAACTAACTATCTCCCCCTAAATACCAAAACATGTAAAAAACCGACAAACCATCACAGTTTGTTTCTCATCTTCATCCGCAACAGTACTCTCATCAACGCTCACAACCCCATCCGACACCGAAAGCAATTTCATACCATTAAGTTTTAACAAATATTGAAACCGAATTTTATCACAAGCTTTGGTATGCAAATCAGCTTTTTGTTCGTCAGTGTGGATTTTCTCAATTCGTATCAACTTTTTCTCGAAGCAATCGCGAATAAAGTGATGACGAATTTCGATATGTTTAGTTTTAGCGTGATGTACTGGATTTTTAGTTATATTGATTGCGGCCTCATTATCAACAAACAGAGGTGTGTTAAGAAACTGCAAACCGTAGTCGTGCATCTGTTGCTGTATCCACAGGATCTGAAAGCAGCAACTGCTAGCAGAAACATACTCCGCTTCACATGTCGATAGCGCCACAGATGTTTGTTTCTTACACTGCCAGGTAACCAATCTCGGTCCAAAGAACTAGCATCCTGCAGTTGTTGATTTCGCGTTAACTTTGCAGCATCCGAAATCCGAATCGGAATACCCTTCGAGCGTAAAATCGCCTTTCCTAGGATACCATAACCCCAATGAAGGAGTACCTTTCAGGTAACGTAATATCCTCTTGACAATAATCATGTGCGATGCTCTCGTGTTAGACTGAAATCTTACTGCGAGGCACGTTGGGTACATGATGTCAGGACGTGAAGCAGTCAGATACATCAAAGAACTAATCATGGAACGGTAAAACGTTTCATCAGCCTGTCTCCGGTGAGATCTGGGTGAATCGCATGATTAGTCGCAAGTGGGGTAGCAGCTGGAGTAGAACTTGACATTCCAAATTTCTCTAGAATATCATGCACGTACTTCGTTTGATGAATGAAAATTCCCTCAGGAAGTTGTTCAACTTGTAGACCCAGAAAGAATTTCATCTCCCCCATTGATGACATTTCGAATTTCTGCTTCATCACCAGTTCGAAATCTTTGCACAATTTCTCATTTGTTGACCCAAAAATTATATCGTCCATATAAATTTGTACTATCAGAAGATGACCATCAACAACTTTAGTGAAGAGAGTGGCATCCACTTTTCCACGTATGAACTGGTTAGCGAGTAGGTGTTGAGACAAAGTCTCGTACCAGGCTCTCGGTGCCTGATGTAGACCATACAACGCTTTGTCCAGCAGATAAACTTTGTTCTTGTGGATTGGGTCAGTAAAGCTCGGCGGCTGACCAACATAAACCTCCTCTTTGACCTTCCCATAAAGAAACGTTGATTTGACATCTAACTGATAAACTTTGAAATTCTTCCAAGACGCAAATGCTAGGAAAATTCTGATAGCCTCTAGTCGAGCGACTGGAGCATAGACTTCGGTAAAATCAATCCCCTCCTGTTGACTAAAGCCCTGAACAACGAGTCGAGCTTTGTTCCTTACAACCACTCCTCTGTCGTCCCTCTTACATTTGAAAACCCATTTTGTATTGATTTTTCTTTGACCATCCGGCAAATCAACTAACTTCCACACCCCCAACTTTTCAAACTGACTTAACTCTTCTTGCATCGCTATGACCCAAGAGTCTTCAGTAAGCGCCTCTTTGTAAGTTCTCGGTTCAACCTGCGAGATAAAACAACTTAATGAAAATTCAGTTTGTAAAGGTGCTACTGTAGAATAAAAACATGTTAAGCCCTGGTCAATTTGACGTCTCGTGCAAATGCCCGATTGCAATTCTCCTATGATCAACTCCTCTGGATGATAAGAAAGAGTTCGCGGCATCACTTCGCTTGGAACTTCTACATTTCCCTCCAGATTAGTAACATTCTGCTGTGCATCTTGTTCACCAACTTGGTTTGTTTGACTTGACAACTGGATCTGCTCCCCCTCAAGGTCTGAATCACCATGGTCAAAAACTGGTATATTTTCAGCATCTTGATCATCATTCATCTCCGACTGATTACCAGGAGCAACTTCATCATCATGTTCACCAGCATTACTAGGACCTGCTTCATTGTCATTTGAAGTTTCCCGAGGTCTTCTAGAATACTCCGCTGGGAACCTGAGCTGCGACTCATACTCTCGCAAAATATCCAGCTCATCAAAGAAATCTTCTTCTTCCTCTGATTCTTCTCTCATGTCAAACGAATCCCAAAGTTTGTCATAATGATAACGCCATGAATCACCAGGATTCTGTGGCGGCATAGTGTACCCCTGACATTCAACATTTGCTGCCTCAATAATCTGCTTCTCGCTTGGAATGAAGACACGTCGCAAAGGACTTGAATAACCCACAAAGATTCCCTTAACGCTCTTCGGACCAAACTTTCCTTTAGGCTCTATCACCGTACAGGGTGACCCAAACGGTTCTAGATACTTCAAATTTGGCTTGCGTTTATTGAGTAGCTCAAAACACGTCTTGTTGAACTTCTTTACAGTAAGAACTCTGTTGAGAGTATAGCATGCAGCAGAAACAGCTTCAGCCCAGAAATTTATTGGTAACTTAGAGTCTGCAAGCATCGTTCTGGCTGTTTCGATTAGCGTCCGGTTTTTGCGTTCTGCAACTCCATTCTGCTGTGGAGTGTACGGAGCACTAAACTCATGCAGTATACCTCTTTCATCACAAAATTCTTCCATCTTACTGTTTTTGAACTCAGTACCATTATCACTGCGAATTCTACAGATCGGCCTCTGGTACAAATTCTCAATTCTTTTAAACAATGCTACCAAGCTGTCAAACGTCTCGTCTTTGGATTTCAAAAACATAACCCAAGAAAATCTGGAATAATCATCAGTCACGACCAAGCAGTAGGAATCTCCCGTTATACTTTTGACATTCACTGGACCAAACAAATCTATGTGAAGTCTTTCCAAAGGTCTTGAAACTGAATTGACTTGCTTTGTAGGGTGTGGCTTTTTCTTCTGTTTGCCTTTGACACAACTTATGCACTCCCCTTCCAGATGAAAACCTTTAACATGCACTCCTGTGACCAAGTCGTTATGCACTAAGTGATTCATTTTCCTTAGGTGAATATGCCCCATCTTTCGGTGCCATAACCTTGATTCTTTCTCCGTTGCTCTAGACACAAAACAATGAGCCTGACCCGTGGTTGTAGTAGCGACGCTCTTGTCCAACACGTACAGATCGTTGACTCTTGGTGCCCTCATGATGATCCACTCTTCAGGTATCACAAATCCCGGTTTCAAGATCAAAAATTCTTTGTCGGTGAAATGAGTAGTATACATCCTGTCACATATCTGGGAGATACTCAGCAGGTTGTTCTCCAGCTCAGCGATGTAGTTAACTCTCTCAAATGTTACGATGCCGTTCGATAACGTTCCTTCACCTATGATCCTTCCTCCTTGATTACCCGCAAAACCCACATAACCACCGTTAATGTTATTCACATCATACAGCAGCGCGGTCTTCCCTGTCATATGCCTTGACGCTCCACTATCCATTATCCACCTGGATAAAAGTTTTGGAAGATCCTGCACATAACAAATCATCATTTACACAACTTCAAGAAAGATGCCGATTCATGCTTCGCGACCAGGAAGCTCCGGCAAATCAAACTGTTTAGTCAAACATTGAGTCCACCCAGGCCTCATCAGCCTTAGGTGCAACCTTGACTCTCGCAATTTGAATTTTGAAATTTTCAGCCTTGAGAGGCGGAAAATTTGCATCATAATCAACAGTAATTGGCTCTTCAGCCTTTTTCTCCTCAGAAGTTGAAACTTTCTTCCCAACTTTTGACTCAATTTTAGGTTTCCACACCTGTTGAGTTACTGCAACCCTTTTATAAAATTTATCATTTTGAGTTACCAACTTCTTTACGGGTTCAGTTTTTACTTTTACGTTGTCGATTTTAACATTTTTCTTCTCAACAACTTTCTTCTCAATATACATTGGTGCTTTACCCTTCACATCAACCTTCTTTTGTTTAGCCTTCACAGCTTCAGTCTTAGGCTTCACATATGTACACTTTCGTGCAATATGACCAACCTGTTCACATCTAAAACAAGTACGAGTATCAGCTACACGACTCGTGCCTTCAGACTGAGCCTGTGAAGCTCTCTTCTCAAAAAATTCTTTGTTTGATTTTGAAAAAATTTCTTTTTCTTCATCAGCAAGTGAACTTGAACTGTTCACAAACTTTTTCTTTTCGACAAACCTCTTGTGTGAAACATTCTTTTTCTGAAACGATTTACCCCCCTGATAACCACCCGACCAGTTGTTTCTGTTGTTATTGTAAAAATGCGGTGGATAACCAGTTTTCTTGTTGTAAACCCTGTCTTTCTTTCGACTCAAATTGTTCACAGCTGACAACTCTACTTCAACAAGTTTGAAAACATTTGTCAATTTGTTCATGTTAACATTCTCGATCGGAAACTCTGAATCCGAAAACAACTTATCTGAACCCATCATCTTGTACATGACAAGGTTTGATTCTTCATCTAAGTTGTTCTTGGACTTTTGTTTCGGAATGTATTTATCCAAGAAACACCCATCCTCCTCAGAAGTGTCACAATCCGGTTTAAGCACTTTGTCTACCACACTTTTCACCACATCACTTTGGACACCCTCGTCATTGGAAGACGTGAACGTGACATCAATGTTCTCAGGAAGTTTAACATTACTTTCTTCCTCAATTTCCACCAAACTAGACTGCTTTTTCGTGTAGTTGTCTAAGATTGGCGGTGGAACTTTGTGAAACCCTACACCCGTTCCATCAGAAAACACATCCTCGCCAGCTTTGTTTTTCCCTATAGGTTTGGGAACAATATGCTGCAAAACAAAGCTTGCTGAGCTATAACTGTTTAACTTCAACTGAATTCTTTCATTTTCAATTTCAGCTTCTTGAACTTTAAGTTTCAATTTAGCAATTTCATCTAATTGATTGTTAATTGATTCTTCTTTTATTCTCACCACAACTCTCAGATGTTCGTTTTCTTTAAACGTTTTGCCATTTCGATCATCACTATCTTTGACAATGCTTTTCAATTTTTCAAACTTTTCAGAAATTTGACGGTTTTCAAGAATTAACTTTTCATTTTCACTTTTTATTTTCTCACATTCAGTTTTACCATGTTCGATTTGAACCGTTAATTCTTTGATCCGTTCAGTTGAAGCTTTTACAGTTTTGTCACGACCTAGAATTTGATCCTCAACATTTTTAACTTTCGTTGTCAGATTCTTGATTTTCTCATTGTTAAGATACGTGACAGTGCTACAAAAATTGCATTGTTTGGTGCAATTTTTGCAGTCAACATTTCCGTCGACCTTGTTACCTGACGCATTTGTTGACGCAATTTGACTGACCTGCCCCTTTGACTCAGTAACAGAATTAGGGTCTACCTCGAGTGCTTTCGCAGCTAGCACTTTGTCAGCCATTTTTCCCAGGTTCTCAGACGTCAACTCCTGCGTAGTATCGATCAAGCCAGTATCAATCTGCTTTGATTTCTCAATCTCTTCTTTTTCTTTCATCTCTTTCTCCTCTTTCTCCTTTCTCTCTTTCTCTTTCTCTTCTTCAATCATCTTCTCAGTTGGCGTTCCCCACCACTTGTGCTGCCAGTATTCATCTTCTTCTTTGTACTCCTTGATAATGGCTTCAATATCTAGCGTTTTGTCATCAATCGCAATGTTGCCATACCTATCAAGGTAACACTCTCTATCTGGATCCCATCTATTTGCTCCTCTAGCTTCCAGAAAGATACCAGAAAGTCTGATAATCTTGTTTTCAGCAATCATCTTCTGGTATTTATATTTCTGTTCCTCAGTACGATCATCTTTCCACGGAATGGGTTCATCATTACTTGCCATGAATGCGTAACCCACCGCATCTTCCTCTGGTAGAACTTCTTTACTCCAATCGTACCCTTCATCATCGTAAATCACAGCCAGAGCCCTTGATTTGTCTCTGTTATCTTCAGACTGCTTCAATCTGGGCGGCTCAGATTTATTTTGATGGTAGATTGCCTTTTTGTAGTAATCGTCTCTAAACGGATTCTCTGACTCATCAGCGTACGCGTTTCTACATTCACGCTTGAAATGACCCTTCTTCTTACACTTAAAGCACGTCACCTTCGATTTGTCAAACCCCAACTTTGTAGACGGACCACCAATCGTCTTTCTCCCGGTAATTTCCATGAAACGCTGAGCACGTCGAACAGCACTTGCCATTGCCCAACGAATGTCAATAAGCTCTATTTCTTCGGGGTCTATCTGATCGTAATCTTCTTTCGTCAGATTTGTGTTCCCGATCTTACCAGCTACCAACCCTTCATAAGACTCTAGCACAGATGCCAAAAAGACCATCTGTTGCTTAGCCGACTCCTCATCAAAATTCTGTGCGTTCTTCAAATCTATCGTGATATTGCAAAAAAACTTTGCATCAGAACGATTTGCAGAAGACGTAGATCCACTATGATAACCACTATGACTTCCGCTGCTTGAACTGCTTTGACTTTCTTTGCTTGCTTAAGATACATTCTCAGCTGAAAATGCAGTCTTTGGAAAGTTGCTTTTGGCATCATGCTTTTTGGATAATAGAGATCCAAATTCTGCTGAGAAGAAGAGTGATTGACTTTATAAGTTTTCTTCAGTTCCAACTCGTGACTTTCAAGTCTCTCAATCACCAAATCTGGAGTCAAATCTTTAGGAGCAATAGTGTTCTTCAACATAAGCGCATAATATCTCCAATCAACCTCATCTGGTAATGAATCGAACAATTTGTCAACTAGTTCTTCATCAGAAAACTTGATTTCATGTCTTGCTAACTCTAGTTTCAGATGACCGAACCTCTCTATCATTTTACACACCGATTCATTCTTTAGACAACCAAAAAGATCAAATTCTTTTCTAAGAAGTTTTCGTTTGTTCTTTACAATCTCTTTGCTTCCAAGACACTTCTTTCCGAGTTTATCCCACAAATCTTTAGCATTTGAGTAATCTATCAGCGAGATGATGTCTTCCCACACCGATTGAAACAATAATGCCACACACTTTTGCTCGGCCACAAAACTCTCAATCTCTTCAGCCGATCTCAATGCTTCACCATTCTTCTTTCCCTCAGCATAACCATTCTTCATACTCTTCCAGCTGGGAAAAGCGAATGCCATCAACCAGTCTTCGAACTTTGTTGCCCACCTGCTGTAATCTTCTATAGCCATCAGCTTAGGAGGTTTGTTAAATGTTCCAAATGCGCTTTCGGACTCCCAAGCTTCCTTCTTTCTTTCTTTCGGTGGACTCTTGTTTGCATTGCTTGAAGAGGTGTCATTGTCTCCAGAACTCCCTGTGAAAGCATACATGTCGCTGAAAGGATTCAAGAAGATATCATCCATCTTGACTATTCCTGCAAAAACAACCAACACTTAGAAAAAATTTCAAATTTTTGAAAATCTGGACACAAAAGCGGACCAGATTGAAGTCGTAAAAGCGGACCAGACCAGATATTGTCCGTAAAAGCGGACCAGATACAGTCCGTAAAAGCGGACCAGATTATGTCTTATAAGCGGACTAGACTTGTTCGTTCGAGCGGACCAGACTTGTTCGTTCGAGCGGACCAAGTAATGCACTAACAGCGAACCAAACACTCGTGATGTCCGTAAAAGCGAACCACTTGTTCGTAACAGCGAATCACAGTTTTTAACCTGTTTTAACCATTTTTAGTTCGAATTTCACTCTAAAACTTTCTAGGGTTTGTTATTAGTGTGTTTTACACGTTATACTCAAATTTCAGACAATTTCAACCGTAGGAACCACTGAAAATCGAAAAAGTATAAGAGAAAGTGAGTAGAAAAGAGAGATTTCTGCAGATGTAAGCTGTAGTAGTATGAACTCCTCGTCCTGAGCTCTGATACCACTTGTTGGACCGTTGTTTGACCCTAAAACGTCAGTCAAAGTAGCTCATCATCACATATAAAGGCGGAATCAGTACATATGATGTTACAACAGCTTGTCCTTTCAATTCCACTGCCTTTATTAGCTTTCTGAATGAATTTTGACAGAGTTTCGGCTCCTAAGCACACACATACACCCCTAAGATCCGCTGATAATGACACGCTATTTATAGACTTGGTGGTTCGCTAATATGACATGTCATATTAGCGGACCTGTTACACTTTGACACAAAAGCGGACCGTTAATGTACCTAAAAGCAGACCTAAATACAAATGACCTTAAAAGCGGACCTATGTCATAACTTTCTAAATTTTACAGTTTAAACCCCTGTTGACCAATCTTGACTTAGAACTTCTTGTAGACGTAGTCAACAGACATCCTATGCATCAACAGAAACTTACACCAACACTAACTCTCCCTCAGATCAAACAAAGAATTTTGGTGAACCAATTGAAAGACTAGATTTTAAAAAACATTTAATTTCAAAGTACACACTCCCCCTCAAATTTTGCTCATCATGTTTAGCACTCGGAATTTTGAAAATCAGCTTTTCGATACCAGTTGTCGAAAATCTTTTTGAATTTTCAAAAATTTATGTTAAAACACACCGAAAATCTTTTTGGATTTTGAAATGCAAAGAAAATAAGAACACCAATTGTAGAAATAAAGAAATACAGAAATGAAATATTTACAAAAAATATTTTTGCGAGTTTGTGTAAGAGGATCATATCAGTTTATGAGACTAGTCACTAACACCGTTAAGCTTGATTTCATTTTAAGCTCTAAACAATTCACCTAGATTGTCAGTATATTTGTCCACTTAAATTTTCACACAAAGTTTAATTGTTTCGAGATACGAGATTAATGTCTTAATGACTTAAACTTATTCGCGTGTCCCACTACTTGAATATACTCCCGTATCCAGATCCCAATATTCAGTCTTACAGGTGAGTATACCACAGATGATATCTGTAAAGGGGTTAATTGCGAGGGCCGTGAGAGCTCAGGTCGACACTTCCGTATATGCAGAGAGATGACGGCTTCGACTTTTTGGTGTGTCCCCTTTAGAGGATCTTTTTTTCAACAGCAGTGACTATCAATTTTATTGTTTCATCAACTAGCTGAGGGCGAGCTTATATTTCAAAGCGTTTACAGGAAGTATTATCCAAGGACTAGGTCAATATTTCCATACAGCAGAAGTCCCGGGATAATACCCCAGATATCAATGAGCATAAAGACCTAGTATCTCAGAAAAAGGGACCTTTCAAACAAGATTTCAGGGGTTACCTATATATCCAAGAAGTTGTTACCCACAGAATAAGCAAGTTTGAATTTTTAGGTTTATATCTCGTCACAATCTACTAAATGTGTCAAAACCTACTGACACATCCGCAGTAAGATTGTTTATCACAATTTTACATTCCAATTCTTTAGCATGTTGTGACAGTCCACTGATGTACTATCATTTCCTCTTTTACACAACACTCTCATTTTTGATTTTATAATGTTTTTGTCTTTTTCAAATTTTCTAATGTTTTTGGATTTTCTGAAAATTTTCTACTCCCCCTAAAATGCAAACACATTTCAAAGGAAATTTGAAATAGTCTAAGCTCTTGACCCAATTAAAGAAAATTCAAAATAAACTGTACAAATAAAGTGACAACTGTTATCGAATCGCATCAATTCGCCATCCACTTAGGCATAAACAATCAGAACTCCCCCTTTCAACAAACTATTTTCTCATTTAGATTTCAAAACACTTAAGTTTGTTTTAATCAAAATGATTTTTCCGGAAAATAAGTTTGTTTTTACCAAATGTAGAATTGTCATTAATAAATTCGAGGATATGGTTCATCATTTTGTTAATCAATCACTTGTAGTAGATCAAGTACAAATTAATGTCCCTAATTTACCATATGCAAGTATGCACCTTTTGTATCAATTGTAAAAACAATCACCATTGTCCAGTGTAGGAATAGAACATCTACACTAGATCATTTACCAATTGTAAGAACAAAATGCCGATTCCTGCTTCACACTTACCAACCTGGAAGCTCCGTCGTAGTCCTTCACCTGTAAAAATTTCAACAATTTATTCAAAAACTAGAATGATGCCGATTCCTGATCCACGATTACAAACTTGGGATCTCCGGCGTAGTCAGATGTTTAAGGGAAAAGAATTTCCACCCAAGTCTGACCAACCTTGGGTGTTGTTAGCTCTTTCAGTTCTTGTTCGGTTGGGTTAAATGTTGCCTTTTTAGTTGCATAAAAATCTTTAACCCCTTTTGCTTTCCCATCAAGCATTTTCCCAAAAATTTTCTTAACATTCCCATTGAATGTTTTCTCGACATCAAACTCATTTTTCTCGGAGTAAAACTGATCCGAGATTTCAACTTTACCAACTTTCTGTTTAATCTCTTCAAACTTCAATGACGGAAATTCATCATCACTTACTGAAAACACAGAATTTACCTCTTTTACTTCACCTTGTGGCTCCTCTGGCTTTGTGGAACCAGATTCATCGCCGAACTTCTCATCAACCTTTTTAACAACCCACACTTGGTTGTTTTTTGCTTTCTTTTTGTAAAGATTTTTCTTAGAACATTCACGAACTTCATGAATGGAATTTTCAAAAATTTTGAAGTTTTCAGTTGGTGGTTCAACATCAACAACTTTCTTTTTTAGTTTCTTAGAAACTCCCTGTTTTGTCTTGGCATTTTTCGGACAGTTCCATGCAATGTGACCAGCTTCATTGCATTTGAAACAGGTTCGAGTTTCTCTTGAATGAAACACTCCAGTTCCATTTCTTTTCTTCTCAGCAAGAAACTCCTGGTTAGATTGTTTCTAGAACGGTTTCTTCTGTTCATCTTCTGAACTTCCACCTGAAACAAATTCTGTTTTTGTTTTAGAATTTTTGTCATTTTTAGAATTTTCTGGTGGAATAAAACCAAGACCTTTCTTTTTGTAGCTACGATTTTGGTTTGGTTTCTTTTGAAAACCAGGACCAGAATTGTAACCCTTTTTCGTGTTTAAACGTTGTTGAACTCTTGAAGTGTATTTTTTAGGTTTTTCAAGATTTTTCAAAACTTTCAATTCTGGAATATTAATTTTTTATTAGTTTGAAAGTCTTGTTAATCAATTCCGTTTTAACACTCATTATAGGAAACTCTTTGTTGGAATATAATTTGTCAGAATCATTCAAAGTATAAACTACTTCGAATGTTTCATCATTCAAATTCGATTTGGATAGCAAAAACTCTTTACTATAGGCCTTTTTGACCGACGACTTTGGACCATTGACTGACGAACTTGACCCTCCAGATTCAGACTTTGACTCAAACTCCTCATCAGTATCTAACACCTGATCGACCACCTTTTTTATTAACTTAGACTCATGATCAATGTCAGATGAGGTGAACGTGACGTCAATGTTTTCTGGTAATTCATCAGTTGTATTGGTTTTTAGCTTTATATTGACTGCTTTTTCAAGTTGCTCCTCGTTTGGTTTTCTAGGAGAATACCCATCCCAGATCGGAGGCGGACACTTGTTATAGCTAACAGTCGGTTTCTTACCAGTTTCCTTTTTCTTTGACTTCTCGTCTTGAAAAGCTTCCATACCTGCAACAGTTGGATAAATTCGATCAATAAGATAATCAGAACTAGAATAACTTTGTAACAAACGTCTGATTCTCTCATTCTCAATTTTCTCTGCTTCCAACTCTTGCTTCCACTTAGCACTTTCTTCGACGTAGAAATTGATAGCTTTCTGATTTGTCATCATCACAACATTTATCATTGTTAGTGCTTGTTCTCTTTCAGAATTTGTCTTTTGAAGATCAGTTACCGTTTTGTTCAAAACAGCATAAGATTCTTTCACATAATTGAGATTAAACAGTAACTGTTCCTTCTTCTTCTCATACTCAGCTATCATCTCGTCTTTAGTTGCACATGCTTTGCATGGTTCAAGACACTTTGTGCCAGGTTTGACAACTTCAACAATCTTTTCAACTTCAATGATCTTTTCCACTTCTATAATCTTTTCAGTCTCAACAATCTCCTCAGCAACACTTTCAGCTTTCTCATTTTGAACAACACTTTCAGTCTTCATTTCTTGTTGCTTTTTTGCAGCTCGTTTCTTCTTCAGTTTTTTTAAGCGATCTGCAAAATAGAAATGAAAACTTTCAGGAGACAGATGAGATTTTGCAATGTTAATATGTTTTTCTTCTTCATCGCCACTGCTCTCATCTGGAGGTGACTGATCAAATTCTACAGATTTTTCAGAATTATCATCTGATGAACCAGAATCAAATGGTGTTTGATCAAAGACAACTTCTTTTTTTGAACTAGCATCACTTTGAACACTCTCATCTGAACTCTGTGAGTTTTCATCAACACTTTCTAAGCTTTCATCAGATGCAACAGACTCTTTCTCCACATTCTTTACAGTCTCACCAATAGACTTCATCCATGTGGCAAACATATCTGATTCTCTAACGATCTTAGCAATAAAAGCTTTAAATTCTCCTTTTTCATCAACAAACATATCCCACCTAAAGCCTTCAGGTAGTCTTTCATCATCCTTTTTCATCAACGATCTTTGCTTTCTGGTGATATGTAGTCGTTCCAGTTAAAATCCACCAAACATGCTCTCTTAGAATCCTCGACCTTTCTACCATGAGCCACCTGTGGTTCTTGCTGTTGACTAACCTGCTGATAAATAGCTTTCCGGTAGTAATCGTCTTTCCTGAACGGATTCTGAGCTCCACTAGCTTCCCTGTTCTTGCACTCTCGCTTGAAATGACCTTTCTCCCTGCATCGAAAATAAGTAACTTTAGATTTATCAAAACCTAAAGTAGAAACATGTGCATCAAGAAACTCATTTCTTCCAGTAATAAGCTTGAATTTTTCAGCTCGTCTAAGAACACTAGCTAGACACCATTTGATATCCATTAGTTCCATCTCTTTGGTGTCTATCTGATCGTAATCCTCCTTTGTGAGCATAGGATTTCCGATCCGACCAGCAACAAGACCTTCATATGAGAGAAGCACAGAACCAAGTAAAGCCATATGGTCTTTAGCAGTTTCTTCAGGAAAACTTTGACCCTTTGGAAGATTCAATGCGATGTTACACTGGATCACATAACCATTTCCTGTCTTTGTGCTCTGAGAATGAAAACTTGTAGTTGACTCTTTCGGATTGACACTCGGAAATGAAGAGAATCCACTGCTGCTTTTATTTGAACCCTGATCAACCTTTTCTGTTGAATCCCCAGCACTAAATGCAGTCTGGATTTTCGGACTTCTCTTAGCTTCTGGAACCGGAACACTACCTTTGTAATACATTTTTACATCCTGTTGACCACTTGGACTGTTCATCCTTGCGATCTTCTGCTGTTCCAAATCCTGACTTTCAATCTTTTCTATAAACTGTGAAATCGTTAACCCATCATAAACCCCAGTATTTTTCAGAATCATCAAATATGTACCCCATTCCTTTTGCGGTAGAGCATCGGCTAGCTTGTCTACCCATTCTTCACGATCTTTTGTAATACTCAGCATCAACATGGATCGCACTAAGTGGCAGTATCACTCAATCAGCTTCTTTGTATCCTCTCCCGGTAGACTTGTGAACAAATCAAACTCTTTCTTGAGCAATGCTTTCTTGCTCTTAATCATGTTCTCACTACCCTCAAATTTCACACGAAGAGCATCCCATATCGATTTCGATGTTTTGTCATGCTGAAGCAGTATGAAGATGTCTTTTTTGATGGCTTGTTGAAGCAGACTGATCATCATCTTTTCAGCTTTGTACATATTTCGTTCTTGATCGGTAAACTCTGATAGCTCTTTGATAACCTGCAAATCTGTACGTGGTAACATATATTTCTTCAGAATACATTCCCAAGACCTAAGATGATTTACCTGGACCCAGTTTTGGAATCTGTCTTTCCACCCGTAATACTCTTCAATACTCATCAGTTTCGGGGGTTTTTGTGTAGTTCCTGTCTCATTTTCCAAATTCATGGCATGAGCAATGACAGCCGGAGTAGACGGAGTTGCAAATGCATTGTAGAAATCATTGTCCATAGTTCTTTTTCAAGCAAAATAACCTGCAAAACAAAACAACTACAAGCGAAATCAAACAATAACAGCTTCGAGCGAAATCCCAAATTGCAGACACTCGAGCGAAATCACCCAAGTGAATTTGGAGCGAAATCACAAACAAGTTTGGGGCGGAATCGCTTGTTTTGCCTTCTGGAGCGAAATCACTAAATTGGTGTTTGGAGCGGAATCAGAAAGAAGTTTTGGAGCGGAATCAGCAAGTTTTGGCAGCTTGGAGCGAAATCAGGCCTATATCTCGAGCGAAATCAGAGATGTCCAGTTCGAGCGAAATCAACTCGGAGGTCATTTTTGTCCATTTTTAAGCTGATTTTAGCTGTGATTCTTTTAAGGGTTTGTCTTTGTCCAATTTTAAACAGTCTGTGAAACTTTGATCTGGTTTTGACCTTTAAAACTTCCTGAAATGATGAAAGAAGGTGTAGAAGCTAGAAATTCCAATGAAATTCGTCTGTAAACTGCAGAACTCCTCCAACTGGCTCTGATACCAATTGTAGGATCGTTCGACTGACCCAAAAGAGTCGTTTAGAGAGGTTCTGATCTATTTCACGGGCGGAAAACAAGAAATAGACTTAGTAACAGCTTGATCTTCACTTAATTCACTGATTGTATTGATCTGATGTTGATTACAATCAAACCTCACACCGGCAGCACTTCGGCATGGAATACAAGGACACGGATGCTGATTTCGCTCTAAAGTGTCCTATTTATAGGGCTTCTGATTTCGCCCGAAATGACATGAAGTCATTTGGAGCGAAATCAACACTTGAAATTTCGGGCGAAATCACCTAATTGTGATTTCAGGCGAAATCACCTCCAAGTGTTGCTAGGAGCGAAATCAGACTCTAACACTTTAAACTTTCCTATTTTCTCGTAAAATGTGCCCTGATCTATACAATGAAATCTAAGACTCAATACAAGACGAAGTCGACAGATGTATGCACCAACAGTAATATTAACCTTTTAGAATCCTAACGGGTCTTATTTAAGTCGTAGACTTAGACCGGTTAGCTTAAAGAATGTTTTACGGTACAATACGCTAGATTAAGCGATGACTTGAACGGAATGTGATTTAGACACAACAAGTATGAAGACTTGTATAATATGGGTAAACTAAATACATTCTGGATTTTGAGGTTTAAATGATAAGGTTAAACCCGTTTTGGTTAATTTACGCAAACTAGTCACAAAAGTCGAACCGAATGCGTATATGCATTAACGGGTAACTGGATGAGTCATATACAAGTTCCATATGTTATTGTGCTTAAAATATGTTATGAAAACAGTAAGATATCAACATGTATGCCCATATAGGTTTTAAAATCAAATTAAGCCCCGTAAGGGCATTTTGGTCATTTTATGACTTATAAATGGAGCTTGCATGTAAACTGAAGTTTTGGTCATAAACATTATGTAAAAATATTTAATTTATGTTATAATATTAGTAGGATATCAAATATATGTGTGTTTTATGCTTTATGGCCAAACTATTCACCGTAGGGGCATTTTGGTCATTTCTCACATAGTTTTAAGGACTTATTTGGGATTCTGAGTTCATGAGTTGTACCTACTGTAAAAATATTTAGAATGGTTTATAAAATCAGTAGGTAACAAGTCATGGGTGCTAAGTATGGTATAAAACCATACTATGCACCTAATTAGCGTAAAAGTCGGTACATGACGATAATTTTGATGTTTATGTAATTCTGAGGTTATGACCAGCTTTGAATAGTCAAAATATTTTATTTTTCATAACATATCAGTAGAAAAAAGGTTTTGCATGTCTATTATGTATAAAATCTATATTAAATGCAAAAAGGGTATTATCGTCATTTAAAAACTTTGTACAAGAACTTGACGTTAAAGTCGGTATATAATCTGACTTAACATCCCAATAATTCCTAAATATGATATCACAACAGTAGGTATTGGGTTTTATGTCAAAATTATGTTTAAAACTTAATTTGCATGCAAAAAGGGCATTTTAGTCCTTTTAAAAGCATGTTTTACGATTAATTATGTAAACTTAGTTTATGACCAAAATGTTAATGTCAAAATATGCTAAACATGTTTACTAATCAGTACATATTTCATTTGCATGCTCATTAACACTCAAAACCTTATTTTTATACAAAATGGCATATTAGTCAAAATTAAGCATAATAACGGAATCAAGTAAACGAACTCAGATTACTATGTGACCATGTAATATAACCTCATAGGGTTATACTATAACATAATATGGTCACAAAGGAAGCTTAAAATATAAAGAAATTATGCTAATTCGGGTCAGGACTGAAAGTCAAACCAAAAGTCAAGCTTTTGCGACTTTCGGTTGCGAACCGAGCTTAAACTTGGAATTGTCGCGTTGAACATGTTTATACATGTTCTAATAATATTTACCAAGTTATTAAAGTGATAAAACACATTTTATAACCTCTACATTATCAGATTTGAATTATTTTAAAACTGACCCGTTTGACTTCTTATATTAATAACTTTGACCAGACAATTGACCAAGTAAATGTGGTAACTAGGAGGTGCCATTTTGAGGGATTAACACCTACCTAATTACGATCACGTAGCCATATTCGACTCGAACAATGGCTGGACCATTATGGTCTAAACCGAAACTCAAAGCCTTTTATCAAAACTTTGACTTTTGGCTTTTAAGAGCTTAAAAACCAAAGAGCAGAGGCTAGGGACACTTACAACAGGTCCTAGCTTGAAAACTTTAACTTAGGGGAGTCTCCTTATAATCAGGAATCTCAAAGAAAGCCAAAGCAAGTGAGAAGAGAAGTGAAATTGAAATGAGCAAGGATTCAAGGCACACAAGGCCTCTATTTATACTAATTCATGAATTCACAAGATGAAGCCAGGTGTTAGGGATCATCTCTGATCATTCCAGGTGTCCTAGAGGTTTTAAAAACCATCCAATAACCCCTAGTTTTGAGTTCTGAAAGCATGC
Source organism: Helianthus annuus (assembly GCF_002127325.2). Taxonomy (NCBI): domain Eukaryota; kingdom Viridiplantae; phylum Streptophyta; class Magnoliopsida; order Asterales; family Asteraceae; genus Helianthus; species Helianthus annuus. The sequence goes on from NC_035435.2 coordinate 123,680,977, forward strand.
ATGGCGGTTTGTGTGGGCAACAAGGCTGCCAACATGCAGCTGGCACTTTATTTCAAAGTCGGGCACTCTCTCGCGCCCCGCGAGAGAGGGAGTGAAAAGGTTTGTGGCCCGCGACTCGCTGGAAATCTGGTAAAACAAGTTCCAGTTTTGGCAGAATCAGTCCCTGGCCCTTATTAACTCATAATATGTTTCTTTTTGTCACAATAAGTCCCTCAAGTTTTCTTAAGGTTTATATTTGGCATTTTGATCCTCAAGATATGTTATAAATATTCCCGAGAGTGTACATCGAATATCGTTAAGCTTAGGTTTCATTAAAAGGTTACTTAGAGGTATAATTAAACATGTTGACACTTTTAACCTTCCGTTTTACAAACTTATGATTTAATTCTCAAATGGTTTCGTAAATCCAACCTGTGGCTTATTAAAGAATACGAAATCCGTAAATGGTCATTCAGAGGCACATGTTTTGCATAATGATGCTTTTAGTCCCTCTACATACATCTTTCCACTGTTTGACAATTTTAGTCCTTCATAGTCAAAGTGTAACTTCATTAGGGTTTAGGACACGTGTCTTAACATTATTGGACACGTGACTTAATAAGGGTTTAGGACACGTTTCTTAGAAACATTAATGTTTGGTTGTTGTTGGGATTAAACCCTACCAAAGGAACAGATAATGAAAGCCAAAACCGGTTCACAACAGTGGATTAGTCATAAGCAGCTGTTTACATTAAGCTTTCCCCTTGACAGTGGTTATCTAGCATCTGATAGACTTTAAAACATTGCTCTATAGAACAGTTGCTACTAAAGTTCTGATGAAGATTAAAGACTGAAGCTCAATCTACTGATGGAAACCAAGCACTTCTGAAGAGTTAAAGCACTGCCCATTCAAGGTCTGATCACCCTTTGAAGAAAGCACTGATGCTCAACATCAGTGGTTGATTACAATAGTGGAATGAAGAATCAGTGTTTATACATCAGTAATTAGAATGTAATCAGTGTCTGTATGGTCAGTAGTTATAGACAGTGGATAGAGTTTGTTGGTTTGTTAGATGTCGCTTTCATGGTGACGTCAGCTGAGATGCTTCAGTGGTTTGGGTTGCCTATAAATGTAACAGTACCCTGTACTGTTACATTTGATTGACTGGGTGGGTTCTTCTCCTCTAGTCCAATCCTTTCATCTTGTGCAATCAACCTTGGAGCATCAGGCTGAGGGGGAGTTTAGTTTGTAAGCATGCTTTGTAAATCTTTTGCTTTGTACTGTAATCATTTGACTCTATGAAAAGCATGTGTTTATCAAAATTATCTTCTTCCTTAATTGTGCTTACAAAGTTTGTATTCATTTCCGCTGCACTTAATGTTTAAATTATGCAAACAAGCACAATTATGAGAGCCTCCGATCCTAACAATTGGTATCAGAGCTCGGGCAGTCATATTCGATCTAACAATCAATTTGACATAACAGTTCAGCTCAAAATTCATTGATACTAAGGTTGATTGTATTTAGTTGAAAAACAGAGTAACGAGAAATCATGTTCAAAGTGATTATTCAGATGCTCTGTAAAACAACCAAGATGTCATAAGACACACAAACTTCACATAACAAGTGATATCATGCATAAAACAACTATAGTATTCAGATCTGAAAATATGACTGATAACTGTGGTATAATCACTTTCTTTGCAAAATTGATTTCAAGTGTTGATATGAAGTTTGTGTTGTTTCCATCATGTTTGATACTAAAGTATGAACCTCCTGTCAACAAAAACCTAGTTTCATAAAAAACATTAGTGTTTTTGTTAACATAAAAGGAGGGAAATTAAAACTTTAGTTTACCAATCTTATGTGTTGAAAAACAGGTTAAGAATCCTGTTAAAAAGGATCAAATCAACTCTAACTAAGAACACATCGAGAAAATCTGATGAAAAACAGACTAAATCATATGTGATGTGAGATTTGACATAAGCTTATGCAGAAATGTCCAAGTCTCTCCAAACATTGCTGTAAAATGATTCTGGTCTGAGTATCTTTTCAATGAAAACCTCCCAGTAAGTATTTTAGTACTTATGAATGGGAAGGGTAAAAAGGGAAGAAGAAAATTAACAAAAACTCAAAAGTTTGTTTATCTCAAAACTTTTGAAATCAAAAGAAAGGAGTATAAATATAAAACACTTAAGAGTCCAAAGTTGGGTAAACAGTGGTCATCAAGCAATTTTATGCATTCATTGATTCAAGGAAGTTCAGGTAACAATGGATCACCAATGATGAAACTGATAAGAGGACTAGACAAATTTCCTCACATGTCTCCTCTTTTTGCAATCAATTAACAAGGAAATGGTCACACAAAATAGTCATTTCAAATCATTGACCATTTTCGTAAAACTTGAGACTGATGTGACTATGAGTTTTAATTGGAAAATATACCAGAACTCTTTTTGATGTTGTTTTCAGAATAACCTTTAATTATTTTTCTTGAAAAGGTTTTTCTCAATAAAACAGGATATATTATTCTTTATTTTTTAGAATAATATATTTTGTATTTTTACTTGTTTTTGATAGTAAAAATATCAATCTCCTGTCAGGATATAGAACCTCTATTTTTGTTGGTGATATTATCCTTAAAAACTGATCAAAAGGAAAAGGTACTAGTGCCAAGGTCATATCAACCTCAAGTTTGTTTTATCACAGATCAAAAATTGATTGTTAACAGACTTTAAACTACTGAGATACTCATGTTCTAATTCAAATAATTAGACACAAAATGAGTAGCCTTAGTAGAAAGATTTTCATCATCTGGGATACTAAACCACTGTCAGAAATTTATAAAAGCTTCAAATCTTGTAAATGATATGTGGCAAAAACCTTGAATACAAATTCCTGTAAAAACTGCAGACATATTAAACTTGACATTTTGCATCTAAAATGTAAATTGTTAAGAATATCATTCTTGTAGATCAACAGATGCTGGACATGATATTGTGGTTACACAAGACAAAATCATTCTCTTCATCTGAACAAGCAGATGCACAAAATTTTTGTCAAAAGTTTTTTCTCATTGTTGCACTTACAGTTGCTGAGCTAATGGTCTTTCATTTTCTTACCACTGTCTTTCCCCTAACTACTGTTGTGCCCAAACATCTGCTTTCTAAATTCTGTCCACTGCTGAAAGTCAACCTTTGTTCTCTTATTCCTTTGATAAGCACTGTTGTTCAAAATCAGTGTTGTATCTACTGATGTGCTATCCACTGATAGTAAAAATCACCCACTGTTTCATTTGTTACCGTTGTAATCAGTGATGTTTGCTTCATCAGTGGCTCTCATAACAACTGTCCTCCATTATTCATCCTTTCATCAGGGGTTGGCACGTGGTCAGTTTCTAGCCATCAGATCATAATAACCGCTGCCACATCAGTATTCACTTTTTTCCCTAAATAAAACCCTGACTAAAACCCCAAACAGGTTTTATACTGTCGAATTGAATTCCAAAAATTCTCTTCTCAAAGCAGTTTCCCACTCTTCATCACAAATCACTCTTCGATTCTTCTTCATCAAAATAACGAAATCAAAATCAAAATCATCCTCATCCTCTGTTTCCAAAGACGCCACACAAAAGGCCGCTGAACCCATTGAAATCCCATACAAATCTCCTCACAATTATTTGGGTCTACTCACAAAACCCACTACCACCAACACCTTTGATTCAATCATTGACACCTTACCTGCATCAAAGTACAAAACTTTGCTAATAGCAGATGCTCCCATTTACCAACAAACCCAGAGAGAGTTCTAGAAAAATGCTACTCTTGTAAAACAAGATGACATCGTCATAGCCATCAACTCCTCTATACAGGGTAAAGCAATTCAAATTACTCCACAATCAATCTCAGAAGTCTTTAAACTCGATGATCAGAAAGGTAAAACTTCTTTTTCTAAAACCGAGTTGAAAAATGATTTCTTGAACAGGGGGTATGCAAAACAACCAAAAAGGGATACCTTACAAAAAGGTTATTTCCCTTCTGCACCTAGGTTTTTATTTCACACTCTTTTAATGTGTGTTTCAAATAAAACAACTGCTTTTAACAAAATACCATTAAAGATTCAATGCCTGGGTTATGCTATTTTAAACAATGAAAATTTTAACTATTCCCAAGAGATCTTTAATGACTTGGTAAAAAATGTTGACAGCAAATCATTTCTGCTCTTTCCAAGATTTCTAAGTTACTATTTCAAACAAAAATTTGGAAATGAAAATGAAAATTTGCTCAAACAAGGTGTTTATTTTCAAATAAATGGTTTAACACCTGAAACATTCTCTAGAATGTTAACACCTTCAAAAACAAAATCAGAAGTGCCTGAGCAGAATTTAGCAGATAACACTGCTCCTCAGGTATCGGTTGCTGAGCACACTGCTCCAGGTGATCATAGCAGCACAACCGCTGCTTTGAAACCCACACCTGCCATTACCAAAAAGACCAAAAAGAAAACATCCAGAAAGCCCCCCAAACCCAAAACAAAGGCACCTCTGGAAGATGAGATCCCAGAGCCACTGCCAGTGACAACATAAATGTCACCTATAACCACTGCTGCTACTTCCTCACAACAGATGGAAGAAAGATCTCCACCTTTGCCTCAAACTCCTCCTGCATCCTCACAAAAGGATCAGGTTGTAAACACAGGGACCCCACAATATGAAGCTCTAGACCCAATTGGATCCATCTTCCTCAGTCCTGATCCCAAGGACATGTCTCTTTCAACACCCATATCTTCACCCCTTTCATTACCACAAACAATATTACCCTTGTTGCATGTAGTTGATGTAGTTTAGACACAAACCAGTTCCTCTCAATCACCTATCACTGAGAGTACACTCCCACAAGTGACTGGGTCTGACACTTATACCTCTGCTATACCAGCAACAACTAAGGAGGTTACACTACAGGGATTACAAGTAATTCCTGACAGTAGTTCAAGTGGAGCAGCCACTACAGATGTTGAACCCACTGGTTTACATTTGGACAGTGGTTACATTCATAAGACTCCCTTGAAGGCAATTCCTTCCATAGCACCTCTGAGAACCACCAGTGAGTTTATTATACCCACTGGTACCTTCAAAAGGCTATCAAGTGTTGAAGGAAGAAGACCCCGGTACCAAGAACAAGGGGCATCAATGAATGACTTTTGGGATTCATTTCCTAAGTCACACATTGGTACAACCACTGCTGGTGGGAAATCAGATGATCCCATTAACTTGGGTGATGATTTAAAATATCAGGAATTGACGGACAGAGTTGAAAATCTTGAAACATCAGTTGCTGAAATAAAGGATAATGTGCAACAGCTGTTAAAAGCTCAAAAAGCACAATCCACTGCTGTTCCAGCTCAAGCACCTGCACAACCTGCACCTGCTGCAAATGAGCTATAGAATATATTTCAACCCCTGCTTGAAAAACAAAAACAAATGGTTGATCAGCAGCATGCAATACATGTACAAATACTGACAAACATGGTGGAGTCAAGATTTAAAGATACTCAAGCAGATATCAAAGCCATCAAGGCTCACATACATAGCACCACTGGAAAAGTTCCTCCCACTGTCCTCTTCATGAATAACCCCTTTCCAGATAATGCCAAAAAGGGGGAGAAAATCAGGTGGAAGAAGAAGGGAATTGAAGATGGTGTTTATATTGAACCTGAAAAAGATAGCCAGACTAAAGATGCCGTGTCAACACACACCACCTCACCACACACCACCACAACCACTGCCCTACCACATCATCATCTATGATCACATCACCACCACCAAAACCAAACTCACCATCAAAAACAGCCACCCCATCATCTCCTCATGCCAAAAAGCAGAAGACAACATATGTTACAACATCTGTTGTAATGACAACAGTGGTTGAGACACCAGTTGTTTCAACAACTGTTTGTCAGACACTTTCCACCACTCAAACCACTACCACTTCAAACACATCATCAACTACCAAATCACCACCTGCTCAAAAGCAGAAGACAACTACTGACACATCAGTAGTTGTAATGACAACAGAGGTTGAAACACCAGTTGTTCCAACAGCTGTTAGTTAACCATCCACCACTGCTCTCAACACTTCTACATCACAACCAAAATCCCCTTCTCCAAAAAGGTTTTACACCAGAAAAAGAAAAACAACTCAGGCAGATGAAGACAAATATGATCCTATTGCTGCAAAGTATCCACTGGAACTAGAAGTTGTAAAAAATGAGATGAGACAATTCTACACCGAGGATGATCCTTTAAAACGAAGATTTCCTTCACTCATAGGCTTCATAGTCCCAGAAAATATGGATGAATATCTCAAGCTCAAAGCCAGGCAGGCTAAGATAAAAGCCAAACTTGAATGTGAAGATCAAAGTGACAAAGTCATTTCTGAAAAAATGGAATTTTTGCTCACTAAAGTCAAACAGATGGAAGACTATGCAAGTGATCTGAGCAAAGAAATGTCAAATTTACCGCCCAAAGCAGATCTACGAAAAGAAATGATAAAAGAATATATTGCATACATCATGAAAGAAAAATTCTATCCAGCTGAAGAAAAACCGTTTGAAGAATGGCCAATAGTTGCATTAAAGCATGAGGCAAACAAAATTGAAAGAATAAAAAATGATCCAAGCAAGAAGAGGACAGCTCCAAACTGGAACAAATACAAAAAGCTCATTGCTGACCTTACATCTAAGTATAAAAGAAAGAAGCAGGAGCTGGTGGATGCAAAGGTGGATACTGCCATAGCCATAGCAAAATGGACAAAGCAGTATACCGATGAGGCTTATGAAAGGCTGAAGAAAAGGAGGATGACAGATTCTGACACTCCAAAGAAGCCTGACTACAAAAAGCCAGAACAACAGATTAGTGCTCCTAAACAATTGTTCACATTAGCAGATATCCTTATCATTGTATCAAACCAAGAAAAAGGGAAACTGTTGACCAGTGCAGAAGAAAAGGAAAAGGAAGCTGAATACTTTGAAGAAGCCATCAAGAAAATGGCTTTAGATAAAGACAGATCAACAAAGCTTCAAGACCTTGCCAAAAAGGTTTTAAACAAACCATCATCACCAAACACATCAACAGAAATATCAGACATTGAGCTTGAACAAAGAAAAAGGCAAGAGCTGATTGAACAAGAAGCTGCAGAAGACATAGCTGCAGCAAATGAAATCATACAAAAGGCCTTCAATCAAATACCAGCTGAAAACACAGAAGTAGCAAAAGGTCAGAGTATTGATCATACTGAAAACTCTGAACTACTAAAAGCTCAGAGTGCTGATCATGTTGAAAACTCTGAACCAACAAATATACTAAGTACTGATCAACAACCTCTCACAAGGCCACAATCCCCTGACTCATCTGTGAATAAACCTCTCCCAAGAAACCCATTGGGTTCAAAAGTACTAAAATGGATGTCTGATCAAAAGACCCATGTATTGACCCTGATCAGATCCAATGGAGAAGTGAAGCACATATCAAGGAATCAAGCACTAGGCCTAGGTGTTGAAGATCTACAAGATTTCCTTGAGCTTACACTGTGTAGGGATGAAGGTGATACAAGTTCTCAGGATTTTGAGCTTCAATTTAAAGAACAAGTTAGGGAACTTCTGATGAGAAATAAAAATCCAGAATAATGAAGGGTTTTGGAATTATCTGTTCCAGGGGGGATTGTTGGGATTGAACCCTGCCAAAGGAACAGATACTGAAAGCCAAAACCGGTTCACAATAGTGGATTAGTCATAAGCAGCTGTTTACATTAAGCTTTCCCCTTGACAGTGGTTATCTAGCATCTGATAGACTTCAAAACACTGCTCTATAGAATAGCTGCTACTAAAGTTCTGATGAAGATTAAAGACTGAAGCTCAATCTACTGATGGAATCCAAGCACTGCTGAAGAGTTAAAGCACTGCCCATTCAAGGTCCGATCACCCTTTGAAGAAAGCACAGATGCTCAACATCATTGGTTGATTACAACAGTGGAATGAAGAATCAGTGTTTATACATCAGCAATTAGAATGTAATCAGTGTCTGTACGGTCAGTAATTATAGACAGTGGATAGAATTTGTTAGTTTGTTAGATGTCGCTTTCATGGTGACGTCAACTGAGATGCTTCAGTCGTTTGGGTTGCCTATAAATGTAACAGTACCCTATACTATTACATTTGATTGACTGAGTGGGTTCTTCTCCTCTAGTCCAATCCTTTCATCTTGTGCAATCAACCTAGGAGCATCAGGCTGAGGGGGAGTTTAGTTTGTAAGCATGCTTTGTAAATCTTTTGCTTTGTACTGTAATCATTTGACTCTATGAAAAGCATGTGTTTATCAAAATTATCTTCTTCCTTAATTATGCTTACAAAGTTTGTATTCATTTCCGCTGCACTTAATGTTTAAATTATGCAAACAATCACAATTATGAGAGCCTCCGATCCTAACAGTTGTTCAGCACTTGGTTCAGATGGAACATACGGACCAAAAACCACAGACCTCCAGAAACCTTTATTTTGCTGGGATAGGCGGCTGACACATGCTTTGTTGCCATATTGTGAGGATCATGAATTAGTGATTGACATCTCTCTGAATTCTATTGGGAATTTCTAAGAAAACTGAGTATTACAACAATTGAATGTTCTGAATGGTCTAATTCTTCTCAATTCCTTTGATCACTTAATCAATTATCAATATGCACTAGTTTGTCTTCTGAATCAACATTTAAGTCAATTCAATGTAAAAAGCTCAGCTGCCAATTGTTGAATTTGGTTGAATTTGGGAGTGTGTGATAGTGTGTGTTTTAGATAAAAAAAAACAGTTGAATAATTTGAACAATTCAATCAAACAGTGATAATAAACACATCAATCTAACACAACTGGATTTTGGGAATGATTTTTGAATTATTTCATATAATATTCATCAATGATTACAGTAAAATTAAAAGTGCAGAATCTCTCCACCTCACCAGGTGTACTCTCTCACTTAGTTCTTCTACCTTTAGGCTCTAAGTGTTGATTTTTACATTTAAAGACTGAACTATATATAGTGGAGAGAACTATTGGTGACGTTATCATGAAAGTGACCCTAAACAACCTCATAAATGATGTAACTGTCGTCGTTTGCAAAACTATTGGGCAATCAAGTAAACTAACTAGTACATTGAAACTACTGTATTACAAAGGAAAATAGTTGGGATTCCTTTTAGTTCCAATAGTTTTGGAATCTTGTACTTATGGTCTTGTGATGACTTGTTAATTTGGTATGTGGTCTTCAGCTTTGACTTGTTGACTTGGCTGTTGACTTATTGACTCATCACTTTTACATTCTAGCACTTTAGTACTTTGTCTTCTTTGAAGTAGTATTTCTTGTATCAGCAGTTTGGGTTGGTTGTTTAGAGAAGTCTTCAAGGGGGAATTTCTAGAACTTCAATCATACTTAACCTTATTCCATCAGGCATGGAAGATTGTTCACTTGGGTTTTGACTTTCATCATCAGCAGATCTTATATAACCCAACCTATATATAGAGTCTGGGTAAATTGCATAGGATGGATTTACCCTAATTACGCACGTTATATTGGTGGTCACGTACCGTCACGCGTTAAGAGCCTTTTGCATTTTAAAATTTCACTATATATATTTAAAGGTTATGAATTTATAGAACTATGTCTTATTGGCGTATTTTTTTTTTTCAAAACCTACGAATTACATAACACAAACATATAATATTTCTTCCAAGTCTGTATTGATATCATAAATATATTTATGCTCACTAAACATTTTTCAAAACCTATGAATTATATAACACAAACATATAATATTTCTTCCACGTCTGTATTTATATCCTAAATATATTTATCTTCACTAAACATAAAATTAAAAAAAAAAACAATAATATAATAAGTTGAGCAAAAACATCAAAAGGGTTGTTACATGCATTCCGCTAGTCTCTTATCTATATTCTTGAAATAAAATGCAGTTTTGTTACGTTCAGGCCAACTGAACTCTTTGTACAACCAGGCCTAATCACCTCCTATAGGTGAAGGCTATGGACCTATTGTGTCATCTTTGCCTTCATAAATGTTGGTCCCCCATTGGGATTAAAAGGATCATTATGGATATGTTTCAAAGCTCAAAGGTAAGGATTGACCCTGTTTTACACCCAGTATTAAGAGTTAAAGGATGTTTCGATATTTCATGCACGGTTCTTCATGGGAATTCAAAAGGGTGTTTTCTGGGGGGCGAGGTATAGTAAATTCTAAAACTTTATTCGCTTTAAGGATCAAACTCGCAGCCCTCATCAACCGCCTAGATCTAGGTTTCTACAAGGAACACGACTCGATAAGTTTGTGCTTGGGTCAAAGTATGCATTTAGACTTCAAATTTATGCTTTTGTTGAAAGTACACTACTTCCATGTATGTGCTAAGCACTAAAGTATGCTCTCCAAGAATGTGCTCTACTTAAAGTATAGACAAAGGATATAGTACGTGTTTGGAATTGAGTTTGCACTTAATGTATAGTATACGCTTGGAATAGTATGCACTTTTGTTTATTGTATGTACTTATAGTATAGTTGACCTATGTTTTCATATGTGAACCTTGCTCAAATTTGACTTGACAGTCTGGGGTTCGGAAAGATGATCAGTACAGTTCATAGTATATTTAGCAATGTCGACAAGTGAGTTTCTAGAGCACTCTTTACTTATTGTTTTGGGGTATGTGCATACTCACCATAGTTTTTGAAATAAGGTAATTATGTTTTCTTGTAAACATGATAGACTATGATAAAGTTTGAAAAAGTAAAGCATACAATTTAAAGTCTTAAAGTATTACAATAACAAGGCATATAGTGTTATAGTATGTATATTGCACAATATAGACGGTTACCTACGGGGTCGTATTACAGGTGGTTACCTACGGGGTTGTATTACACGTGGTTACCTACAAGGTCGTATTACATGCGGTTGTCTACAGGGTCTATTATAGGTTGTTACTACCTATAGGGTCCTCAACCAAATCAAAATAAACAAAAACTCTCTCAATGGCAACCAACTCAACTAGTAATTCATAAGCACAAATATATACTTCGAGTCATAGCAATCAAGTAACTCTCGACCAAAAAAAAAGAATGACCAAAAATTATGGAAAATAAGTCAAAGAACAATGATCCATCTAAGCAATCCATACAAGCTTTGCATCCTCGCAATATTCACACACACTCAACTAAATTTTATATGCACATACAATATCTAAAGTATGTTTAGAACGCTTGATGCCAAGACAATAACCATGCAATATCATAAGCTTGTGAAAGGATCAAATCTAAACACTTTATAAAAACATAACATAAATCATGAGTTCTTGATTGGGTTGTAACTTGGTTAGGGTTAAAGGTGTGGAATTGGAATTTGAAAGTGGCTAAAACGGCTAAAAAACCCGGCAGTTAGACTAACTCAATACAAAAGAAATAAATGTATACAGTCTACTAATAGCTAACTGAGAGCTAACTCTACATTTAGCTTTCCATTTCCACGAAATCGCTCTAATGGAGTCATTTTATAAGGCTTTTCAAACTATACAACACATGATTTTGATTATTTTATCTCATCCTTTAAAGGGAACTAAGTGCGTCTACTTAGATAAAAACTGATTAGGGATTACAATAAATAAAATAAAGGATTACAAAAAAACTAGATGTTATTCACTAACCAAACCGGATTTCCAACCAAAAATGGGTTAAAATACAAAAGGCTAATTTGGCTAGGTGGCTAATTTTTTGTGGTTTAAAATAAACGAATGGGAAAACGCTCAACTTTGGCTAACTATGGGAATAATTTTAGGTATGGATGTGAATAATAAATGGCTAAAATAAAAAGCTCGTCCTAATACCTGAATCATTTTCATGCTACGAGTTTGTTTTGTGGCCTCGACATGTATGCCTAACACAAGTTCTAAATTGCAAGTCATCCGGCTCCCTTAATTTGTGCCCGCAAAAACATAAGCAAAAATAATCAAAATCTATAAAGCTCAAAACTAACTCACGGAACGGGCGAATTAGGTTTAAATGCAAGGCAAATAAGTAGTTCAATCGTTTGATTTACCATGCTCAAAGATATACAAAAAAATCGGTTAACTCAATGGTTTCTTTTAAGCAAATGTCCTATTTGTGCATTTGTCCTTATTTATTTATCAAAAAATTTGGTGCTACATGGGTGTTTATGTTGATTTGATTTTTGTTGCCACAAAAATTTATTTCAATAGAATTTTACAAAAAATATTCCTATTTCTTTTAGTTTTGGACAAGACAAAATTCAAGCAAAACTAAACTAACATCCCCAAATGTGAATTGTACAACGTCCTGGATGTACAACAAACAATCTGAACAAACAATGTAAATGAAAAGTTCAATATAAAGGGAGGAGTGGCAGAACACGAAAGAAAACGGGGAAGGAGCTTAATCGGAAATCCAACCAAAAGCAATCCAGTCATGCCAACCAAAAGCCAACACAAGCATCAAAGCAATAGTTATCATAAGAAAGCACTACAACACTAGCGAACATATCATAACCACAACAAAATAAACAACCGAAACACAATATAGATGCAAAATAATGGTAACGTATAATACTATACATAAAACAGGTAAAGATCCAGTTCAGATTCATACCACTTGTTTCCTACGTCACAAAATTTACAACGAGCAAGTGTGTCTTCAGACTTATCACGTCCATTTCTCAACGAGACAGCGCGCTCGACGTACGGCGACCGCAGTGCATCCGGAAGAATGATTGTTCGTTTCAGCCTTGGTGTTTTACCTCGCTGATCAGGTTGCGTTACCTCGTTGCATTCTTCATCCGTTACAACGTCGGCCAGCCTTGTCGACAAGTTCACCGCTTCAATTCCCGAAACGTTGAGTCTTGTCTCTAGTGTCTTTTCACTTCGTACCTCCTCAACAGCTCTATCCACTTCTACGACAAACGACGACGTCATTGGTGAAAAGGGAGAACTGTACTGTGTTATACCATCATTATTTTGCACGTTCGCAGGAGTGTTATCTCCGACTAACGATACACTACCTTTTTGAAGATTGGGTTCAGCTGCTTCAATTACGTTATCTTCTTCAGCTTCAACATTTTTATTTCCCTTTTCCACATCATCACCCTCATTTTCTTTCTCATCTTCAACTATAAGGTGTTTTTTGATTATCTCCTTCCACTCCATTGCTTTCCGTTTCAACAGATCACTCTCAGGAACATCCCACATGATTCTGTTAAAGTGCTATTGATTTTGTTCACACAGATCTCAAACTCTGTAAATAGGTTATCCAACAAATTTGACCGAACCTCTACGAAACCCCGGTTTAATAACATATCAACAGAAATAACATATTGTGTCAAATCTAGTACGAATCATAATATGTTTACCAGCTCAAAATCGCCGTCAGATGTGTATGATGGTGATGGAGTGCTCACGTACTGTGAGATCATCGGTATACGGCATTCGCCACATGATGATGTTAGGATACTAGTGACCTAGCATGATTATGCTTGATTTTGGCATAACTATGCCATATCTATCGGTTGCTAGAATTGTCAGTTTTTGCTTCATTTTTCTCTAAACATCTTCGTTTTACCACTGGGCCGGACCTATATTTCCACAAAAACTCAATGAGTACTAAAATCAATGAAATACAAAGAGTTTTCACATAAACGGGGATAAATTTAACGTTAAAAGATGTATAAATTCTTATACATCAACTGTTAAAAATGAAATTTGGTATGCTAAGACAACTAAAATCAATTTGACAAGTACAAGAACAGCGAGTGGGCTAGTTATGTTGATGACAGGAAGAGTATATCTTCTAATGTGTTCTCCATTAATAGTGATGTTGTCACTTGAAGCTCGAAGAAACCACATATTGTTGCAATGTCTTGTGCGGAGGCTGGAAATGTTGCAACCACTCCTACTACATGTCAAGTTCTTGGGTTATGAAGGATTTTTAAATATATGGGTGTAAAACAACTTAATTCAACTACCATTTACTATGATAGCAAAACATCCACTAATTTATCAAAGAATCTGAAACTTCGTAGTCATTCCAAGCATATCGAACTCAAGTATCATTTTAGTAGAGAAGTTGTGGATCAAGAACATGTAAAACAAGCATGATGTGGTAATAGTGATCAATTGGCTAATGTCCTTACTAAGGCTCTTACTCAAGACAGGTTCGCTTAGTTTGGACAGTTAATAGGAAGGGGCCATTCACTATTTATGTACGTATTAACTATTCATAAACGCCAATAGTTTCTAGGATTTAAAAAGTAAAAAACTAATGTTGATTCTAAATAAATTATTAAAATTGTTGTACTCTTTTAGAGATTTAGAATATATATTATTTGATTAGTAAATACTAAAAAATCCAGATTCCTTTATAAATTACTAATTTCATTCAAAATTTTTAGTTTATGTAAAGTCACTTGAAAGAAGTATAAAAAATTAAAACATTTAAAATCAAATGAACTAAAATAAACATGTAAGAATCTTTGTTAGTCTTTATTTTTTTAGTTAAACAATTATGAAACATAATCTTTTTTTTTTACTATTCCTTCAACTTAACTTGAAAAAATAACCACTTAATTTGTAAACTTTTTAACATTTTTAAAAACAATTTTGCAACATTGTAACAGTTAATAAAAATTGACCAACTTTAAAACAATATAAATGTTTGAGCGACTTTAGTGAAATCATTGAGAAAGCTGGTTACTTTGGTACATTGTTCTCCCTTTATTATACAATAAATTTAATATTTTTAGGCACGTGTTTGTTACGGTATCATTTTTACTTTTTTATATTAACCGTTGACACACCCTATATAATCCTAATATCTAATAGGGTTAGGTTCATTGATGAACAACCCCCCCCCCCATATTTGTAGGATCGTTTTCGGACCCGAACGAGTCGATCAGAAGAGTTCTTTGACAAAACAAGAGGCGGAAACTAATGTTTTGGTGCAATCTCAGCCGTATTCACTTTTAACGGTTGTTTTATTGATCTGCAATCGGTTTACAAGCTTGACAGCACTTCGGCAGCACTTCGTGGCTCACCGGAAGACAACACACACCTAGACCTATGATTTCGCTTCAAATGACACTGCTATATATAGACAACCTGATTCCGCTCGAACACGTACAAGCGGAATCACAATAGAAGCGGAATCAGGAGCTATGCTCACTCGAGCGAAATAAGCATCTAGACATTTCGAGCGAAATCATGACCTAGACACTACAAGCGGAATCAGGATTATATTGGGTTTCGCTCCAAATGACAAGATGTCATTTGGAGCGGAATCACCTTCAAATACAGATTTCTTGGATTCTGTGCTCTGTTCTAGCCTATTCTATGCTAAACTCGATACAAGACGTAGGCGACAGACGGATGCACCAACAAACTCCCCCTCGGATGTTGACGGAGTCTTCAGTGTCGAGTCTTCGATTGTCGAACCATCAGTCGTTATCAGTCTTTATCACCAACAAACTCCTCTCCCTCGAATGTTGAAACTTTAAATAATTCATTAGAATCAGCAAACTCTATCTTCTCTCTTCAAACTCCCTTGCGCAAATGCAGTTCTAGGATCAGCACTGGCTCTAACTACTTCCTCAACTTTGCCTTCAGACTCCCCCTCTCAATTTGCTGGGATCGTAGTCTGGAATTCACACATTCATGATTCATTCCAAGATCGTGACCTGGCTCTCTTCCAGCTCAGGTTATCTGCACAATCTCTACCCAACACATAAGTTTCAAAATGATTAAATCTTTTAAAATTTAGAAACTATTTCAGAAAATATACAAAATGATTTGTTCTCTGAAAACCGCTTGTAAACATAACATCTTCATACATTCTCTCCCAAACCTGTTCTTCATGTTTAGCATTTGGAATTTCGAAAATCAGCTTTTCTACATCAATTGTCAAAATTCTTTTTGGATTTTTCAAAATTTATGCTAAAACACACTAAACTCTTTTTGGATTTTTGAATAAAAGAAAATGCAGAAATGAAATATTTACAGACAATATTTTTGTGAGTTCGTGCAAGAGGATCATATCAGTTTTGAGACATATCACTAACACCGTTAAGCTTGATTTCATTATAAGTTCTAAACAATTCACCTAGATTGTCAGTATGTTTGTCCTCTTAAATTTTCACACAAAGTTCAACTGTTTCGAGATACGCTATTAGTGTCTTAATTACTTAAACTTATTCGTGTGTCCCACCACTTGAGTATACTCCCGTATCCAGATCCCAATATTCAGTCTTACAGGTGAGTATACCACAGATGATATCTGTAAAGGGGTTAAATTGCGAGGGCCATGAGAGCCCAGGTCGATACTTCCGTATACGCAAAGAGATGACGGCTTCGACTTTCAGTGTGTCCCCTTTAGAGGATCTTTTCTTCAACAGCAATGATTATCAATTTTATTGTTTAATCATTTTTGCTGAGGGCTTTTGCTGTATTTCAAGCATTTTGCAGAAAGTATTATACGGGGACTAGGCCAGAATTTCCATTCAGCAGAAGTCCCGGTATAATACCCCAGATATCACTGAGTATAAAGACCTAGTATCATAGAATAAGGGACCTTTCAAACAAGATTTCGGGGGTTACCCATATATCCAAGAAGTTGTTCCCCACGAGATAAGCAGGTTTAAATTTTTAGGTTTATATCTCGTCACAATTTACTAAATGTGTAAAAACCTACTGACACATCCACAGTGAGATTGTCTATCACATTTTAACATTACATATCTTTAGCGTGTTGTGATAGTCCACTGATGTACTATCATTTCCTCTTTTATGCAACAAAAACTCATTTTTCATTTTATCATGTTTTTGTCTTTTTCAAATTTTTTAATGTTTTAGGATTTTCTGAAAATTTCTTACTCCCCCTAAAATTCAAAATCATTTAAAGAAATTGAAAACAAACTGTACAGAACATGACAACTGATATCGAATTGCCTCAATTCTCCATCCTCTTGGCATAAACAATCAGAACTCCCCCTTACAACAAACTATTTTCCCATTGTGATCTCAAAACACTTAAGTTTGTTTTAATCAAAATGGTTTTTCCGGAAAAATTAGTTTATTTACCAAACATTTTTAGGTTTGGGGTCACTTCATCACATTGTTTACCAAAACTTTTGAATGATAGTTAAATCAAGTTCAACTTAATGACCTTGATTAACCACTTGTAGAATCGATGATTGAGCCACTTGTAAAATCAACTATCAAACATTATCAACCAATTACCATCTGTTGGTTGAATTCTCAAGGTGCCGATTCCTACTCCACACTTACCAACCTGGGAGTTCCGACAATTCACACTTTTCAATTTTAAATTCTCAAGAAAGATGCCGATTCATGCTCCGCGATTACCAACTTGGGAGCTCCGGCAAGTCAGGTTTCTATTCAACGAAAAATATATCCACCCAAGCCTGACCAGCCTTAGGTGTAACTTTTTCAGTCTCATTTGGGGTTGTATCTTTCCTTTTAGCTTGATAAAACTCTTTTACCCCTTTAGCCTTCCCCTCAATCATTTTACCAAAAATGTTTTTCGCGGCAGGGTTAAAGGCTTTTTCAACATCTAATTCTTTCTTTTTAGAAAAGAATTGATTTGAAATTTCAACTTTTCCGATTTTAGATTTGAAGTTTTTAGCACTCAGTGGTGGAAAATTCACATCATCCACTGTCAGAACTTTCTTCTCATCTTTCACAACAACCTGCGGCTCCTCTGTCTTTGTGAAGACAAATTTATCACCAGAAATGTTTCCTGAACCCTTAACAACCCATTTTTGATTTTTCAAATTATCTTTTCTTTTTAAGACATTCTTTGAACATTCTCCCACTTCAAAGGTTGAATTTTCAAAGCCTGTAAAATTATTGGTTGTAAGTTCAGTTTTCTCAACAATTTTCTCTTTTAGTTTACCAGAGACTTCCTGTTTTGGTTTGAATATTTTAGGACAGTTTCTAGCAATGTGACCAGCAGTTTTGCACTGAAAACAGGTTCTTGTTTCTGTCTTTTTCTGAACAACATTCTTCTTCAATTCTTCTTGCTTCTTGGCAAGAAATTCTTGATTTGTCTACTTCCTGAAAGCTTGTTCTTTCTCAGCCTCTGTTGTTTTCCCTGAAACAAACACAATTTTTGGTTTATAAACTTTTTCATTTTTATAATTTTTTGTTTGATTAAATCCAAGACCTTTCTTTTTGAAATTACGATTATGGTTTGATTTCTTTTGGAAACTATAACCACAATTGTAACCCGTTTTCTTGTTAATTCTTTGTTGGTCTCTTGAAGTGTATGTGACAACCCTCACAATTACAGGTACTGTATAAATTAATTAATTTCGATTATGTGCTTAATAATTGTGCTTGATTACAGATGACACCTAAAACTGCTTACTGATTTATGTTACATACATACATGTGCATCACTTTACATACAGTCACTCCATTTATTTCATACAGACTCTTAGTGACAAACCTGATGCACAAAGCACAGCTAGCACAGTGAATGGATAACTCAGACACATGCTGAATGCCAGCACATAGATAGACATTATATTGAGGCCAGTATGAGCCAGGGATAGGGTACTACACCAATATGGAGTGTAGGGAAGTGAGGACCATAAGACTATGTCACTAGGTGATAGTTTGAGTGCCGGAAAGTGCCTAAAACTCGTTTTAAGTACAGAATTCTGCATTCTCGGCAACGATTCAGCTTTTAACACACTCGTATTATATAGGGAATTGACTAAATGGTCCTGCACGCTTTCCTAAGTGTTGGAATTAAAATTCGTTACAAAAAGATGCATAAAAGACACTATGCGGTACAATTAAACGCTTTAACGGAACGATACGTAACCAAACAACCAGACATTACCCGTGACACCAAAATTTTGTCAGAAACATTATTTTACTATTCTTAAGTAATTATGGTCACAAAATTCCCCACACACTATAGAAACATGACATACACCCACTATTCTAGAAAATACCCGTAACCTCCTAAT
Source organism: Helianthus annuus (assembly GCF_002127325.2). Classification (NCBI taxonomy): domain Eukaryota; kingdom Viridiplantae; phylum Streptophyta; class Magnoliopsida; order Asterales; family Asteraceae; genus Helianthus; species Helianthus annuus. The sequence goes on from NC_035435.2 coordinate 123,700,055, forward strand.
TATTTACCCACTAACTATGAAAATTTACAATTAACCCCCCCCCCCTCACTAATTCTCGGCTCACATGGGGGGACCCACCCTCAATCATTTCAAATCCCCTACTAAATATTCCCCTTAATTTTGATTGGGAGGTGATCTTGCCAAGAAATCATCATGATGGCATATAGGTTGGGCTAGTGATTTACCTCATCATTCCATCTTCACCAACAAGTCACTCCACCATTTTCCTTCACTCTCTCTCCCTCTTGGCTGATTATATCCGCCACCACCACCATCATTTCAATATTCACTCCCTTGATTCATTTTCAAGTCCAAATCAAGTGATAGAAGGAACCTTGTGAAGCTTGGAGCTTGGAATCTTGAAGAAACATCACCCCTTGCTTTCTCACGCCATTTTCATCATCATTTCTTGTTCACAAGGTTCATCCCTAGCTCTTGTGCTAGTTGTAAGTCTTCGATTTAACTCTTGAATCACTTCTACGTTGATTGTTCGAAACATTGTTGTTTGAAGCTTAAAATAAGAACACAAAGAGAAAGTGAACAAGAAACCTAAACACAAACTTATATAATGATAAAATCTGGTTGGATTATGTTGGTATAAGTATGCATGTTGTTTGATCATTGATTTCTGGATAAACCCGTTGTTGGAACAATCGTTGACGCGTTTTTAGTAACTTTTACATTGTAAACAACATGCTGATTGGTATTTCCAGCCAACTTCAACAGGCTGTAACTGGACCATTTTAAATCGAAAAAAACTGATTTTCTGAATCCTAAAATATGCATTTTGGAATAACCGAACAAATGGCACTGGAATCGTAATTTTTCGAGGTCGTTTACTATTTTTAAAAGACTGTTTTTGGACAGCAGCTTAAGCTGTGTTTTTACTGCAGAAAAAGTGTGTTGTATTCAGAGTCATAACTTGAAATCTGAGTAGAATCAACTCATGGAATTTTTACAGTAGATGGTCACCGTTGTCATGATGATCCTCCAACTGGAATTTCGTCAATCGGACTTACGGTTAATTTTTAGTGAATTATTCCGTAAACTGCAATCAGAAAGTAAAAAATCTGATTGCAGTCGGGTAAATAAATTTCTATTAAATATTGGTAACGAACTGGACCCTGATATTTTTACACAATAAAATTTGGATCGTATGAGTCATTCTGTAAAAATTTGGGAATTTCTGGAGAAGGTTAACTATTTTATAAAAATCCTCGAAAACAGTCCAGTTTTGGGTGATGAAGCTGAAATAAAGTAAGTAATGCTTTGTATGTCTATATGTCGGTTTGATTATTGAAAATGAACTACGGGATATACGTAAAAGAAAATGATATGCTATTTAGCATGGACACCTCTATTTACAAAGGAGACTATGGCGAAATTTTCCGAAAATCCTAACACTTAGTAAATATTTTCTAGACAAGAGCTTACTAGTATATTTTCGACAAAGTTTTTCAAAGATAAAACTCGTCATAATATTAATCACAAAATACGAAGTATCGGAGGTTGGTTTCATACACGAACATGGTTAAATATATATAATCTCTAAAAGTGACTTAAAAATATATTTCCGACATCCCATCCTTGGGAAGGAAACGCGTATATAAGATACTTTAGAAGTATTGATACTAGAATATGGAATGAACAAATATTCCAACACGACATATGACTAAGTTGAAATACTAACTATTTTGACAAATAATTATCACTCGAAATAATATAAGAAACGTAACTCAGAGACATAAATACTAAGACAAGGCACGACCCGTTCGTCTAATAGACGTTAGACCATTGTAGGTAGTCGTGTTTGCTGAAGAGATTTGGGTTACAAGTACCGAAGACGCAATACTGTGAGTTCATGTCCCCCTTTTCTCTTAACTATTTTCAGTTTTACACCTCGGAGGTGAAATACATGTTACAGACATTTACATACATTTATTTACATGGTAAAGCTTAAGGAGGGTTTTTATTACGCGAACATGTGAGTGGTGGGCATGACACTTAAGGCCATTAATCCTCGTTGTAGGACCGAGGGACTGTAAGTCCCCTAACGCGTGCGGATCGTAACAGAATCGTCGATCCAACCTAGAGTGCGGAATCCTCTAGATCAGATTTCACAGAAAAGTGTAGAAAACAGAAATCCTTCAAACCCGATCTTTATTGATTATCTTCGTAACGATTACAATCAATCAAGATCCTAATTCGTCCAGGCCTTTGTCTTTCACGAATTCTCTCCAAGTGATTAAGGTGATTAGAAGATTAACCTAAACCCTAATGCTAAGCTTTGTTTATATAGGACAAAGCTTTGCATATGGGCTAGGTCATGGGCAAGGCCCAATTCGCAAACCCTCCCCCATATGTGGGTTTGGTTTGGCCCAATCACTCTTACTTCACTATTACAAAGCTAAACCCGCTAACTGTTTATTGTTTTACTAATTACAAGATATCCAAAGACCAAATCTAAGCTGTTGTCACAAAACATGCACCAACAAACTCCCCCTTGACAATAGCTCGCAAAGGTAACTTCAGTCTTCAGAATCTCACAGTCTTTTGGTCTTTGGATTCTGTCAGCAACAGACTCCCCCTAAGCTGATGCATCCAATCACCAAAACTTCAAAACGTTAGCGCTTGAGAAAACTCCTGTTCAGCATTTGAATAGCAATCTTCAACTCTTCAACTTTGTCTGCAATGTAGAAAGGAGGTCCTACCATGCATCCAAGCAAACTCTCATCCTCACAGCAACTCTTCAGCAACATACAGCTTCAACCTGTATACTATAAAACAAACATCTCGAGAAACCATAAGAATTTTTCAACAAAAGTTAAACAAATTATTATTATTCAAGAGATTTGTTAAACTGTGTTACAGATTAAGCATTTTCCATTCAGCACCAACACGCACAAATTTCAAACAAAACACCCTATAACCTGCTGATTTGAAAATTTTGAACTCACTTACTAACACCGTCTCCCCCTATCAGTAACAACTCCTCCAAGAATAACAGTTTTCCGTACATTAAGAATATTTAACAGAAAAAGACACTATTTTTGTATTTTTTGTATTTTCTGAAAGCAAATAAATAACAAAAACAATAAACACTCTATTTTTGTAAGAATCACCGGTAAGAAGATCATATCAGCAAAATCAAACTGTTTCACACTATTAGATAATTCTTTATTTAATTTCTCGTGAAAAACAGTTCAATACGATTACAAGTATGTTTGTCCTCTTAAACAAAATGCATGAACATTTCAAGTACCATTACCATATGATACGTTAAGGTAATTTTATTTTCTGAAATACGAGCGTGTCCCACTTCAGGATATACCCCCATGATCAAGGTATGCACAAAGATTCATCGTAGTAGGTGAGTATACTGAATTCATCCTTTAAGATATCCTTACTGTGTCTAGGTCTGCATTTAAACTGTTTTATCATGTTTTAATTGCTTAACTATGAACACCCAAATAAATACAAATCAAATCCTGGAAATATAAACAACACACTCTATCATGCAAGTATCTTCCCTACCACATATTTCACAAGTCCAATCCAGATTTCTGAAATCTTAACTGGGAATAGGTTGAGAAGAGAACAGAATAGATCTTTAGTAGAGATGGTATAATATACAGATCAAATGAGATTTTCTCAGTTTGATATAGGTTTCTTGGGTATTTTTTTTGGGCACTTGAGCGCCTCTTTCGGGTGTATTAAATCTATAGCGCGACAACGTACAGCTAGGTCAGCATGTATCTGGATGCAGCAGAAGCTGTCGTTGCCTAGCACCTCCAGGTCAGCATATATCTGGATGCAGCAGAGGAGGTACATGATTTTTTTCAGAGAAGATTTCAGAATCAGATCAAAATTGTGTGTATCGGGAAATATACAGACATTCAAATAGAAATGAGCTAATTCCAAGTGACTATCTTTCCTAGGGTCATGTACAATTTTAGTTCTAACAGACAGACAGCCAAGATATCCCTAGTTGAAACAACAGTATAAAGACCCAAAACTTCAGATTTTGGCAATCTATCAACGCAAGAATTAAGGTCATTAAACCATACACCACTGATGTGTTCCCCACTCATACTCAGTGCATTTAGGTTTATATCACTTTGGTAAGTTGATTATTTCATGCTTTTTGCCTACTGGTACATCATATGATGAAGCTGCTATCACACTTAAGCAATTTTGGTTCAATTTCAGTGTGACAGTCTAACTTGCTGATGTACTATCATTTCTTCTTTTCCACACAGTGATAACTCATTTTTTATTTTCTATTTTTTTTATGTTTTTGATTTTTTTTAATGTTTTTGTATTTTTTTTTATTTTTGAGAAAGCAGTAAACTATTTACAAAATTCTTATGAAAAAACAGTTATTCAGGATTCCTCATCCCGTTGAGTTCGACTAAGTGTTCAAAGCGAGCTCGATCAAAAGCTTTTGTGTAAAGATCAGCAAGGTTATCTTCTGTGTCGACTCGATGTAATTCAATTAGTCGTTTTTCAGCACAATCCCGTATAAAGTGATGACGTATGTCAATGTGTTTAGTTCTACTGTGCTTTACGGGATTGTTTGTGATTGATATAGTGGCATTATTATCTATCATAATAGGAGTACGAGTGAAATCCAAACCGTAATCCCGCATCTGCTGTTGAATCCAGAGAACCTGAGAGCAACAGCTACCCGCAGCAATATATTCAGCTTCACACGTAGAGGTAGACACACAGGATTGCTTCTTGCATTGCCAAGACACGATCCTGCCTCCTAAGAACTGACAACCACCTGTTGTAGACTTTCTGTTTGATTTGCATCCTCCAAAGTCTGAATCAATGTAAGCAACAAACCTCAGATCACTATCAGTTGGATACCACAACCCAAGTTTAGGTTTCCCCTTCAAGTAACGAAGAATACGCTTCACTGCTTTCATATGTGACTCTTTCGGATTCGCCTGATATCTGGCACACAAGCATACGGCAAACATGATGTCAGGTCTTGAAGCAGTCAAGTACATTAGAGAACCAATCATCGCCCTGTAATGAGTAGGATCAACATCTTCAGTGCTTTCATGATCTGGGCCGAGATTGTGATTTTCACAAATGGGTGTGTTGCAAGTAGTGCAATCATTCATTTTTAACCGATCCAAAATGTCATACACATACTTCGTTTGATGAATAAACATCCCATCCTCCTTCTGTTCAACTTGTAATCCTAGAAAGTAAGACAGCTCACCCATAGCACTCATTTCAAACTTGCTCTTCATCACCTGTTCAAATTCCTTACACATGTTCTCATCAGATGACCCAAAGATGATGTCATCTACGTATACCTGTACCAGCAGAAAATCTTCCTTCTTCCTCTTAATGAACAGTGTACTGTCAATCTGACCTCTTTCAAAACCATTCTTGATCAGATGTGTAGACAGTGTCTCGTACCACGCCCTGGGAGCTTGATGTAACCCATACAAAGCCTTATCAAGTTTGTACACTCGATCTGGATAGTCTGGATCAACGAACCCTTCTGGTTGTGAGACATACACCACTTCCTGGACTTTGCCGTAAAGAAAAGCACTCTTCACATCAAGTTGGTAAACTTTGAAGCCCTTGAAAGAAGCAAAAGCCAGAAATAAACAAATTGCCTCCAACCTTGCCACTGGTGCAAACACTTCATTGTAATCAATCCCTTCTTGCTGATTGAACCCTTTAACAACTAACCGAGCCTTGTTGCGCGTGACAATACCTCTTTCGTCTTTCTTGCACCTAAATACCCATTTAGTGCCAATCTCTCTTTCACCTTTAGGAAGGTCCACTAACTCCCAGACCTTCAACTTCGCAAACTGAGCCAATTCCTCTTGCATAGCTTCAACCCATGAATTGTCTTTAAGAGCCATATGAATGTTCTTCGGCTCCTCTTGGGAAATAAAGCAGCTATACAAGCACTCATTCACTATCCCAGTCTTCTCAATCGAAACAAATAACCCAGAATTCGCTGCAATGCTTCTTCTTGTCTGAACACCTGCAGTAGGATCTCCAAGAATCATATCAACTGGATGATCTCTATTTGCTCGTGTAGTAGCAACAGCATCGACTTCCAGATTGTCACCCAGGTTTGATCCAACTTCCCCCTGAACATTCTGATTTGCAAATGGATTAATGAAATCCTCCCCCTGATTGGGTTCAGGTTCACTATCACTTGAATCAGGATCAGTAGCACCATGGGAAGTTTCCAGAGCATCTGACATATCAACATTCGATCTAGGCATGAACTCACCTTCATCGTCTTCACCAATCACTGTTTGAATCAGCTGAGAATCATCTGCATCAGAAACCTCAGGAATATTAAATGATTTAAAAACACTTTCATAATCATATAATATAGCAGGACCACTCGTTGATTGTTGAGGCTTGTAGGAAGTAATTTCCACATTAAAAATATAACAACCCTCGGTAAAACCGACATCCTCATAATATTTCTGATACCCTAATATATATTGTAAATATATCAACTTGTCCTTATATGCACCCCGTATGTGAAAACCGAGCCCCAAGATAGATTATACTATATAAAATAAATAAAAACAATAAATTATTAAGTTGAGGCGGGCCGCGTAGGGCCTCACCTCAAGTCTATGCGGGCCGCGCGAGTAGTAACCAGGATTTGCCAAAACCCTAAGCCCAAGCGGGCCGCGTACATGGTGGATTAAGTCCATGCGGGCCGCGAGTGTTCGAAATTGTGGCGTGACCCGGAGCGGCCACGTGTCCAACTCGTGTCGAAGCTATACGCTGACCGGACCAAGCTACGCGTTGACCGCCTGTTGACGCGGGCCGCGTAGAAGCAGGCCCAAACTCCACGCGGGCCGCGTGGGGACGCGATTTCACAACTATAAATAGAGGGCATCGGGCCTTCAGTCTGCTCGCTCAATTCTTTTTCTTTCTCTCTAGCTTTTAAATAGCGGGCGTTATACCCGAGTCCAATACCCCCTAAAATAGCGAGGTTCTGCTACGATGTAAGTATTATAACCCCTGGAGACGTATTAGATACGCTGCCCGATTGATCTAGGGTTCCGTAACGGCTGTCGTGGTTCTGCCCGACGTAGTCGTTGGAATGCCGTCTCGGGGAGGGTATTACTAATGTTAAAATGGGTTATTATACTAACACACGTGCATTTGTGTAATTTATAGATTATCTCCAGGAAACCCTTACGAAAAACCTAAAACAGCAATGTGAGTGATCCTTCTTTTTATGAACTCATTTTTGTGAGTTAATCCTCTTTTTATATGCTCATTTTTGTGAGTTAATCCTATTTTTATGTACTCATTTTTGTGAGTAATCTCCTTTTTATTAATTGTTTTTACAAAACCTTAAATACCTTTTCATGCAAATGACAGTTATTGAGTATTTGTAAAGAATACAATTATAGTGGGTATGTTGGGGTTTTGTATACAAAATTAGTTACTGGCGTGGTAACATCCCATAAGTTGAGTATGACCGTACCACTGATGTTAATTGTGATGTCTTGGATACAAATGTAATTGCGGATGTGCCCTCAATACTGCAAATTGGTTCTTACTAAAACTTGATTAAACTGGGATTCACTCACCAGTATTTCCCACTGACAAAATGTTTTTAAAACGCGTTTCAGGTAACAAAATGTGAAAGCCAAATAGAAGCCAGCTGGACAGCACTGAAGGCTTGGAAAAGTGGCAATAAAGTTACCTAAGAATAAAATGGATGTTTTTATTTAAATAAATAGGATGTATTCCTATGAAACGTGTGTATTGAAAACTTGGGTTTTTACCCATATGTTTAATGTTATAAACATGGTGGTTTACTCTGATTAAAATATTTCCTAACTACGATCCTGATGAAAATTTCCGCTGCCAAATTGAATATATAAATGTGATACCACCGAAACTGGCTCACGGCCGCCCGTTCCCGGGAGATAGGGATCGGGGGCTGTGACAGGAGGTGGTATCGGAGCTATGCCACTGATTCAGCCACAGAAGTGTTCTGCTGACATCAAAATTCAAAGTGTTAGGAAATAAATTATGGAAATACGTGTATAATTGTATTTCTTGCTATGTGTTATCTGACTATTTGTTAGTTTACAGTATGAGTGACCAAGGACCTTCTGACGCCTATCGTCAACTGTCTGGTTCGCCTAGGAGCGAAGGCACCTCCTCTTCTCAGCCTGCCCTCTCAGGGTATTCTGCTGACACAGAAGAAGGGATCTTTGTGTTTAAGGCTCAGTCTGAAGAGCCATTTCCTCAGAAAAAGAGGGGATGGTTCAGTAGGGGAGCGCACGAGCGTAGGAAAAGAATGAAAAAGTTGCAGGAACAGCGAGTGTTAGCCGCAGCAAAAAGAGAAACTGATGCTTATAATCAGGATATGCTCAATAGGGGTATCGCTAATATCCATATTTTAGCAACCACTGCTGCCGACCCAAACCTGGAACAAATGCTAGCACCCCAACCACAAAATCCTGATCAACCCATGGAAATAGAAAACCAGATAGAAATGCCTGATTTCAACCCGGAGGAGATACCTAGGGTACCTGCACCTGATCCTCTAGACCCAAACAACTACGACCCCTGGTGGGACGATGTTAGGGACTACGTGCAACAAAACCCAATACAGGAAAATGTGCCAATGCCCAACTTAGGAGCTTACCCAGGGTTAGATCCTCAAGATCCCTACAACATTAGTGATGCATATGTTAGGGAAATTTTAGAAAATCCATACCCGTACCAAGCCCCTATGCCTCCGTATCAGGAACCCATACCTCAGTTTCCAAACCCAATCCTAGAACCTGCACCCCCAATGAGTGCAGAAAATGTCCAGGAACTTAGGACTTTTGGGGAGGAAATTTTAGAAAGCAGTGATCGTATGCGACAGGTGGGAGAACGCCTCGTATGGAAATACGATGAGCGTAATATGGATTTTTGGATGAATCCATACCAGTGAAGGTGATGGTAGAAACAGTAATAATAATAATAATAAAATAATATATGTGTGTATGTGTTAGAAAAAAAAAAAAACTACGGATGCATACTATTAGTATTGTAGCTTTACATTTCAGTCGGTACTGTAATTTTTATTTCTGTACTGGTGTGTATTGATGCATACTATATAAATAGAGTAAAAGTCGCAATGCTCGACGTTTTTGGGTAAACGTGCGTGTTATGTGATTGGATATATTCAAATATTAATTGTGATATTAATATTTGGTAAATGTCTAAAATTCAGATGGCCGACGCGGGAAATCAAGAAAATCTGAATAACGATAACCAGAGTAACATTAACGTGGTTAATGAGAATTCGGACAATAATAACAACGGAAACCAAATGGATAATAGTGCCGTTCAGCATATTGTGGCACAGGGAATTATAGATGCGATGCCATTTATTATTCAAACAGTTCAGGAAGCGAATAATAAAAGTAAGCATAGCAGTAAGCGACCAACTGAACCAGAAAACAGCGTGAACAATGGACCCATACTTCAAGCGCCCGTTCCCAAAAGAAGAAGAACCATGCCACATGGTTGTTCTTACAAGGAATTCTGGTCCTGTAAACCAATAGAATTCTCGGGCAATGAAGGACCCATTGCAGCTTTACGCTGGATAGAGAAAACTGAGGCAGTTCTGAAAATAAGCAAGTGTGCTGAAGAAGATAAAATAATGTTTGCTTCAAATCTGTTTAAAAATGCAGCTTTAGAATGGTGGAACACTATCCTCCAATCCAGAGGAAGTGATAGGATTTATAATATGGAATGGGAAGAATTCAAGAACATGGTCGAAAGGAAATTCTGCCCTCCCAATGAAAAAGAACAGATAGCAAATAAGTTTCTGAATCTAAGAATGACCGGGGTAGACAGTAAGGGTTACACTACCACATTCTTTGAATATGCTAGGATAGTACCTACCCTTGCATCACCTGAACCAGTGTTAATCTCCCGTTACATCTGGGGATTAATTGGAGAAATTAGACATGTAGTCAAGGCAGCTAGACCCCAAACCATAGAGGAAGCTGTAGAACTAGCTAATACCTTGACAGATGAGTTAATCCGTACTAGAGAAGAAGACCAGAGGAGAAACCTAACCCAAAGGCTTACTCAAGAATTCCGTTCCGGGAATTCCAATCGTAGGAATGTAGGTTCTACCTCTGCACCCTACTGCAAAGCCTGCAGAAAGAAGCATTCTGGAAGATGCTCTACTTACTGTAATTTTTGCAAGGCCCCAGGACACAAGGAAGAGAATTGCAAGAAGAAATCCAGTAATGGAATGTGTTTCAATTGTGGGGAAAAAGGTCACATTAGGACAAACTGTCCGAAATTGGCTCCAGCTGCAACCAACAAAAATCCTAAAAATGCCAGAGCATTCGTGCTAACTACAGAGGAAGCCAGGATGATTCCAGACGTCATTGCTGGTACGTTTTTAGTTAATGATATTTTTGCTAAAGTATTATTTGACTCTGGTGCAAACCAAAGTTTTATTAATACTTCGTTTTGCAAACTCCTAAATCAATCATTAACTAAACTACCACAAGAATGTCTAGTGGAAACCGCAAATGGAGAAACTGTTAAGATTTCTGAAATCTTGCAGGGAGCAAGAATAGAAATTTTTAATCAAAAATTTATGGCAAACCTTTACCCAATGAATCTGGTAGGATTTGATGTGGTGTTAGGAATGGATTGGTTAATAGCCAATAAAGCCAGTATTTTATGCGATCAAAAGACAATCCAATTAAAATCACCAAGAGGTGAAAAGATCTCAATTAAAGGAGATAAACCTTTTAGATCCACTAAATTCATCTCTGTGATGAAAACTGCAAGTTGTATAAGAAAAGGATCTATAGTGTATTTGATTTCTATAATCACTAACACTAAAGGAAAAGAAGTAAAAGATATCCCAGTGGTATCCCAATTTTCAGATGTCTTTCCAGAAGAATTGCCAGGACTACCGCCAGACAGGGAAGTTGAATTCAGAATTCAGCTGTTACCCGGAACCGCACCGATTGCCAAAGCACCTTACCGTTTAGCACCCGCTGAAATGCAAGAACTGAAGAAACAACTAGACGAGTTGTTGGAAAAGGGATTCATACAGCCAAGCTCATCGCCATGGGGAGCGCCGATTTTATTTGTTAAAAAGAAGGACGGATCAATGCGTATGTGCATTGACTACCGGGAATTGAACAAAGTCACGATTAAGAATCGGTACCCATTACCAAGGATCGATGATTTGTTTGATCAACTTCAAGGAGCTCGATTTTTCTCTAAAATCGATTTAAGATCAGGATATCATCAATTAAAGGTACAGGAAGAGGATATTCCTAAAACCGCATTCAGAACTAGGTATGGTCATTATGAATTTACTGTCATGCCATTTGGTTTAACCAATGCCCCAGCCGCATTTATGGACATGATGAACCGAATATGTAAGCCATATTTGGATAAATTCATAATTGTCTTCATAGATGATATTCTAATTTACTCTAAGAGTAAAGATGAGCATGCAAAGCACTTGCACTTACTTTTAAGTTTATTGAGAAAAGAGAAGCTTTATGCTAAATTTTCAAAGTGTGAATTTTGGTTAGAACAAGTACAATTTCTCGGACATTTAGTTAACCATGAAGGAATTCATGTAGATCCAACGAAAATCGAGGCAATTACCAAATGGAAAACCCCAGAGTCACCAACTGAAGTTAGAAGTTTCTTAGGATTGGCCGGTTATTATAGAAGATTTATTCGAGATTTTTCTAGAATAGCCATTCCTTTAACTAAGCTAACCTGTAAATCTGTTAAGTTTGAATGGGGACCAAAACAAGAAGAAGCCTTTAGAATTCTTAAGCAAAGATTAACCCATGCACCTATATTAGCATTACCAGAAGGAAATGAAGACTTTGTAATTTATTGTGATGCTTCTAAATTAGGTTATGGATGCGTATTGATGCAACGTCAAAAGGTTATAGCCTATGCATCTAGACAGCTTAAGAATCATGAAGGAAATTATTCAACCCATGATTTGGAATTAGGAGCTATAATTTTTGCCCTTAAAATTTGGAGACATTATCTTTATGGTAGTAAGTTTACCATATTCACAGATCATAAGAGTTTAAGATATGTTTTCGGGCAAAAAGAGTTGAATATGAGACAGAGACGCTGGATGGAATTGCTTAGTGATTATGATTGTAATATCCAGTATCACGCAGGAAAAGCCAATGTGGTAGCTGATGCTTTAAGTCGAAAATATCACGAAAAGCCAAAAAGGGTACGTTCTCTTAAATTAAATCTACAAGTAGATTTAAACAATCAGATTAGAAAAGCACAAGAATCAGTAATCAAGGAAGATACTGAAAAGTTAAAGGGAATGATTAAGGAATTAGAACAAGGAACGGATGGAATTTGGAGGTTCCATAAAAAGAGAATGTGGATACCTAAATTAGGAAACTTACGTCACCGTATATTAGAAGAAGCCCATAAGTCTAAATATACGATGCATCCAGGAAGTGATAAAATGTACCAGGATTTAAGGAAAAATTTCTGGTGGATAGGGATGAAAAAGGATGTAGCAGCTTATGTTTCTAAATGTTTAACTTGCTCACAAGTTAAAGCTGAACATCAGAAACCCTCAGGTTTATTACAACAATTAGAAATACCAGTTTGGAAATGGGAATTGATAACAATGGATTTTGTTACCAAATTGCCTAAAACAAGTAAAGGTAATGATACAATCTGGGTGATTGTAGATAGATTAACCAAGTCAGCTCATTTCTTACCAATGAAGGAAACCTTTAGTATGGAACAATTAGCCAAATTGTATGTAAATAAAATCGTTTCTTTACATGGCATTCCTTTATCAATTGTTTCTGATAGAGATAGCCGTTTTACTTCTCATTTTTGGTCAAGTTTCCAAAGAGCAATGGGAACCAGATTAAATCTAAGCACAGCTTATCATCCTCAAACGGACGGACAAAGCGAAAGGACAATTCAGACAATGGAGGACATGCTTAGAGCTTGTGTAATTGATTTTGGAGGTAATTGGGACGAACACTTACCTTTAATAGAATTTTCTTATAATAACAATTATCACACAAGTATCAATGCTGCACCATTCGAAGCACTTTATGGACGAAAGTGCAGAACCCCAGTCTGTTGGGCAGAAATTGGGGAAAAACAATTATCTGGACCTGAGATAGTACAAGAAACAACTGATAAAATCATTCAAGTCAAGGAACGACTGAAAACAGCACGAGATCGCCAAAAGAGTTATGCTGATAACAGACGCAAACCATTAGAATTTCAAGTGGGAGATAAAGTGTTATTGAAAGTCTCTCCCTGGAAAGGAGTGGTAAGATTCATCAAAAGAGGAAAGCTTAGTCCCAGGTATATTGGACCTTTTGAAATTATCCGAAGAATAGGACCTGTAGCTTATCAGCTACGACTGCCAGAGGAAATGGCAGGAATACATGATGTGTTTCATGTATCCAATCTTAAAAAGTGTCTAGCTGACGAATCACTCGTAGTACCTCTCAAGGATATAGAGGTTAATGAGCAACTCAAGTTTGTGGAGAAGCCTCTACAAATTGAAGATAGGAAAATTAAAAATCTCAAGCATAAGAGATTGGTTCTGGTCAAAGTAAAGTGGGACTCCAAAAGAGGACCCGAGTATACGTGGGAGCTTGAGTCAGAAATGAAAAAGAAATATCCACACTTGTTCCAGTAGATCTCGAGGACGAGCTCTAAAACAAGGTGGGGAGGATATAACAACCCTCGGTAAAACCGACATCCTCATAATATTTCTGATACCCTAATATATATTGTAAATATATCAACTTGTCCTTATATGCACCCCGTATGTGAAAACCGAGCCCCAAGATAGATTATACTATATAAAATAAATAAAAACAATAAATTATTAAGTTGAGGCGGGCCGCGTAGGGCCTCACCTCAAGTCTATGCGGGCCGCGCGAGTAGTAACCAGGATTTGCCAAAACCCTAAGCCCAAGCGGGCCGCGTACATGGTGGATTAAGTCCATGCGGGCCGCGAGTGTTCGAAATTGTGGCGTGACCCGGAGCGGCCACGTGTCCAACTCGTGTCGAAGCTATACGCTGACCGGACCAAGCTACGCGTTGACCGCCTGTTGACGCGGGCCGCGTAGAAGCAGGCCCAAACTCCACGCGGGCCGCGTGGGGACGCGATTTCACAACTATAAATAGAGGGCATCGGGCCTTCAGTCTGCTCGCTCAATTCTTTTTCTTTCTCTCTAGCTTTTAAATAGCGGGCGTTATACCCGAGTCCAATACCCCCTAAAATAGCGAGGTTCTGCTACGATGTAAGTATTATAACCCCTGGAGACGTATTAGATACGCTGCCCGATTGATCTAGGGTTCCGTAACGGCTGTCGTGGTTCTGCCCGACGTAGTCGTTGGAATGCCGTCTCGGGGAGGGTATTACTAATGTTAAAATGGGTTATTATACTAACACACGTGCATTTGTGTAATTTATAGATTATCTCCAGGAAACCCTTACGAAAAACCTAAAACAGCAATGTGAGTGATCCTTCTTTTTATGAACTCATTTTTGTGAGTTAATCCTCTTTTTATATGCTCATTTTTGTGAGTTAATCCTATTTTTATGTACTCATTTTTGTGAGTAATCTCCTTTTTATTAATTGTTTTTACAAAACCTTAAATACCTTTTCATGCAAATGACAGTTATTGAGTATTTGTAAAGAATACAATTATAGTGGGTATGTTGGGGTTTTGTATACAAAATTAGTTACTGGCGTGGTAACATCCCATAAGTTGAGTATGACCGTACCACTGATGTTAATTGTGATGTCTTGGATACAAATGTAATTGCGGATGTGCCCTCAATACTGCAAATTGGTTCTTACTAAAACTTGATTAAACTGGGATTCACTCACCAGTATTTCCCACTGACAAAATGTTTTTAAAACGCGTTTCAGGTAACAAAATGTGAAAGCCAAATAGAAGCCAGCTGGACAGCACTGAAGGCTTGGAAAAGTGGCAATAAAGTTACCTAAGAATAAAATGGATGTTTTTATTTAAATAAATAGGATGTATTCCTATGAAACGTGTGTATTGAAAACTTGGGTTTTTACCCATATGTTTAATGTTATAAACATGGTGGTTTACTCTGATTAAAATATTTCCTAACTACGATCCTGATGAAAATTTCCGCTGCCAAATTGAATATATAAATGTGATACCACCGAAACTGGCTCACGGCCGCCCGTTCCCGGGAGATAGGGATCGGGGGCTGTGACAAAAAACAACCTCAATTTTACCAGTTTTTAGATTAAAAACCCTTTTATTCGGTGTGCCAGGCACGTAGCCTAGAAAGTAGCCTTCGTCTGCCACCTCACCGAATTTTTGTTTATCTTTGTTTCGCACAATGGTGCATGGTAATCCAAATGGTTCAAAGCCTGTTAAGTTTGGTTTTTCGTTAAACATCAACTCATGACAAGTTTTGTTAAAACGTTTAACAGTCAAAACTTTGTTTAGGACGTAGCAAGCTGTATTCACAGCTTCTCCCCAGAAAAGAACTGGTAGCTTTGAATCTGAAAGCATCGTCCTAGCGGCTTCAATCAACGTCCTGTTTTTCCTCTCAGCGACTCCATTCTGTTGAGGAGTATAAGGAGCAGAGTATTGATGTTCTATTCCCTTTCGTAGACAGTAGAGATCCATAATACGATTCTTGAACTCCGTGCCATTGTCACTCCTTATCCTCTTGATCCTTGCATCATGAACGTTTTCCAATTTTGTAAAAAGATCTATCAGCATCTCTGCTGTTTCATCCTTTGTACCTAAAAAGAAAACCCATGAATAACGTGAGTAATCATCAGTGACAACAAGACAGTAGTACTTTCCACCTATGCTCCTTACGTTCACTGGACCGAATAAATCCATGTGAAGTAATTCATAAGGGGCATTAATGGAATTTACTGTTTTAGACTTGTGAGGTTTCTTGTGTTGTTTTCCTTTTTGACATGGAAGACATTTATCTTCCACTTGAAACCTCAGCAATGGAACTCCTTTCACTAGCTCATTTTTAATAATGTAATTCATTTTGCGGTAGTGAATATGAGCCATGCGTCTGTGCCACAACATAGATTCAGCTTCAGATACTTTTGACAGTAAACACGCCACTGCAGCAGTTGGATCTTTGGCACCCATGTCCATGACATAAGTATCATTTTTCCTTGGTGCACGCATCACTATCCAATCGTCCGGAATGACCAAACCCGGTTTCAACACCAATGCCTCAGTATTTGTAAAATGTACCGAGTGACCCTTGTCGCAGACTTGTGACACGCTCATCAGATTGTGTTTCAGCTGCTCAACATAGTTAACTTTGTCCAATGTGATCTTCCCATTCGTCACTTTTCCTCTTCCAGTAATCCTACCACCTTTAGCACCAACAAAATTAACATGTCCACCATCATATTCTTCAAATTCAGAAAACAACCTCGCATCCCCTGTCATGTGCCTAGAGCAGCCACTATCAACATACCATAAGTTGATAATCCTCCTTAGCAGCTCCTGCACACACCAACCAAAAGATTAGTTAGAGTGGGGGACCCAAGCCTTGATGGTCTTGGGTCGTCCAGATTCATCAACTACAGGAACATCCATCCAATATCCATCACTCCTAACTGGAGTCTTGGATCTTGGACCTGTTGATGGAAATGGGGTCTGATTTCCATAAGGTCTCTGGTCCAGTGGGTTTCTATATGTGTTTGGACTATGTGACCTTTGAAATCTTGAGTTTTGATTCCAAGAAGCTTGATTGTTATAATTTCTAAAGCCATTGTTATAAAAAGTTCGACCACCATTATTTTGGTGTCGATTTTGATATTGACCTTGACTTCTGAAATTATTTGAATTTTGATTGTTCGTTCTTGGTGAACTACTTCTAGGTCTCTCATATCTGCCTGATGTAGATTCAGGCTGAAATCTTGGTTGATTTCTTTGAAAACGAGAACTTGAGGAGTTCCTTTTTCAGCCTTATCTACGCCACTAGCAACACCCTGTTGTTGCTTTGGAGCAGATTTCTTTGGAGAGTTAGACTCTCTTTCCTTTTTATCACAGTTCTTTTCTGGTGACTTCCCTCTTTGATTCTCACTAATTTGTGCTTCAACCTTTTTATTTGGACAGCAGCTGGCTACATGTCCCTTTGTGTGACATTTGAAGCACGATCTCCTTTTCGAAGACTTCTCAACTGAAGCCTTTGAACTAGATTCTGGTTCTGATGATGATGCTTTAGAAGGATTTTGTTCAGTTTGCTTAATTTCAGATTTTTCTATGTTTTTGTTTTTAGCAAACTCTACATTTGATTCCTTTTCAATAACAGTTGTTTCGGTTTTCATATCACTTCCTTGAACAAAATTAACCTTTTTAACAAAAGTTTGATTAATGTTTTTAGAAGGTGTATTTTTCTTTTTCAAAACAGGTTTGCTGTTATTTTCCTTCTTAGCATCATTATCCACAAACACATCACCTTGACTGGAAGTGGAACTACTTGGTGATGTTGACAGAAAGTCTGTGAACTCATCTTCATCAGGTAAGAAAGAATAGTCATGACTAAGAGGAGGTGGGACTTCATTAAAGCCCTGGAATCCCACACTTGTCTTGTCATTACTTTTCTTTAACCCACCCATCATATGTTTCATGACAAAAGTAGAATCTCTGAATTGACCTAACTTCTTTTCAAGTTCAACAATTTTAAGTTGTGCATCTGACAACTCTTTGTTTTTATCAGAAATCTCTTTTGTTTTCTCAGCCATCATGTCATGAGCTAAGTCAATGACTTGAAGTTTTTCATTCAATTTGCAGGTTAAAGCCTCAATTTCAGGTTCATAGCCTTTTATCTTTTTCAAATATGATGACTCATTACGTTTAGCAAAGAAATTAGATTCTTTTACGTTAGACATTTCGCTCACAAGACTTTTGTTTTGAGTTGACAATTTGTCAACTTCACCCTGCAGTTCACGACACTTTAAACAAATAGAAGTAGCAGAGTTACTTACCTCTCCTGTCGCTTTGTCTGAGTTGGCCATGAGAGCAGCAAGTTGAGCTCCCATTCTTTTGATAATTTCATCTTTCTCATTAGCTTCCATTTTATGCTCAGACTCTGGCTTTTCCTCTTCAGCTTCTGTTGTCTGATCAACCTTCTTTACCTCAGCATCACTTTCTTTCTCAGCATCTGCTTCAGTTTCAGCTTCTTCAACTGGCACGATCTCTGCCATAAATGCTTGTGTAACATTCTCATCTTTTTCCAAGTGAATGCTCCAGTCATACGAACCCTCTCTTGCAGTAGAGATCAACGCCCTTGAGTTAGAGTTGTTTGATGAATTTCTATTGTTTGAACTCTGGCTCGAAGTCTCATGCTTTTGTTTCTGACATTCCCTGGCGAAGTGACCATAACTCTGACAGTTAAAGCACCTGACTTTTGCCTTGTCAAAACCAACATTCTTCCCCACAAACTTCCTTCCAGTTCTGTTCATGAACCTCTTCACACGCCTCGAAATCATGGCCATCTGCCATTGTAAATCCATCTCTTCTAGATCATCAGGGTCAATCTGATCATAGTCTTCATCTAAGGTAGCAGGATCAGATATCTTCCCCTGAATGTAGTTCTCATAAGAGGCAATGAAGTAAGCAAGTAGTGCAAGATGTTCTTCAGCAGACTTCACACTCATAGGCATTGACTTTACACTGCTTGTTTGCTTAGAAGCTGATTGTCTCTTAACTCATGTTGATCCTCCTGCAGCTGCAACAAAGCACACATCACCATCCTCATTTACTGTAACCTGCTCATTATCACACGAAAGGAAAGCAGTGGCAGAGTCGCTAGAAGCATCATGAGATGAAGAAGATGTAAGCCCATTGTAGATCCCTGGATCTTGAACCTGATCATATCCAGTGTCCTTCTTCTTCATGCTGAGCTCATAAGCTCTTAGCTTTCCAACAACTTCTTCCTTTGTTTCATAGTCAGCTTCTCCCTTTATCATGAGAGTGTAAATATCCCATTTAGCAGGCAGGGCATCTAGCAGCTTGTCATTTTTCTCTATGTCAGAATAGCAGTCTATATCATAATTATCCAGCTCTGACATCAGATGGTAGTATCGAGTGATAATGTCCTCAAGTGACTCATTCTTCATGTGCTTAAACACAGCAAATTGCTTCTTCAGAAGATCAACTTTGTTCTTTTTGACATCAGGATTTCCTTCATATCTCTTCTCTAGAGCATCCCACATTTCCTTTGAAGTAGTGTACTTCTTAAAGGTATGTTTGATACTATCAGGTAGGGACATCTTGATGGCAGCTAGGGCTCTCTTTTCAGCCTCATACATCTTTTTGTCATTCTCCTGCATGTTCACATAGGCAGTAACACGAGGTCTGCCTTCAAAGTCATGTGTAGGGTTTGTGTACCCATCAGCAATACAGATCCACATGCGAGTGTCCTGATATTCAATGAAGGATTGAAACCTATCCTTCCATGTCAAGTAGTTTTCCACCCTCATCATCTTAGGTGGTTTGTTGGTTGTGCCAACCTCATGCTCCATCCTTAAGAGTTCGTTCAATTTAGTCATGTTCGACATTTTAACGTAAGCAGACTGGTAAAACCGTACAAATTGTGTCCGAAATCTGTTTTTACCAAATTATACCGTTAGACTTGTCTTGAAAATACGATTCCAATGATATATAATGTCGAAGACCTATTTCGGAATTTTCCAGATTTTTTTTTTGTCCTAAAAATCCAACGAACCCAACGGTGCAAACGGTTTACTGAGATGAGCTACGGTTAATTTCCTAATCACGAAACAGTGAAATTTTTCTTACGCAAGCCAACAAAAATTCCACCCCGTTCGAAATGGTCCGAAATTGTCCGTAATGATCCGTAATCAACACACTTTATCCGAAATGAACACCTCTGGTCCGACATGAACAATTGTTGATCCGTAATGGTCCGAAATCCTACTGTTTGATCCGAAATGCCAGTTAACAAGTCCGAAATTCAACCGTTGATCCGTAATGGTTGAATTCTGGTCCGAAATTGATGCCTTTTAATCCGAAATGCAACCTGTTAATCCGAAATGGATGATTTTTGGTCCGAAATTGATCAGAAATGCAAGATTTCTATTAGTAACATTCCGAAATGCAAGCCTTTTGATCAGAAATGATCCGAAATGCTTGTGTTTTATCCGAAATCATCAGCAGAACTCCGAAACAGCCTCCAAAAACGCCGATTTTTCTGCAAAAACGATTCTGAACCAAGCCAATCAAGAGCCGAATGCTCTGATACCAATTGTAAGTCCCCTAACGCGTGCGGATCGTAACAAAATCGTCGATCCAACCTAGAGTGCCGAATCCTCTAGATCAGATTTCACAGAAAAGTGTAGAAAACAGAAATCCTTCAAACCCGATCTTTATTGATTATCTTTGTAACGATTACAATCAATCAAGATCCTAATTCGTCCAAGCCTTTGTCTTTCACGAATTCTCTCCAAGTGATTAAGGTGATTAGAAGATTAACCTAAACCCTAATGCTAAGCTTTGTTTATATAGGACAAAGCTTTGCATATGGGCTAGGTCATGGGCAAGGCCCAATTCGCAAACCCTCCCCCATATGTGGGTTTGGTTTGGCCCAATCACTCTTACTTCACTATTACAAACTATTACAAAGCTAAACCCGCTAACTGTTTATCGTTTTACTAATTACAAGATATCCAAAGACCAAATCTAAGATGTTGTCACAAAACATGCACCAACAGGGACATTAGTGATAGATCTATTTGGGTGTAGCGAGCCCCACTCCCGAGTCCGCTGAGTGGACCATGAGATAACTAAGTGCCTGACGCACAAATCCGCTAGGTTTGAGTCTTCCTGCATCACTTCACACTTATCATTGGCTTTGCAACCCAATGGTGGTCTCTTTTTCCTTAATTGCTACATACCAGGGATTTTCATACATACAGACATTTTTACAAAGGTTTATACATACTCACTTACACATGAACTCGCTCAACTTTTGTTGATTTTTCAAACTACATGTATTTCAGGGAATTAGTAAATTGATCTGGCGGGCGTTGGAGTTTTTAAGCTGCGTTGTGAATAAAGATGTCATCCAAGTCATTAGGGCTTAGGAGGCGTATCTTAATCCTAGACGAGATACGTGGTCCTAAACTCGGGGTTGTTTTAAAATCTTTTGTTGAGTCTTTTTGAACTCCTTAAAACATGTTATGGTTGGTAACTTGAATTTGGTCTCGTCACTTCAGACAATTATGTTGTACTACTTTTAAACTTAAATTAATGGATGTACATCTACTGGTTTTATCATATAGTGTTGTTATGATCATATGCAATGGTATTAAGAAGTCACACCAATAATCACGCTTCCGCAAAAGTCAGGGTGTGACAGCTTGGTATCAGAGCTTCGATCGTAGCGAACTAGGATTCATTCTCGAGTCTAGACTACGATCAACAGGGCTCTCACGAAAACGCTTTTACAAACATGTTTTCATTGCATACACAAAACGCCCAGATCCAGGGAACAAACATTTTTTTTAAACAAAAGGCACAAATACACATTCCAAAATATATGTTTATAATTTAGCCTTAGAGGCTGAGGGAGGTTCAGTCTTAGAGACTGAGGGATTCAATCTTAGAGATTGAGGGAGGTTCAGCCTTAGAGGCTGGGGAGGTTCAGTCTTAGAGACTGAGGGGTTCAATCTTAGAGATTTGGGAGGTTCAGTCTTAGAGGCTGGGGAAAAATTTAGTCTTAGAGACTGGGAGGTTTGATCTTAGAGACCAGGGATTTAGTCTTAGAGACTGGGAGGTTTGATCTTAGAGACCATTGATTTAGTCCTAGAGACTGGGGAAGTTGGTCTTAGAGACCAGGGAGTTGGTCTTAGAGACCAGGGAGTTGGTCTTAAAGACCAGGGAGTTAGTCTGAGAGACTAGGAAGTTCGGTCTAAGAGACTGGGTGGGATAGTCTAGGGAAGACTAGGATGATTACTTGCTTACATTGTTATCACATACATGCTTAATTGCTGATTATTGATAAACGTGCATATGTGGAAATTGTTTGCATACGCTAACTGATAGTAATTGCTATGGAAATACATACTATGACTACCATGGACCGATACACATGCCGCCTTGATCAAAAAGCGGGTTGTCAAGCATTGATGACCCTATAGCCACCACCACAAATGATGAGACTGCACTTGCGCCGGAGATATTTACGTCAGACACTGAGAATGATCCTGATATGCTGACCAAGGATAAGGACGACTTACAACAGTCCGCGCTACCAGATTTTGGGATGATTTATCCTTGCTGAAGGCTTCTACGACAAGAATCCTCCTATTACTCTTGTTTCAGTCCATGACCACTTCATCACTGGTCACCCCGATGGTGAACACACCATGGCTCCGATCCTCGACAATATGCCTCATGTGGACCTTTCCTTCCAAAGGGTGGCTACTCGACGAATAGTCGATGACGTTGACATGACTATTGATGGTCCTCTTGACGACATCCATGGTGATGGAAAGTTAGACGAGAACGTTATTATAAATTTCACATCTGAGACCCCTGTTATCAGGCTATCCTCTACGCCTAAAATACACTCGATTTCAGACTCCTTTGAGTCTGTGACATTTACAGCCTCATAGATGGCCGGATTACAACCTTCTACTACTGACACAGACGACGACGCCGTTATAACTGCTACACTATCACTTGCTCGAGGCACCACACCGTTACACGACCCAGGGACTGCCCCTGAGCTAGCCTCTGCACCTTTGTGGGACAGCATGATGTTGCACCTGCTGGTCCTGCACCCTTGATTGATCATGACCCTGTTTCCTTTTGGTTTACCAGACATTGCACCCCTTATATCTGACCAAGTACCTGCACCTGACGATCCCCTTACTGGTTGAGACGTTTGTTTTTGCACTCGCAACCGATGATGATTTCTCCTTCTCTCCTATGAAGACCGACGTCCATTGCACTGACATGCCTATCGCTACCTTTTAAAACATTCGCACACCCTGGGAAGGTACTCCAGGTCAGCACCCGCATAACAATCCTTCTGCTACAGCAACATTTTCCCCGACCTCACAGGCCGCACTGTTTGCTGCTTTCACCCCTGCAGCGCTGGGCGAGCCATTTTGATGGTTCCTATCATACACTCTGCCGAAATTAGACCCTTACGTTATGGAGGCCACACACGGGATGAATGGCTCCTATAGCATCAGCCAGAGTTTGAGAAAAAGAGTCGCAGAATGTTGGAGCTTGAGCTGACACCACGTCCTCCACCCTGTCTATTGCCAGTATGCTTTGATCCTTCACATTCATCACTGTCTCCTTTGGCACACTCACCTGCTGCTATTACACCTTCTTGGTTATTAAGGCTCGTTTCTCTACTGTCGAGCGGCAGATCGGTTAATTACTTCGACGTATATACAAGCTCGAGGAGGGGTTCACGCAGGTTAACGATTTACTTTTCTTTCCCACTCCACCTCAGTCACCAATATAATTGATTTCTGGATTTTGCGAATTGCATTACATTTGGGTAAAGACACTAATGATAATCCGGGATTGTGGAGACTTTTAAAGACCACTTCAGACTATGTGATTTTGAGACACTGATATAGTTGTTGGGCAAGGGTAGGTTGACCCTGTTTCCCCCTTGATGTGATACATTTCGAAAAATGATAAAATTGTGGTCGGAGAATAATGAGAGCCCAACCATCATAAAACATGCGACAATACCTTGTGGCCAGTGACCAGCGAAAGCTCAGACGCTATGTCTTCGTTAAGCATGTTATTGATCTATATGTGTGCGCTATAATTTTAACGCTACGTGCTTACTTGCTATGCTCTCATTAAACAAAATTACCAAATTACTTGGTTATGCTATGATTATGCTATTACTTGGTTGGTTGGTATAATGACCTGTTATGTGTATGTACGTATGACCACTAAACAACTAAACAACTAAATGCACTTCCTGAACAAAAAGACCTGACCTAACTTCTTCTTAGAAGATGTCGATACAAGGGAAATTCACTACCAATAACCCTCCGCCAACAACAGTGGCAGCTCTACAAGAGCGCATCTCACAGGCTATTGCACAGCTCGAGGCCCTTCGCTCTAAATGCGGCGAAGGCTGCACCTACAAGCAGTTCTTGGACCACAAACCTCGAGAATTCGACAACAGCGGGGGTGCCTTAGCTTTTGTGCGTTGGGTTGAGAAGACGGATTATGTTTTGCGACTAAGTAAATGCGCCCCAGAACATCAGGTTACGTACGTAGCAGGGCTGTTTGTAGATGGGGCTCTGTCATGGTGGAACCTTCAGGTTCAAACAATGGGCGAGACTGCTGTGAATTCTTTGACGTGGGACGAACTGAAAGAACTAATGCGAAAAAGATATTGCTCGAGGGCAGAAGTCCAGAAGTTGGAGACGGAATTGTGGAACTTGAAAATGGAAGGTCCAAAGATAGCCGAATATGTGCAGAGATTTGGCGAATTATCACAAGTTGCTACGCGTTTGGTGGAACCGAACCTAGGAAGATTGAACGTTTCATAGGGGGATTGGCACCTCAGATTCTAAGCCTGGTAACAACATCTAAACCTTCCACGATCACCGAGGCTATCAACACCAGCGTGGCGCTCACTGAAGAAGCGGTTAGACTAGGAAAATTTTCCACTACGGACGAGAAAAAGGAGACTCCTATAGAGTCATCTGGGGATAATAAGAGAAGGATCACAAATTTTAAGAAGATTACTCAGGCAAGTAACAAGAAAAAGGCCAAAACGGGAAAGGACTACATGGGTATTCTACCTAAGTGCGACAATTGTCTACGCTATCATGTCGGGCGATGTAAATATGGGAAATGTGATAACTGTGGCGAGAGAGGGCATCCTAAGGAAACTTGTAGGCAAGATACTGAAAGTAGGAATGGAGGCCAAGAAGGAAGCAAGAATCACGGAGGGAGCAACGACAGTGGCGATTATCCAGGCAGGACAAGTGACAGACAGAAACGTGCTCAAGGTTGTCGTAACTGTGGGAGCAAGAAGCATTTCAGAAAATACTGCCCTAAGAAGAATCAGGCACGAGGATAAAAGCTCAGTAGCAGAGCTAGGGGAGCACACCAGGAATCCAAGCATGGATATCGGTACGTTCCATATCACGCAACGTTATGCATCTGTGTTGCCAAATATTGTTGCAAATTTTCGGTTTCGCATCTCTAGAGTTCGAGAGTGTACTTGATATAGTAGCACGTAAGTTAGATAACTTGCACTCGATGGAACTAGCTAGATGAAGCTAGTGGAAGCCAGCGCAGTGACTAGAAACGGCAAGATAGAACCCGGAGAGCGTGAATTTACGCTTGATCTACTGCCAGTTGAGTTGGAAAGCTTCGACAAGGTAATTGGAATGGATCAAATGCCGAGTCTTCGAGCAGAGATTGATAACCGCATCACAATGGCAAACGAAGAAACGACAGTGGCTCATGAAGCAGGATACGCCCCTACAAATTACTAATTGCGGGGAGGCCCAAAAGTTATTGCATAAAGGATGTGTTGTTTTCTTGGCTCATGTCGGGGACAAGGGAGCCGAAGAACCAAAACTCGAAGATATTCCTGTGATAAGGAAATATCCTGAAGTCTACCCTGAAGACTTGCCAGAATTATCCCCTCAACGACAAGACGAATCTTCGCATCGATTTGATTCCAGGCGTCGCGCCTGTAGTCGATGCACTTTAGCGACTTACTTCGGAGATGCAAGAATTGGCAGTGCAACCTCAGAAGTTGATAGAGAAGGAAGATAACAGACCAAAAATTCCCTTTTGGGCAACCCAGATTTCTGCTCGTCATGAAGGAGGACGTAAATTTTCAAATAGGCATCAACTATCAAGAGCCGAATGAGCTAACCCACAAGAGTCAGTAACTCTTGCTGAGAATTAACGAATTTCTTATTTAACTAACTGTGAGGATCCAAACTACTATTACACGACTGATTGATGATCGAGTGTCGTTAGCGATGAATTCAGGAAGAAAGTATACCGGGAAATCGTGGGACGATAACTTGTTTTTAGACGCACACAAGATGGTGTTTCCTACTCAATGCACAAAACCGAGTTACACAGAATACGAAACCTTGAGGATCTAGAAAACATATGCTTAGGACCCTTGGGAACCCAGGTCCAAACTTGTAAAGGTTGTTACTTAGACACCATATCTGTTAACTCAATCGAACACCATTAACCTGACAGATATGCCATTTCAGTTAACAGCACAGAAAGTACTTGAAATTCTTTCGATAAAATCTTCACTTTTTGCTTCTAGCCGAGTAGATATTTGCATCTCTATTCCCCTTAAAGTAGTTGCATCGCTTTGATTTTCTTCGCTAAGAGCGAACACACATTTGCTTCGATACTTGGTCATTACCTCCTAACTCGTTGTCTCATCACTTGAAAACTCACATGTTACGTGTGCACCATCTGCTGCTCATACGGTCTCATTTCGAACGCTTCATTGAAATTCGAATATTATGTTGCTAAATCTAACTACTGGTCTGTGATTCGAATGGCCTACATTATTGTAACGGTTGACTCTTTGCTATCAAGTCAACACACTTTCTCGAAAACTTCTTTTTATTTTAAGTTACATTCATGGTTTATTTTGTTACCATGCTGAGATTTCCCTTATTGATACATACGTTTAATGGCGGATTACGCCAGAACCAAGTTCAATTGCTTGAACTTATCCATTTCACATGTTTTGATTTAAGACGCCATGTGATGTATTGGGAACATCACATTCAAATATTCTTGCAAGGGTTCTTTTGTTTCGAGACATAGTGGACTCGATTGGCCTATGACTCCACTAAATCGTTTGTTGATTTCGATACCTTGCGATGATACTTTCACAGAATTGAAGCTTGCGCTAAGCTGGTTACTCATTTCATACACGGATTTTAATTATTTAATTGCCCTAAATCCGTCTCGTTTATCACAATTAAAGTGGTCTCAACACAATTGTGGGTTGAGGCAATGGTACATAGATTCATTCCATAGCGCAATGTACCTCTTAACGATTCTTTCATTATCTATCGAATACCTTGCGGTATTTAATACTTTTTCACCTTCGATCAAAAACAGTGGCTCTTTGATATTCTTTGTTCAACTGGAAGCTTTACGACATTGTGTAAATCAAACCTTCAGGTTGTCTTTGTACACTTTCATTTGATTTCGGGCACGGTAAACTTGTTCAGTCACCATTATTATTGAATCTCGTCATTACGACACCTTGTGGTGTCATTAGCTTATGCTAATTATGGTCAACTGTCTCACATAAAACTACTTAAACTTTTGTTTGACTGGCCATTTAAACATTTTTGATGCAACTACGAATTAAAAACAATGGTACACCAGATTCGCTTTTACCTCATTCGGTGTATTTTCGCGATTCGAAAATGTCAACACACAAATCCTTACCATTTACTTGTTCGAAAGTTCCAAGTTGTTGATTTTGAGTTCATATAGCGGATGCACTAGACTACACGTCAATACGACTTATGTCTTTGACATAAAATGCTAAAAGCACATACCTTTTAACCATTGGATTCGTAGTGTTATATATATATTCTTGGACTCACTTAATGTGAATAAGGTTTGATTTGATTTGGTGATTATCTACCTCGGTACTATTCATATACATACATGCATAACGAACCCCTAAGGAGTTAAGATAGTACAAATTTCGAGGATGAAATTTTCTTAACGGAGGGAGAATGTGACAACCCTCACAATTACAGGTACTGTACAAATTAATTAATGTCGATTATGTGCTTAATAATTGTTCTTGATTACAGCTGACACCTAAAACCGCTTACTGATTTATGTTACATACATACATGTGCATCACTTTACATACAGTCACTCCATTTATTTCATACAGACTCTTAGTGACAAACCTGATGCACAAAGCACAGCTAGCACAGTGAATGGATAACTCAGACACATGCTGACAATGCCAGCACATAGACAAACATTATATTGAGGCCAGTATGAGCCAGGGATAGGGTACTACACCAATATGGAGTGTAGGGAAGTGAGGACCATAAGACTATGTCACTAGTTGATAGTTTGAGTGCCGGAAAGTGCCTAAAACTCGTTTTAAGTACAGAATTCTGCATTCTCAGCAACGATTCAGCTTTTAACACACTTGTATTATACAGGGAATTGACTAAATGGTCCTGCACGCTTTCCTAAGTGTTGGAATTAAAGTTCGTTACAAAAAGATGCATAAAAGACACTATGCGGTACAATTAAACGCTTTAACGGAACGATACGTAACCGAACAACCAGACATTACCCGGGACACCAAAATTTTGTCAGAAACATTATTTTACTATTCTTAAGTAATTATGGTCACAAAAATCCCCACACACTATAGAAACATGACATACACCCACTATTCTAGAAAATACCCGTAACCTCCTAATTATTTACCCACTAACTATGAAAATTTACAATTAACCCCCCCCCTCACTAATTCTCGGCTCACATGGGGGGACCCACCCTCAATCATTTCAAATCCCCTACTAAATATTCCCCTTAATTTTGATTGGGAGGTGATCTTGCCAAGAAATCATCATGATGGCATATAGGTTGGGCTAGTGATTTACCTCATCATTCCATCTTCACCAACAAGTCACTCCACCATTTTCCTTCACTCTCTCTCCCTCTTGGCTGATTATATCCGCCACCACCACCATCATTTCAATATTCACTCCCTTGATTCATTTTCAAGTCCAAATCAAGTGATAGAAGGAACCTTGTGAAGCTTGGAGCTTGGAATCTTGAAGAAACATCACCCCTTGCTTTCTCACGCCATTTTCATCATCATTTCTTGTTCACAAGGTTCATCCCTAGCTCTTGTGCTAGTTGTAAGTCTTCGATTTAACTCTTGAATCACTTCTACGTTGATTGTTCGAAACATTGTTGTTTGAAGCTTAAAATAAGAACACAAAGAGAAAGTGAACAAGAAACCTAAACACAAACTTATATAATGATAAAATCTGGTTGGATTATGTTGGTATAAGTATGCATGTTGTTTGATCATTGATTTCTCGATAAACCCGTTGTTGGAACAATCGTTGACGCGTTTTTAGTAACTTTTACATTGTAAACAACATGCTGATTGGTATTTCCAGCCAACTTCAACAGCTGTAACTGGACCATTTTAAATCGAAAAAAACTGATTTTCTAAAGCCTAAAATATGAAATTTGGAATAACCGAACAAATGGCACTGGAATCGTAATTTTTCGAGGTCGTTTACTATTTTTAAAGGACTGTTTTTGGACAGCAGCTTAAGCTGTGTTTTTACTGCAGAAAAAGTGTGTTGTATTCGGAGTCATAACTTGAAACCTGAGTAGAATCAACTCATGGAATTTTTACAGTAGATGGTCACCGTTGTCACGATGATCCTCCAACTGGAATTTCGTCAATCGACTTACTTACGGTTAATTTTTAGGAATTATTCCGTAAACTGCAATCAGAAAGTAACAAATCTGATTGCAGTCGGGTAAATAAATTTCTATAAAATATTGGTAACGAACTGGACCCTGATATTTTTACACAATAAAATCATCATATGAGTCATTCTGTAAAAATTTGGGAATTTTTGGAAAAGGTTAACTATTTTATAAAAATCCTCGAAAACAGTCCAGTTTTGGGTGATGAAGCTGAAATAAAGTAAGTAGTGCTTTGTATGTCTATATGTCGGTTTGATTATTGAAAATGAACTACGGGATATACATAAAAGAAAATGATATGCTATTTAGCATGGACGCCTCTATTTACAAAGGAGACTATGGCGAAATTTTCCGAAAATCCTAACACTTAGTAAATATTTTCTAGACAAGAACTTAGAGCGCTCGAAACCCATTCTTACCACAAGCTTGAATATTACCATATGTAAATTCAGGTGCATGGTACACATCGGTATTCCAGTGCATTTCGCTAGTATATTTTCGACAAAGTTTTTCAAAGATAAAACTCGTCATAATATTTATCACAAAATACGAAGTATCGGAGGTTGGTTTCATACACGAACATGGTTAAATATATATAATCTCTAAAAGGGACTTAAAAATATATTTCCGACATCCCATCCTTGGGAAGGAAACGCGTATATAAGATACTTTAGAAGTATTGATACTCGAATATGGAATGAACAAATATTACAACACGACATATGACTAAGTTGAAATACTAACTATTTTGACAAATAATTATCACTCGAAATAATATAAGAAACGTAACTCAAAGACATAAATACTAAGATAAGGCATGACCCGTTCGTCTAATAGACGTTAGACCATTGTAGGTAGTCGTGTTTGCTGAAGAGATTTGGGTTACGAGTACCGAAGACGCAATACTGTGAGTTCATGTCCCCCTTTTCTCTTAACTATTTTCAGTTTTACACCTCGGGGGTGAAATACATGTTACAGACATTTACAGACATTTATTTACATGGTATGGTTAGCTTAAGGAGGGTTTTTATTACGCGAACATGTGAGTGGTGGGCATGACACTTAAGGCCATTAATCCTCGTTGTAGGACCGAGGGACATTAGTGATAGATCTATTTGGGTGTAGCGAGCCCCACTCCTGAGTCCGCTGAGTGGACCATGAGATGACTAAGTGCCCGACGCACAAATCCGCTAGGTTTGAGTCTTCCTGCATCACTTCACACTTATCATTGGCTTTGCATCCCAATGGTGGTCTCTTTTTCCTTAATTGCTACATACCAGGGATTTTCATACATACAGACATTTTTACAAAGGTTTATACATACTCACTTACACATGAACTCGCTCAACTTTTGTTGATTTTTCAAACTACATGTATTTCAGGGAATTAGTAAATGGATCTGGCGGGCGTTGGAGTTTTTAAGCTGCGTTGTGAATAAAGATGTCATCCAAGTCATTAGGGCTTAGGAGGCGTATCTTAATCCTGGACGAGATACGTGGTCCTAAACTCGGGGTTGTTTTAAAATCTTTTGTTGAGTCTTTTTGAACTCCTTAAAACATGTTATGGTTGGTAACTTGAATTTGGTCTCGTCACTTCAGACAATTATGTTGTACTACTTTTAAACTTAAATTAATGGATGTACATCTACTGGTTTTATCATATAGTGTTGTTATGATCATATGCAATGGTATTAAGAAGTCACACCAATAATCACGCTTCCGCAAAAGTCAGGGTGTGACAGTGTATTGTTTAGGTTTTCCAGAAAGATTTAAATCTTTTATTTCAAAAATATTAATTTCTGTGATTTTGAAAACCTTGTTAATCATTTCAAGTTTAACCCTTCTTATTGGAAAAATCTCATCAGAATATAATTTGTCAGAATCTTTCAAAGTATATGCTACTTTGACTGGTTCGTCATTCAAATTAGATTTTGATAGCATAAATTCTTTATCATAAACCCGTTTGTCCTTTTTGATTGTTGGCTTTGACGTATCAGACTCAGACTTTGACTCGGGTTTGGACTCCATTTTTAACTCCTCATTGTCATCTTTATCCAACACCTGATCGACCACACTTTTTATCAACTTTGACTCATGATCAGTGTCGGACGACGTGTACGTGACATCAATATTTTCTGGCAAGTTATCTGATGGCCCAGACTCCCATTGTAAGTTAATTTTCTTTTTGACACTTTCAGAATTTGGATTTCGAGGCGAATATCCATTTTCGACCGGGGGCGGACATCTATTGTAGACCACACTTGGTTTCTTACCAGAAATTTTTACTTCATCCTCGTCTTTTGTCACGGGTTTCTTTTCTTCTGAAGTCTTTTCTTCTTCAAGCGTCTTCAATTCCTCCACAATTGGATAAATCCTGTCAACAACATAAGTAGAACATGAGTAACTTTTTAATAAACTGTTAACACATTCAGTTTCAATTTTTTGTGTTGCCAATTTCAATTCTAACTCAGCACACTTCTTTGTGTAAAAATTGACATCATCAAGCTGTCTCATGTAAGCTCCTTTGAGTGTGTTCAATGCTACAGCTTGTTCACTATTTGACTCAGTGTACTTGTTGATCTCTCTGTTCAAAGTATCATATGATTCTTTCAACCTTTTAATGTTGTGTAACAGTTCATTGTTTTGCTTGATCAAAGAATCACAATTTAAGCACTTTTCAGGAACTTTGATTGCTTCAGTATCAATTTTGATTTCAAATTCCGGAACTTCTTTGACTGTTCTGCTCATTTGAAACATCTCAGCTCTTCTCTTTTTCTCAGCTTCAGCTTCAGCTTTTAATCTTTCTTCTTCTTCTTCCTCTTCTTCAATTTTTCTCCATTTTTCTTCTTCAACTTCTCTGACTTTTCTGCATTTTTCTGCCCATTTCAGATCATAAGCATTAGCAATAAAAGCTTTAACATTCAACATCTCTTTGGCCATGAATTCTTTGTCTGGGCAAAAGTTGTCCCAACTGAAAACTTCAGCCAACTTTTCATCTTCTTGATCTGCCAAACACACTCTGCTTTCCATTGGAATATACTTATCCCAACTGAATCCACCATCAGTGCCCTGATTAACCAGACATGCTCTCTTTGAATCTTCAATCACATGTCTGCCATGTGCAGTTTGTGCCTGATGCGATGCCTGTTGTTGTTGATATGGTGGTGGTGTGACTTGATGATAAATCGCCTTCTTATGGTAGTCGTTGTTTCCAAAAGGGTTTTGAGCTCCACTTGCTTCACGATTTGTGCACTCTCTCTTGAAATGCCCCTTTTCCCTGCAACGAAAACAAGTAACTTTAGACTTATCAAAACCTAAAGTTGAAACATGTGCCTCGCGAAAATCATCTCTGCCTGTAATTTGTTTGAACTTTTCAGCCCGTCTCAACACACTAGCCATGCACCATTTAATGTCCATCAATTCCATTTCCTTGGCATCAATCTGATCGTAATCCTCTTTCGTGAGCATTGGATTTCCGATCCTCCCTGCAACTAATCCTCCATAGGATTCAAGCATGGTCACTAACAAAGACATGTGGCTTTTAGCAACTTCCTCAGTATAATTCTGATCATTCTCAAGCTTTAAGGCAATGTTGCATTGAAGAACTTTGCCACTCTTTGTTGTAGTGAACTGTGGATCATATGTTGGAAATGAAGAGAATCCTGTTGTGCTGCTTGATCCTTGAGATTGTTTTTCAGAAGAACCTTTAGCATTATAAGCTATTTCAACCTTTGGAGAAAGATTCGTCTTTTCACTAACACCACTCTTGAAATACAGACTAATGTCTTGTTCTCCATCGTAGTTCTTCATCCTAGCGATCTTTCGCTGCTCCATCTCTTGAGCTTCCAGATGTTTGATGAACTCTCCTAGTGTTAGCTTTTTATATTCTTTTCTGTTGTTTCTTAGCATCATCATAAAAGTTCTCCAGATTTCATGTGGTAGCGCATCTGCAAGTTTTTTAATCAATTCATCAGTATCTTTTTTAATACCAAGTTTCGACATATTTCTCACCAATTTACAATATCTTTCAATAATTTGCTTGGTGTTTTCAGATTTTAAACCCCGAAAAAGATCAAATTCTTTCTTCATGAGAGACATCTTGTTTTTAAGCATATCATCACTTCCTACAAATTTTGCTTCCAATTCAGTCCAGATCGAATAAGCACTTCCATCATGTTGAAGCAATATCAAAATGTCCTCTTTGATTGCTTGGTGAAGCAGACTCACCATCAATTTTTCATCTCTATACTTCTTTTTCTCATCAGCACTCATTTCTCTGATTGTTGTCTGAACACCATTTTTTGTGGGCCTTACATATGGTTCTTCAGTGTGATCCCATGCATCCAAGTGATAAGCTTCAACCCAATTACCAAAATGTTCGGACCATGCATTGTAATCATCAATATCCAAGAGCTTAGGCGGTTTCTGTGAAGTCCCCGTTTCATTCTCAAGCAATGCACTCTGAGTGATGTTCATTGGTCCAGGAAAGGCATTATAAAATTCGTTGTCCATTGTTCAGATTTCAAAAGTTCACAAATTTTCAAGTTCGAGCGAAATCAGACTTCTGGAGCGGGATTACCAAGTACCATTCGAGCGGAATCAACAATCTAGTTGATTCGAGCGATATCAGTTAAAGTTTCAAGCGGAACCCTTATTTGGAGCGGAATTAACCTATCTTTTCAAGCGAAATCAACGTCTCGAGCGGAATCAAACTCAAACTTTAGAGCGGAATCTGATTTTGGAGCAGAATCAGGAAAATACTTTGGAGCGGAATCAAGTTCTGAGCGGAATCAAGAGCTGATTTCGAGCGGAATCAAAACCAAAGTGTTGCTGACGTCATCATGTGCACGATCGTCTTAGAGCGGAACCCCACAAATTTTAAGATTTACTTTGATTTTAATTCTGAAAGTTTCAAGGGTTTATCAAATCATGATTACGCGTGTTCTGTGAAAATTTGAGCCTGTTTTACAGTGAAAATTTTTCAAATTATAAGAAGAATGTGTAGAAAATCAGAAAGCACAGGTGAAATGGCAAGAACTCTTCCTCCTGAGCTCTGATACCACTTGTAGGATCGTTTTCGGCCCTTAATGAGTCGATCAGAAGAATTCTTGTCCAAAACAAGAGGCTGAAACTAATGTTTTGGTGCAATCTCAGCCGTATTCACTTTTAACTGTTGTTATATTGATCTGCAATCGGTTTACAAGCCTGACAACACTTCGGCAGCACTTCGTGGCTCACCGGAAGACAACACACACCTAGACCTATGATTTCGCTTCAAATGACACTGCTATTTATAGACAGCCGATTCCGCTCGAACACGTACAAGCAGAAGCACAATAGAAGCGGAATCAGGAGCTATGCTCACTCGAGCGAAATCAGCAGCTAGACATTTCGGGCAAAATCAGGACCTAGACACTACGAGCGGAATCAGGATTATATTGGGTTTCGCTCCAAATGACAAGATGTCATTTGGAGCGGAATCACCTTCAAATACAGATTTCTTGGATTCCGTGCTCTGTTCTAGCCTATTCTACGCTAAACTCGATACAAGACGTAGGCGACAGACGGATGCACCAACAATATTGAATACTAGTGAACTAATTCTAGCCCTTGATTATCAATACAGAAGTGTAAATCAATGGCCAGGATTAGATGATGAAAATACACTAGTGTATTTTACAATTTGATGATGTAAATCAGTGGTCACGATTTGTTCATCAGTTCACAAATACACTACTGTTCACTCTAGAACCCTACCCATATCCAATATATATATATATATATATATATATATATATATATATATATATATAGGGGAAAGATAAATCGAAAACCCATGTGAGTTGAGAAAACCCAAATAAACCCTATGTAACATTTTTTATTTTTTTCTAAAAAAACAGGGAATGTAATATAAATGTACACAAACATTTTTTTTTAAATGAAAAAGTTGCCTACTAGTTTTTTTTTTAAATGTTGAAAATTTGTATGTTACATTTTTTTTGGACATATATATTATGTAACCTGAAATTTGTAACATTTAAAAAAAACTACTCGGTGTTTTTTTGTGTTTCACTTTTAAAAATGTTCAAATATATGTATATTACATTTACTATTTTTTTAGAAAGGTTTCTTGAGTTTACACAACTCAAGTGGGTTTTCTGTATAACCTTCCCCAATATATATATATATATATATATATATATATACATATATTTATATATATACATACATACATACATACATACATATATATATATATATACTAGTTACGTCCATTATAAGAGTTGTACTCTCAACCTCATAGGAAGTAACATGCTTGTGTCTCACCTTGAAATAAGGTAATTATGTTTTCTTTTAAACATGATAGACTATAACAAAGTTTGCTAAAGTGAAGCATACAATTTAAAGTCTTAAATTTTGAAGTAACAAAGCGTATAGTGTTATAGTATGTATATTGCCAATATAAAGAGTCGTATTACAGGTGGTTACCTACGGGGGTGTATAAAAAGTGGTTACCTACAGGGTTGTATTACAGGCACTTGCTACCTATGGGGTTGTATTAAGTGGCACTGCATTTGTTACTTATCTATAGTTGTACAATTACATATATTATAGTTGCATGTATAGGTCATAGTATTATTTTGGAATATTATGTTTGATATGTATAGTAAAGTTATGTGATGCGCTTTAAAAGCTTGATGTGATTAGTACATGTTAAAGATTATAGTTACCTGATATAACTACAACTCACTCAACATTGCTGACTTTTAGTATGTACATTAGCATATGAAAGGCTAGTTCGTTGCGAAGGCTCCCTTTTGCTACCCGTATCCAATGTTATTGTGTTTATGATTTTATACATGGTTATATTTTGTTTTTAGATTGTAGTGACTTAAACTCTCTGTTGAATTAAAACAATATTTACTTTTATGAATTATCAGTCAAAAAGTAAATCCAACGATTGAGATCTACGAATTTAAGGCGTTTCACTATAAGGCCTTTAGCATCTTTCATCACACTAGCCAATATCTATGGTTGATGAATACAATAATACACATTAAATGACTTAGAAGTTATATTTATTGAATTAAACAAAACAATAAATGTGCATTGTACTTTATTATATTAATCATCTATTAACAGTAAATGTGCATTGTCCTTTATTATTATATTAATCATCTTTTTTCAATCTTAAGTACATGAAATAGTATTTCACCTTTAGTGTTTATTATCATAATTTATATTTGTGAAGTCGAATTATAAAATAACTTGGAAGATACATGAAACTTTTAACTCTAAAAATAAAATTAAGCAAAACGAAGGGATAATGACTCGAATAAAAAACGTTATTTTTATAATAATCTTTTGGAAGTCAAGTTGGTAGCGTGTCAAAAGTTTGGCGATTCCTTCCGGATGAATGGTGGGTTAGATTGTAGGAACAAAAACCATATACTCTTATGGCATCCACTAATTTTATTTCTGGCAGTTCACCTAGGTAGATTCAAGCTCTTTTTGACATATTTGATATTTTGAGAGAAGTGAAACTATTTGTGTAGTGTAAACTGTGGCGTCATGTTTTAGAATTGAAATAATTTGGTCCTTTTCCTTAAGAGTTTCATTGTGAGATTTTATGGTTTCATTCAAAAAATTTTCAGATTTCTCACAATTTTTTCTTAACATGATATTCACTGCTTTGCTATCCCCAAATGCTTTAATGCATTCTGAGTGAGATTTTTAGTTGTTGATATAGCATGTGATACAGAACAAAAACCAGTAGTTTTTCTAGTGTTGTGATTTTATGAGTCACTTAAGGTATCAAGTGCTACTAGTGCTAGGTTTTTGTTTTCTTGATCTATTACAATCATGCCAAAATGCTCATCATTCAACTCCTCAGGAAAGCTACTCCAATCGACAAAGCTTTTAGTAAAAAAAAAAGCTTTGTTGAGTAGTTTCAGCTGCAGGGCATCCAAGTTTTTTTGGAAAACTACTGGTTCGTGGGATTAAATATGTGATTGTAAGGGTGCTTGGACACGTGTTTGTTAAAATTGTGGTGGCCCGTTAACATATTGGTATGCCATTTGTATTGGTCCATGTGGAAGATGTGCATTGTAATGTGTTGATGGACAATGGGCAATTTAGGAAGAATGTTAATATGTATTTGAAAGTTTTGATTGTTGTCCAATAGTTCTAGGATATGTCACATATGACGTGGGATTCTGTGTAGAACCACTACATCCCCTAGCAAAATGTCTTGTGGCACTTGTAACATTGAATCCTGAACTTATCCTTCTCAAATTTACCCTTACCCTCCAAACAAGGAAACCTTCTACCACTTTTGTTATAAATTTGTTTGTTCTAATGCTTAGAAGTGCAAGTTGGTCAAGAAGGTCAAATTCCTCTTAGTCTGTTGGATCTATGGGCCTTTGGTATTCATTATCAATGCAAAATTCTGGTTTCTAACAAGTGATGAGTTATATTGGGAATTTAAACCAGTAGTTATGTCGATAAAATGATCATAACTCATGATCACTCATATTTTTGGTTAATGATGGTCCATCATGACTCATTAGGGTTGTGTTACCAAACATGTAATCAATAGAAACCTTACTAGATGACATCAACTTCTGTTTTTGGTCAAGTTCTCTCTCAAATGTGAGGAGTTTGCCACGAAGTTGTGTAAAATTCATTTCTTTGAATCTAACAGAATTCCTTAAGACAATTGCTATTGTATTCCATTTGTCAGCGAAAGATCTAAAAAAATCTGTGACTCAGAGCAGCATTTGTGTAAGTTTGATCAGCAAGCCTTAGCTCACTGATTAAGCAATTAAATAACTCAAACTGTTGAGTCAGAGATTCCCCCTTAACATAAGTGAATGTCTCGTACTGTTGATTCAATATCTCCTTATTGTTCTTCTACACTTCATCTGTGCCACCAAACTATTCGTTCAAAGCATCCCACAATTCTTTGGCATTCTCATAATGGAACAATCTAGCATATATTTCATTTGGTAAGGCCATGGCTAGTATCCCAAATGCCTTAGCGTCGAGCTCCAAGTTCTGAAATCCCTGCTCCGAATAATCAGTGGGTTTCTTAGAAACATTAAAGTTTGGTTGTTTCGCACTTGGTGCAGATGGAACATACGGACCAAAAACGATAGACCTCTAGAAACCTTTGTTTTGCTGGGATAGGCGGGTGACACATCCTTTGTTGCCATATTGTGAGGATCATGAGTGAGTGATTGACATCTCTCTGAATTCTATTGGGAATTTCTAAGAAAACTGAGTATTATAACAATTGAATATTCCGAATGGTCTAATTCTTCTCAAGTCCTTTGATCACTTAATCAATTATCAATATGAGCTAGTTTGTCTTCTGAATCAACATTTAAGTCAATTCAGTGTAACAAGCTCTGATGCCAGTTGTTGAATTTGAGAGTGTGTGATAGTGTGTGTTTTGGATAAAAAAACAGTTGAATAATTTGAACAATTCAATTAAACAGTGATAATAAACACGTCAATCTAACACAACTGGATTTTGGGAATGATTTTTGAATTATTTCATATAATATTCATCAATGATTACAGTAAAATTCAAAGTGCAGAATCTCTCCTCCTCGCCAGATGTACTCTCTCACTTGGTTCTTCTACCTTTAGGCTCTAATTGTTGATTTTTACATTTACAAACTGAACTATATATAGTGGAGAGAATTACTGGTGACGTTATCATGAAAGTGACCCTAAACAACCTTATAAATGATGAAACTGCCGTCGTTTGCAAAATTGTTGGACAATCAAGTAAACTAACTCTTTCATTGAAACTACTGTATTACAAAGGAAAACAGCTTGGATTCCAAAACTACTGGAAGGATTCCAGCACTTTTGGTTCCAACAGTTTTGGAATCTTGTACTTATGGTCATGTGATGACTTGTTAATTTGGTATGTGGTCTTCAGCTTTGACTTGTTGACTTGGCTGTTGACTTATTGACTCATCACTTTTACATTCTAGCACTTTAGTACTTTGTCTTCTTTGAAGCAGTATTTCTTATATCAGCAGTTTGGGTTAGTTGTTTAGAGAAGTCTTCAACGGGGGAATTTCTAGAACTTCAATCATATTTAACCTTATGCCATCAGGCATGGAGGATTGTTCACTTGGGTTTCGACTTTCATCATCAACAGATCTTGTATAACCCAACCTATATATAGAGTCTGGGTAACGTGCATAGGTTGGATTTACCCTAAGTACGCATGTTATTACATAATTACGCACGTTATATTGGTGGTCACGTACCGTCACACATTAAGAGCCTTTTGCATTTTAAAATTTCAATATATGTATTTAAAGGTTATGAATTTATAGAACTGTGTCTCATTGTGTAACGCCCTGCGTTTTCAAACATCCTACATTTAGAAACCTTACGTGAAATTCTATCTTTGGAAATCTTGTGTTCTTATAACCATTCTTTCATCGTAATCGTTGTAAAATACGGAACTTGCTTCGTAAATAAAACTTGTACATTACACTTTTTACCTAGTTAAATCATGTTTTATTTCATATTTCACCTTGTTACAAGTTAGGGGAGACATTGTTGCATATTATTACACAACTTAATTAACAAAATTACTCATTATAATGTTTTAAAAAATAAAAAAAATAAAGAAATATGGCAGCCCAATTCAGCAAAATTCAGCCCCATATAGTTGGGTTTTGTGGGCTAGTTTCAAGGTGTAACCCCTTCTAAACACTTCCAAAGCCCAACCCATTGAAACCCTAATCCTTCCCCCTATAAATACCACTTATAACCAGCCTCCCTACCACTTTTGCAACCCTAAAAACTCACAAAACATCCACCAAACCGTAGCTGAAAGCAAGGGTTCGAGTAGATTGACACCCCTTCACGAAAATGAGCATAACTTACTCAATTCTTATCCGATTCACTCGATTCTTTTTCCTACTTGCTTGTATAATCATGGGGTTCGATTCCTAGACTTCTCCTTGGAGAAATCAGACCTGGAAATGCCCCGAAATAGTCCATAAACTTTCTGTTTGTTTTTATGTTCATCAAAAACTTGTTTAAACCTATGCAACTTGTGTCTAACACATCTCATACCTATGTCCTAATGCTTACAACTTATCTCATGGTTGGTTAAGCTTAAAAACAAGGTTGAGACATTTAAAATCAGAGGATTAAACCTCATAAACTTGGTGTTTTGTTTAGGGTTTTTAACCCACAAGTCATGTCAAACTTTGTCTTTGATACATGAGTGATTATGGAACAACTTGGGTTGTCCAAACATACAATCCTCACATGATTTGATGATTTCTCTTAGTTAGTGTGTATATTTCTTATTCTTTATTGTATGTTCATGACCCTCCTTGGTTGTTTTTTTTTACATCAAGTGTAGTGGTGAACACATAGAGGTGCCTAAATGGAAGACTTGATCTTCCTACCTCCTACATGACTTCTATGACATTTAGAGGTACCAAAATGAAGATTTTAATCTTCTACCTCATGCTTGAACTATTGGACATATATTATATAACCTAAATATATTATTCGAATAATCGAATCTTTGATGATGAACTAGTGTTCATATGTCGGGGTACTAGATTACATCATCCTAGATTATGATAACTTGTCACGATTCTAATGGAACCTTGTTCCATGAAAACATCTAAACTCCTTCGAGTTTCCTAGTGTCAAGAACAAGCATCATATGTACTAAATGATTATTTTCCATGTTATTCTCGTATCTTATTTTTATGTTGTTTTAAACACCAAATCTCGACTCTAAACATACTTGAACCTTAACCCTTATACATTCGGACTCTAAATCTCTACTCGTCAACAATTGGATAATCAGAAAACATATGCAAACTTTGTGAGTATACTCGTACTTTTCCCCTTTTTACTTTTACTACTTTTGGGGTGTAACATGTTTACCTATTGAAACTTACACATGAACTTTTGTCTAAACACATGAACATTCCTATAACATGCTTGTATATGTGATGGCTTGATACTTTAAATTTGGGTGATTCTTATGTGTTGAACTTATCATTAACTTCGTACGAGCCAAACCTTGACATATGTAGCGCTATAGGATTAACGACCCGCCTCTACTGAAACTTTGGTTATGTCATGAGCAAGTTGCGTTTTCTTGGTTTGATATGTTAGACACATGCCATGTTTAAATGTTTATCTTGAATCACATGCTTGCTATGAGGAATTGTTCAAACTTATCTTTTGCTATGTACGTATCAAACTTGTATACTCGCCTTTGCTTTTGCATTGAACTTTATTTTAAACATGTTACAGGTTGATGAGGACGATGCTAAGAAAAGAAGTAGCGTTGATGCCTAGATACACATATAGACGTTAGGGTTTAATATGTTGTATCAAATTTTGTTATGTTATCATGTTGTTATGTTAAACTTGTTGTATTTGAATTTCTTGTAATGTTGACTATTTGAAGTTATGAAATGAAATGAAATTTGGAATTTCTAAATATTGTCACAAATAGCGTTATGATGTCTCTAGCAATCTTCACACTTCGTCTCATCCCGATGTTTCCGCCATTGGTTGGGGTGTGACAGATTGGTATCAGAGCCATAACTATAGGGAATTAGGAAAAGTAGGAATGCTTTAGCCTAGTCTATAGTTTTAGAACCTTATTCGTATGCTTTGCTTGGACTACTACATGATACTTTATTTGTTACTTATTTATGCTCTTTTAAACATGTATGTTACTCATGTGTAATATTCGACATGTTATTCTTACGCATTAATGCTTGTTTTATTATGTGTTAACACTTGTTTCGTTGTTCGATTCTTTATGTGTTATTCTTGACATATTTCTCCATGTGTTAATACTTGTTTTATTTCATTATTTAAGTATCATCCTTGATATGCTTTCTTATGTGTTTATACTTGTTTGTGTATCTCCTTCGACATGCATTTTACTCGATTATTCTAAATCCGACAACACTCATATTGTACAAATGAGACGAATTCACCAAAATAGGCGTGAAACCCACAATTTGGTGAACGACTCTCAATCTACCTATTCTTTTTTTTTTACACGAGATATCGCGATTAAGCTAGGAGTGAAATCCACATCTTAATGGTAAATCTCAAATTTCAAGTTCTAGTGGACCCTCGTCAACACGTCGAAATTAAATTTTGACCCGACGAGTACCAACCACACTTAGGATACGAAATCGTCAAGTTAGGGGTGAAACCCGCACCTTGTCGACTAGTTCCACTCCTTGGCATTTTTTTTCATAAATCCCGCCAAGTCTCGAAATTTCGATTGATTTGGGACATGTAGTAACCGGAAGGGTAAATACCGTTAACCGACTTGTCGGCGAGAGTATTTTACCTATTAGGCCAAAACATGCTCCTCAAATTCAAAAGACTTTTCGACCACTTTGGTTAGTCAAAGTTCCGTTTTGGAACACTCCAAACTTTGGTCAAACATGTGTTTCTATTGTTCCTTTTATACGATGCAATCTTTCAACCTCGAGTTTACCTTTGATTTCTCTTTTCACACGCACAACATATCGAACCTTTTCGATACACTTATATACGCATGATTTTCATATAATTTAAATTCATATTCCTTGTAACAACTAGTGGAGATGTATCATCGAGATTGGAGTGACTTCCTTACCTTGACGATTGACTCCACCCCTCTTCCCTTAAAACGACTTCACCAACGAGTTAGGGGTGATTCCCTTACTTAGGTGACCGTTACCCAAAACTTATCTTTCAAAATATTTTATTATGCAAACCCGATCATGTTTTATACCTAAATCATTTATCATTATTCAAAATACCTACTTATACCGATTTCAAAATACATTGTTTATCAAACGTACTTCTTATTCTACCATCCATTTTCACTCAAATCATATACACGAGATTCTTAATCATGTCTTTACCGTTTTACTACACGAATTTCCAAACCTTACGAAATGCTACCTATCAATTTAATCGGTCTAACGAATCTCTTGCCCATGAACTTCACATCTGATTTATTAACTGAAACACGTTCACATTATATCATCATACTAGAGACTTCCACTCTTAATCGAAATCAAACTAACCTTTCGCAATTACTTATAAGACCTCATAGATGTTATATGACCGTTTACCAAATACTCTTTCCAACATCAATAAATCCTTTGTTAAAATTATTTTTAAACAATCACTAAGTTCTTTTACTAAATTTCTTTTCTTTTCTAAGGGTCGACGTTTTCACAAGAACTTTCAAAGTCCAAAATTTTCATGTTTTGATGCAAATGAAACAAACCCGTTATTTAAAAAAAAAAAAAAAACCCTTCTCTACAACGCTTAACTCGTCATCCAAATTTCAAAACACGTGGGCTAGAAGACTTCATGGGGACCGACAATTTTCAACATACGTGAACTCCTTTTTTTTAAACAAAAGTAGCATTTCAATCATTACAAAATACGTTAAGCATGACCAATGAGTACTTTATGTTCCTTTGCATATACAAACTATATTCTACCTTTCAAACCAAGCTCAATCTAATTTTGATTCGACAAACTCAACGTTTTGTTTAAACAACTATACATGCACATCATCATACACATTTTAGTCGATATCTCGCGATAACATCATTTATACCGTTCGTATCTACATACTTAACCTTTTTTTTTCTCTACAATGTC
Organism: Helianthus annuus; assembly: GCF_002127325.2. Taxonomy (NCBI): domain Eukaryota; kingdom Viridiplantae; phylum Streptophyta; class Magnoliopsida; order Asterales; family Asteraceae; genus Helianthus; species Helianthus annuus. The sequence goes on from NC_035435.2 coordinate 123,744,331, forward strand.
TCAACGTACACCATATACGCAATATTTATTTTTCATATCTACACCTATGTTCATACGTTTTATGCTTGTACTCATACACATACTACTTATACGTTTTACGCTTCTGCTTATGCACATACTACTTACACGTTTTATGTTTATGCTCATACATACATGCGTATTCATACTTAAACTTATGCTCATACTTTCATCCTTACTCATGATTCGTACATTCGTACCTATACGCGAGCGTAATCCGAGGGATTCGCTTACGTGGGTCCCATACATGCTTAAACATAAACATGCTTACATACGACATTCTTCTACGTACACATTCTTATTTTCAAATTCATGTATACCTTGATTCATACATAACTAGTACAAGCTATGTGGATCATGCGACAATCAGTATAATCGCGGGTGCACACGGGATTATAGTGATAGGCGTATGAGAACCATAGAGTGTACTACTGTGTATGGTAAGACACGGAACGTAACATGACCCCAAGTAACGAAACGGACGTAATGTGGTTAAAACATGGTGGATACGCCGCTGGTACTTCCTATATATAAGTGATTTCACCATGTTACCAAACTTTCGTAAAACGTGCCATGAGAAATTCAGTGTGTTGCAGACCTTTTGGACCTAATACAACTTCACGCAACTCACAAACGCATTATATCCGATTATTCATGACGAGACTTCATCCTTAACACACTACGTTCATCTATCCAACACTTATGCTATTCACATACTTGTACTCTTTAAGAGTCATTCGTTCATTCTATACTCGTATTATTTTATACAAAACTCGTTCGCAATCCAGCTTGTTTAAACATTTGAGTCCTAACTTACCTCGTTACCTATAAAATAGCCTCCCTATTCTTGATTCTTGTGAAACTATACTTAGTATACCTCTATTGCTTTATTTAAAGTAACAAACCTTTTCGTTCCTCTCAATAAACAGGTTTTACGAAAGTATGATTTTTTATACTATCCTTAAAAACTTCCCCTTGCAAATCTACCTTGACGTTCTCCAAAATTTGGTACTTTTCAAAACTTTCAAACTTCCCAAGTTTCAATTCTTAATGATCACCTTTATGCCAAAAACTCTTTCAAGCCTTCCTCTTGAATAAATTTCGGGACGAAATTTCCTAAAGGAGGGGAGACTGTAACGCCCTGCGTTTTCAAACATCCTACATTTAGAAACCTTACGTGAAATTCTATCTTTGGAAATCTTGTGTTCTTATAACCATTCTTTCATCGTAATCGTTGTAAAATACGGAACTTGCTTCGTAAATAAAACTTGTACATTACACTTTTTACCTAGTTAAATCATGTTTTATTTCATATTTCACCTTGTTACAAGTTAGGGGAGACATTGTTGCATATTATTACACAACTTAATTAACAAAATTACTCATTATAATGTTTTAAAAAATAAAAAAAATAAAGAAATATGGCAGCCCAATTCAGCAAAATTCAGCCCCATATAGTTGGGTTTTGTGGGCTAGTTTCAAGGTGTAACCCCTTCTAAACACTTCCAAAGCCCAACCCATTGAAACCCTAATCCTTCCCCCTATAAATACCACTTATAACCAGCCTCCCTACCACTTTTGCAACCCTAAAAACTCACAAAACATCCACCAAACCGTAGTTGAAAGCAAGGGTTCGAGTAGATTGACACCCCTTCACGAAAATGAGCATAACTTACTCAATTCTTATCCGATTCACTCGATTCTTTTTCCTACTTGCTTGTATAATCATGGGGTTCGATTCCTAGACTTCTCCTTGGAGAAATCAGACCTGGAAATGCCCCGAAATAGTCCATAAACTTTCTGTTTGTTTTTATGTTCATCAAAAACTTGTTTAAACCTATGCAACTTGTGTCTAACACATCTCATACCTATGTCCTAATGCTTACAACTTATCTCATGGTTGGTTAAGCTTAAAAACAAGGTTGAGACATTTAAAATCAGAGGATTAAACCTCATAAACTTGGTGTTTTGTTTAGGGTTTTTAACCCACAAGTCATGTCAAACTTTGTCTTTGATACATGAGTGATTATGGAACAACTTGGGTTGTCCAAACATACAATCCTCACATGATTTGATGATTTCTCTTAGTTAGTGTGTATATTTCTTATTCTTTATTGTATGTTCATGACCCTCCTTGGTTGTTTTTTTTTACATCAAGTGTAGTGGTGAACACATAGAGGTGCCTAAATGGAAGACTTGATCTTCCTACCTCCTACATGACTTCTATGACATTTAGAGGTACCAAAATGAAGATTTTAATCTTCTACCTCATGCTTGAACTATTGGACATATATTATATAACCTAAATATATTATTCGAATAATCGAATCTTTGATGATGAACTAGTGTTCATATGTCGGGGTACTAGATTACATCATCCTAGATTATGATAACTTGTCACGATTCTAATGGAACCTTGTTCCATGAAAACATCTAAACTCCTTCGAGTTTCCTAGTGTCAAGAACAAGCATCATATGTACTAAATGATTATTTTCCATGTTATTCTCGTATCTTATTTTTATGTTGTTTTAAACACCGAATCTCGACTCTAAACATACTTGAACCTTAACCCTTATACATTCGGACTCTAAATCTCTACTCGTCAACAATTGGATAATCGGAAAACATATGCAAACTTTGTGAGTATACTCGTACTTTTCCCCTTTTTACTTTTACTACTTTTGGGGTGTAACATGTTTACCTATTGAAACTTACACATGAACTTTTGTCTAAACACATGAACATTCCTATAACATGCTTGTATATGTGATGGCTTGATACTTTAAATTTGGGTGATTCTTATGTGTTGAACTTATCATTAACTTCGTACGAGCCAAACCTTGACATATGTAGCGCTATAGGATTAACGACCCGCCTCTACTGAAACTTTGGTTATGTCATGAGCAAGTTGCGTTTTCTTGGTTTGATATGTTAGACACATGCCATGTTTAAATGTTTATCTTGAATCACATGCTTGCTATGAGGAATTGTTCAAACTTATCTTTTGCTATGTACGTATCAAACTTGTATACTCGCCTTTGCTTTTGCATTGAACTTTATTTTAAACATGTTACAGGTTGATGAGGACGATGCTAAGAAAAGAAGTAGCGTTGATGCCTAGATACACATATAGACGTTAGGGTTTAATATGTTGTATCAAATTTTGTTATGTTATCATGTTGTTATGTTAAACTTGTTGTATTTGAATTTCTTGTAATGTTGACTATTTGAAGTTATGAAATGAAATGAAATTTGGAATTTCTAAATATTGTCACAAATAGCGTTATGATGTCTCTAGCAATCTTCACACTTCGTCTCATCCCGATGTTTCCGCCATTGGTTGGAGTGTGACACATTGGCGTATTTTTTTCAAAACCTATGAATTACATAACACAAACATATAATATTTCTTCCAAGTCTGTATTGATATCATAAATATATTTATGTTCACTAAACATTTTTAAAAACCTATGAATTACATAACACAAACATATAATATTTCTTCCACGTCTGTATTTATATCCTAAATATATTTATCTTCACTAAACATAAAATTAAAAAAAAACAATAATATAAAAAGTTGAGCAAAAAGATCAAAAGGGTTGTTACATGCATTCCGCTAGTCTCTTATCTATAATCTTGAATTAAAATGCAGTTTTGTTACGTTCAGACAACTGAACTCTTTGTACAACCTGGCCTAATCACCTTCTATAAGTGAAGGCTATGGACCTATTGTGTCATCTTTGCGTACATAAATGTGGGTCCCCTATAGGGATTAAAAGGATCATTGTGGATCTGTTTTAAACCTCAAAGGTAAGGATTGACCCTGTTTTACACCTAGTATTAAGAGTTAAAGGATGTTTTGATATTTCATGCACGGTTTTGCATGGGAATTCAAAAGGTTGTTTTCTAGGGTGCAAGGTATAGTAAATTCTAAAACTTGATTTGCTTTTAGGATCAAACTCGCAGCCCTCATCAACCGCCTAGAGCTGGGTTTCTACAAGGAACACGACCCGATAAATTTGCGCTTGGGTCCACGTATGCACTTAGACTTCAAATTTCTACTTTTGTTGAAAGTACACTACTTCCATGTATGTGCTAAGTACTAAAGTATGCACAAAGGATATAGTACGTGTTTGGAATAGAGTTTGCGCTTAATGTATAGTATACGCTCGGAATAGTATGCACTTTTGTTTATAGTATGTACTTATTGTATAGTTGACCTATGTTTTCACATGTGAACCTTGCTCAAATTTGACTTGACTGTCTGGGGTTCGGAAAGGTGATCAGTACAGTTCACAGTATATTTAGCAATGCCGAAAAGTGAGTTTCTAGAGCACTCTTTACTTATTGTTTTGGGGTATGTGCGTACTCACCATAGTTTTTGAAATAAGGTAATTATGTTTTCTTGTAAACAAGATAGACTATGACAAAGTTTACAAAAGTAAAGCATACAATTTAAAGTCTTAAAGTATTACAATAACAAGGCGTATAGTGTTACAGTATGTATATTGCACAATATAGATAATTACCTACGGGTTCGTATTACATGTGGTTACCTACGGGGTTGTATTATACGTGGTTACCTACAAGGCCGTATTACAGGCGGTTGCCTGCAGGGTCGTATTACAGGTTGTTACTACCTACGGGGTCCTCAAGCAAATCATAATAAACAAAAACTCTCTCAATGGCAACCAACTCAACTAGTAATTCATAAGCACAAATATATACTTCGGGTCATAGCAATCAAGTAACTCTCGACAAAAAAAAAAAGAATAACCAAAAAGTATGGAAATAAGTCAAAGAGCAATGATCCATCTCAGAAATCCATACAAGCTTTGCATCCTCCCAATATTCACAAACACTCAGCTAAATTTTATATGCACATACAATATCTAAAGTATATTTAGGACGCTCGATGCCAAGACAATAACCATGAAATATCATAAGCTTGTGAAAGGATCAAATCTAAACACTTTATAAAAACATGACATAAATCATGAGTTCTTGATTGGGTTGTAACTTGGCTAGGGTTAAAGGTGTAGAATAGAAATTGAAAGTGGCTAAAATGGCTGAAAAAAAACCGGCAGTTAGACTAACTCAATACAAAAGAAATAAATATATACAATCTACTAATAGCTAACTCTACATTTAGCTTTCCATTTCCACAAAATCGCTCTAATGGAGCCATTTTATAAGGCTTTTCAAACTATACAACACATGATTTTGATTATTTTTTATCTCATGCTTTAAAGGGAACTAAGTACGTCTACTTAGATAAAAACTCCTAATCATGGGATTACAATAAATAAAATAAAGGATTGCAAAAAAAACTAGATGTTAGTCACTAATGAAACTGGATTTCCAACCAAAAATGGGTTAAAATACAAAAGGTAATTTTGGCTAAGTGGCTATTTTTTGTGGTCTAAAATAAATGAATGGGAAAAGGCTCAAGTTTGGCTAACTAAGGGAATAATTTTGGGTATGGATGTGAATAATAAATGGCTAAAAATAAAAAGGTCGTCCTAATACCTCAATCATTTTCATTGTACGAGTTTGCTTTGTAGCCTCGACATGTATGCCTAACACAAGTTCTAAATTGCAAGTCATGCAGTTCACTCAATTTTTGCCCGCAAAAACATATGCAAAAATAATCAAAAGTTATAAAGCTCAAAAATAACTCACGGAACGGACGAATTAGGTTTAAATGCAAGGCAAACAAGTAGTTCAATCATTTGATTTACCATGCTCAAAGATATACAAAAAAAATCTGTTGACTCAATGGTTTCTTTGAAGCAATTGTCTTATTTATTTGCATTTGTCCTTATTTATTTATCAAAAAAATTTGGTGCTACATGGGTGTTTATGTTGATTTGATTTTTGTTGCCACAAACATTTATTTCAAGAGAATTTTACAAAAAATTATTCTTATTTCTTTTAGTTTTGGACAAGACAAAATTCAAGCAAAACTAAGCTAACCTCCTCAAATGTGAATTGTACAACGTCTTGGATGTACAACAAACAAACACAGTGTAAATGAAAAGTTCAATATAAAGGGAGGAGTGGCGGAACACGAAAGAAAACGAGGAAGGAGCTTAATCGGAAATCCAACCAAAAGCAATCCAGTCATGCCAACCAAAAGCCAACACAAGCATCAAAGCAATAGTTATCATAAGAAAGCACTACAACACTAGCGAACATATCATAACCACAACAAAATAAACAACCCAAACCAACCATCCCTCACTTTGCTACACTTTCCATCAACTAAAGTAAACAAAACATAGAGTAAATTACAAGTTTTGTCCTTTATGTTTACACCAAATTGCAGGCATTGTCCTTTAGCGGCAAAATTTGACAACTTCTGTACTTAATGTTTCAAAATCTTACACGTTATGTCCTTTACGCCAAACCCAGTTAGATCTTTTTGGCTAAATCATATTACACAAGGGTAATTTGGTCATTGAACATAGTTTTTTTTAATATTATTAATAAATAAAGCAAAATGATATATTCAACTCAACCCCTCTCTATCTCCCCTGTATCTCTACTCTCTCTCACTCTCAGACTTCACCCACCTCCCCACAACCTTCACCATCACTACCCACCCCAAAAGGGCTTTGATTCTGATTACTCTGCAGCCCAAACTCATTAACCACAGAGCACCCAAATGGAGGTTGCACAACTAACTGCACCGTGAACTTATTAACAGCAGCAAGTGACGGAGGCACAAATTCTTCAGCCAAAGGGTTCAATTTCGACAACATTTCAGCCAAATCCCTCATTTCTTTATCAAAACCCTGATCACGATCACGATCATTCACACCGCCATTTCCATTAGAACCCATCATCATCTTACTATTCTGATGAAAACCCATTTGGGGTTCGAGTTCATTCGCCCTAGAAATTAATGCTTTTGACTGATCAAGATCCTCTGATTCGACCCGATTGTTCGACACAAGAGTCATGATTGCCGACTGTTAACAGTTGTGTTGTGCGAATTAAGTTGAATTTGTAGATAAAGATACAAGATTTGAGTATTGTTAAAAGGGAAAGCGAATGTAATTGAAAGAAAGTAAAATGATTATTACCTTACATGTGTGAAATGGAGTGTTTTTAGATCATTGAACGAATGAAACTTGAAGATTGTCTTGAGAGAGAGGGGTGGGGTGGGTGGTGATGGTGAAGGTTGTGGGGAGGTGGGAGGTGATGGTGGTGGGAGGTGGGTGAAGTCTGAGAGTGAGAGAGAGGGGCAGTGAGAGAGGGAGAAAGGGGGGTTGAGTTGAATATATCATTTTGCTTTATTTTATTAAATGATATTAAAAAAAACTATGTTAAATGACCAAATTACCCTTATGTAATATGATTTAACCAAAAAATCTAACTGGGTTTTGCCTAAAGGACATAACGTGTAAGATTTTGAAACATTAAGTACAGAACCTGTCAATTTTTACGCTAAAGGACAGCGCCTGCAATTTGATGTAAACATAAAGGACAAAACTTGTAATTTACTCCAAAACATATATACTCACTCGACAGAAGAGTGCACGGAAAAGGGGAAATGGTGCACCCCTCAAAAGTAAAAACAATAGCTAAAACACAATCCATTTTCAACTAGTCGCATAAAAGACAACTAACACAAGTAGAATAAAATTGTGTACAATATTCACGAGTAGCTAAATAAGTAACTCCAATTCGTTCTCGAAATACATCGTGTCCTCGGCAACGGCGCCAAAAACTTGTTGTGTGTGAAATATATATATATATATATATATATATATATATATATATATATATATATATATATATATATATATATATATATATATATATATATATGAAGATATTCTTTCACACAAATTTAGTTTTAAAAATAGTTTTTACCCTTTAACTAAATCACACACATGATGATGCTAGGATACTGGTGACCAAGCATGATTATGCTTGATTTTGGCATAACCATGCCATATCTATTAGTTGCTAGAATTAACAGTTTTTGCTTCATTTTTCTCCAAATGTCTTCGTTTTACCACTAGGTTGGACCTGTATTTCCACAAAAACTCAATGAGTACTAAAATCAATGAAAATACAAAGAGTTTTCACGTAAACAGGGATAAATTTAACGTTAAAAGATGTATAAATTCTTATACATCAACGGTTAAAAATGAAATTTGCTATGCTAAGACAACTTAAATCAATTTGACAAGTACAAGAACAGCGAGTGGGCTAGTTATGTTGATGACAGGAAGAGTATATCTGCTAATGTGTTCTCCGTTAATAGTGATGTGGTCACTTGAAGCTCGAAGAAACCACATATTGTTGCAATGTCTTGTGCGGTGGCTGGATATGTTGCAACAACTCCTGCTAAATGCCAAGTTCTTAGGTTACGAAGGATTTTTAAATATATGGGTGTAAAACAACTTAATGCAACTACCATTTACTTTAATTTATCAAAGAATCTGAAACTTTGTAGTCGTTCCAAGCATATCGAACTCAAGTATCATTTTATTAGAGAAGTTGTGGATCAAGAATATATGAAACAAGCATGTTGTGGTAATAGTGATCAATTGGCAAATGTCCTTACAAAGGCTCTTACTCAAGACAAAGTCGCTTAGTTTAGACATTTAATTAGAGGGGGTCATTCACTATTTATGTAAGTATTAACTATTCATAAACACCAATAGTTTCTAGGGTTTAAAAAAGGTAAAAAACTAATGTTGATTCTAAATAAATTACTAAAATTGTTGCACTCTTTTAGAGATTTAGAATATATATATATTATTTGACCTTTAAATACTAAAAAATCCATTTTCCTATATAAATTACTATTTTCATTCAAAATTTTTAGTTTATGTAAAGTCACTAAAAAGAAGTACAAAAACTAAAACTATTTAAAATCAAATGAACTAAAATAAACATGTAAGAATCTTTGTTAGTCTTTAGTGTTTTTTTAATTAAACAATTATGAAACATAATCTTTTTTTCTTTATTATTACCTACTACTTCAATTTAATTTGAAAAAAAAATAACCCCTTAATTTGAAGACTTTTTAACATTTTTAAAAACAATTTACAACATTGTAACATTTAATGAAAATTGACCAACTTTAAAATAATATAAATGTTTGAGCGACTTTAATAAAATCATTGAGAAAGCCGGTTACTTTGGTACATTGTTCCCCCTTTATTATACAATAAATTAATATTTTTACACACGTATTTGTTATAGTATCATTTTTACTTTTTTATATTAACCGTTGACACACCCTATATAATCCTAATATCCAATAGGGTTAGATTCAAACACTAGTGAACTAATTCTAGCCATTGATTATCAATACATAAGTGTAAATCAATGGCCAGGATTTGATGATGAAAATACACTAATGTAGTATACGATTTGATGATGAAAATCAGTGGTCAGGATTTGATCACTCAGTTCACAAATACACTAGTGCTCACTCTAGAACCCCACCCATATCCGATATATATATATATATATATATATATATATATATATATATATATATATATATATATATCTACCGGTTAGGTCCATCATAAGTGTTGTACTCTCAACCTCATAGGAAGTAACATGCTTGTGTCTCACCTTGAAATAAGGTAATTATGTTTACTTTTAAACATGATATGTGACACCTGTGTCACTGCGACCATCAAACAAATACCAAGCCGATGAAATATTGTATTTCATACTTGGGATCTTGTATAAATATGTGTATGTTTTGCACATATCAATTATTGTTCAATTTCAAACTCTACATTGCTTTCTAGAGCATTATACGCAAACTGGTGCGTAAACGTACTTAGTTTAATGCGACAAATACTCCGGAATATCAACATATACTCAACATACCTTAAATAACCTTTACATAACTTAGAAATAAGTTTTGAAGGCTTTGGTATAGCAAAAACAAGTTAATTCGCTTACAGGGACTAAACTTGACAAACTGCGAAAGTATGCCAATTTGAACTGTAACGAACATTCCGGAACATGTCCATAAGTTAAACATACCCTAAATATCCTTTACATAGCTTAGAAATAGGCTTTGAGGTGTTTGGTATGCTAAAACAAACTTTTGGATCATTCAGGGACTAAAAGTGTCAAAAAGTGCACAAGTTTGCACTTTCGCGCATAACTTACATTCTGAATACATCCGGACATCCAAAAATTTATGTAAGCATTATAATATTATGCCTTAGTGTTGGGCATGAGAAAAATCCATTCGTCGCGTCATTTGGATCGTCTTTCGCGCTTATGCGCATTCCGTCGTAATTAAGCGAACATCGCAATCGTACGGCCAAACGAACCGACATCCGGAATATTTTTGAGCATATTTCATGTCCCCTACACTTTAACTTCATCTTAGAGCCTTGAAATGAGGTTAACGGGGCTTAAACGTGCCAAAAATGGGCCAAAATGCGTGTTTCTGAAGTGCAGGGACCAAAATTGTAAATTCTGATCTGGGAACCTTAGGCGGGGCGCGTAAGGATTTACCAAATCCTTACGCGGGGCACGTGAGACTATCAGACAGATTCAATGTATCTATTTAATGCAGTTGGCCTTTCGTTCGATCAAGCGGCAATGCCCTTTCACCCAATCAAGAGCCAAGGGGCAATTTCTGACTTACCACAAGAATTTGACAAGTGTACGCTCGAGATCGCGGCACGATATTCGATAAACGATCCTAACGGTTCCACTTTTCCTATAAATACCCCCCCCCTTTTGTGTAAAAACCCACAAGAATCAGATCTAAAGCTCTAAGTTGGAACCATTGTTTCATACCTGAGCTATTTGATCTAGATTAGCACTCGGGGACCCTCCGTAAGTCTTCTTTCGCTCTTTTATTCGCTTTTCGAGTCCGAAAGTCAACGTTTTGTTGACTTTCTGCATTGACCAGCTTATGGTCGATGCGAAGTTCATGGAACTTCATAACGTGAGCGTGATCACGATGGTTATGGTCCGTAGTAACCATACCTACTGATTACCCCGTTATCTAGGCTCAGTGACGAGCCGTAGTTTCGGCCAAAATGCGCATTCTTGCGTATTTTGTAACCAAACTACTCGTGAGCATCAAAGCCGTTTGTTTTGATGCCCAACCTGTTTTCTAAACTTAGTTAAGCATGTTCTAACATGCTTAGCTCGTCACATTTAGTATAGTGCTTATATAGGGTCGTAAGGTAAGCGATCTAAACCATCGCTTATACTTTCGAACCCGACCCATTTGGTCGATCTTTAGGATCCGACCAAACATATTAGGTGACCATAGCTATAACCTTCCGAGGTTATACCTTGTGGTCGCAATGTTAGGCGTTCCATACGCGTTCTACGCGAATGACACGTTAGGGTGGCATAAGCTACCTCAACGGGTCGTGATGGACCGTAAGCACTTAGGTTTAGTTTCATTTTAGTATGTAGGCTTTGTTAAACCATATTACACGAGTCTCCATACTCGTTTGGTTTTCGAACCCGCGTACTGTCCGATCCTTCCGATTTGGTCCGGTATATTAACATAAGCTACCTATTAGGTGCCGTTGATATTCCGTGATCTTTAGCATTATCTGGTTATTATACAAGGAACTCAAAGCAATCTCAGGTGAGTACATTGAACCCCATCTTTTACATGTTTTCGAGGAGTCAATGTGAGTACATTGAACCCCTCTTTTACTGTTTTCCAAACTGTTTTGGGGTGAAACACATGTGCCTACTTGCTACTTTTATGCTTTCCGGTTTTCACATCATATACTACTATGTTCGATAGTACATATATAGTACATGATTTCATTGTGTTTATGCTATGTATGCCCATTGTGTGCGTACTTAGTACATTGTTTCACATTACATTACTGTTGCATATGCTCATCCAGCATATGAACATATTACACTACATTTTGAACCGTTGTACTCTACAATACATTTCATGCTACGTACGCCCATTGTGTGCATACGTAGTACATTGTTTCACATTACATTACTGTTGCATATGCTCATCCAGCATATGAACACATTACACTACATTTTGAACCGTTGTACTCTACAATACATTTCATGCTACGTACGCCCATTGTGTGCATACGTAGTACATTGTTTCACATTACATTACTGTTGCATATGCTCATCCAGCATATGAACACATTACACTACATTTTGAACCGTTGTAACCATTTGACTATACATAAGCATTTCTACCATTGTTAAACATTTCATCTTGATGGTTTGGTTTGAGTAAGTGATTTACGTAACGAGGCATGTGTACTATGATACAAGCATGGTGGATACGCCGCTGGTACTTCCTATATATAAGTGTTTGTATGGTATTACATATCGTAGCGTTATTTGAATCATTTCAATTTGAGACATAGAACATTTTATACAAATAACACGCTTTTCACAAGACATTGATTTACAAACAACAAATCTTATACAAACTCTTTTTACATGGTTATTCAGTTAACCATGCATTGTTCTCTTATTTATACATATCATTTGATCTTACCGTTTTTCAAATGATTTACAAGACAAAGCAAAATACGAGGTTCATGACTAAACATTTTCTCAAACTCAAGTCATGAATTCCGTTTTCACAAAACCAATGTATCTTACAGGCATTTTTATGCTGACGTACCTATTTTCACATGTGTTTTCAGGAGATGATGCATAGGACTTATCAAGACATACTTAGGCGGACCTGTTCCTTAGTGACTTAAAACGAGACAAGAACTAGTTAATTTATGTTATGTACACTTTGATTCTTGTTTAGACAATGTAAACTTTCATGTTTGATTTATAAAATGAAACTTCATTTGCCATGGATTTGAAACAATTGATTCTGTTACAACACTCCCCGACGTTTCCGCCACGTTTTGTATGTTCTACGTGGTCGGGGTGTGACAGAAAAGATGGTATCAGAGCCAATGGTTATAGGGAATTAGGTTATTAGTAATGCTTTGACCTAGTCTATAACCTTCCTAGGACCCTAATGTGAGTTTACTTGCGTTTAGTCACAAAACAATACCGTCACCTATCCTTAGGCGACGACCACTACAAGAACATAAATTTCAAAACCGCTTTGAAAACCAATCATCTGTTGTAGGATGATTGATTACTGGGTTTTGAACCCTCTGTTATAAGGTTTTGAACCCCTTTTAATTTTCAAAACTCCCGTCAAAGTTTTGGGTCCTAACTAGTGTGAACACGTGCGAACTGGAAGAGTGAATGCCTGTACCCTGGGTTTTCTGTCTAAGGTTAGAGTGTTCGTACAAATCCACATAATCGGACCAGTCACTCTTACCTGGGAACTCTTGGGGTGAGTGTCCACTTATAGGCGAGCATGTCTTCGCGATACACTATGAGGATCTATTTGCTTTGATTCAGCCTTGGTGTTGTTTGTTTGCTTCATGATTCAAACAAGTGACCATCAACCGTGATTATGGTCAGTGATTGTAACATCCTATTCTTACCCAATACCATTTTATTTGTTTCCTTTCATGTTTTCCTCTTTTAGAATGCCTCCTCGACGCGAACACCAGATAGCAACTGTCGAGCTGGCAGAAATTATTGTGCAGCAGATGGCTGCTCAATTCCCAAATCTCTTTGCTCAATGGAACCAAGCCAACAACAACAACAATGGTACATGCAATTTCAAGAGCTTTAACTCGGCTAAACCACTCAAGTTTAGTGGTTCTGAGGGAGCAACTGGGCTTCTCCAATGGTTCGAGAGCATCGAGAATACCTTTCGCCACGTGCAGTGTCCGGAAAAAATCGCAAGGTCGAGTTTTCTTCGAGTGTGTTTCAGAAGAGGGCTCTTACATGGTGGAACGGGGTAATGAGAGACCGTGGTGCAGATGTTGCTCTAGCACAAACATAGGCTGAACTGAGAGCTCTTATGATGAGAGAGTTTTGTCCTCGTCATGAACAACGAGCGTTGGAGAAGGAGTTTGATGATTTAAAACAAGATAGTGGCGAACACAGGGCATATACTGATAGGTTTGAGGAGTTGAGTCTACTTTGCCCGACTATGGTCGCCCCACTCGACAAGGCTATCGAAAGGTACATCGATGGCCTGCCTGACTCGGTACAAGACATTGTCACTGGTAGCAACCCTACCACACTCCGTCAGGCCATTGAGCTATCTGCAACCTTGACTGAATCACAGATCTGAAAGCATAAACTTTTTCGAAAGCGTGACAAGAAGCCAATCGAGGAATCAAAGGCCATGGATGAACAGACTGAATCTCCTAAGAAGTCAAAGAAGCGAAAGGCTTCTCAGAACTTCGCCATGGTCGCTCACAATGGTCAAGCCGTCCCCAACCAACCAGGTCAACCCCCTGCTAGAAAACCATACAATGGAACTGCACCTTTGTGCAACCAATGTGGCCTCCATCATCACGCCAATGTACAATGCCGCAAATGCCAAACTTGTGGACTTATAGGCCACACAGCAAGAGTCTGCCCAGCTGCAGCTGCGCCAAACCAAGCTGGCAACAATCCTGCTCAAGGTCGTTTTCTACCAGGCTCTTGTTTCAACTGTGGCGAGATGGGTCATTTCCGAAGAAATTACCCAAAGCTTGCTAATGCAAATCCAGCACAGGGATAAGCATCTGACTGACAAGAAGACAACATCGTTTAGAAATAATCACGTCTTATGTATTATTTTCTTTTGTTGTCAAGGTCCAAGAAACCGTTGTTATCGTTGTTTATAAATAAATTTTTATTTACATTGCAATGTATTTGTGTGGTTACATATATAAACGACATACCCCCTTACAATACCGACAATCAAGGAACCGTATTCCTTAAAGAACAAACTACCCCCAAAATTCTCCCATCCTATGATCTCTTGCGTCTTCCACGAAATTCCTAAGTACCCGTTTATTCTAAGGAAACGAAGTACAAGGCGCAGGTTACAACACATGACGAATACCCAAAGTACCACTATAAATCCTTAATAGGGTGCCTAAGGATTTCCCGTAAGTCCTTAATTGTTGTATACCTTAATTTGAATGTGGTGATTCCTTGTAATCAAAAATCAAATTTTGGGAGATCTTCCTATCTTCTCAGATAGATTCCAGTGAACATTGAGACCCGTCGATTGGTGTCCATATCCGTATTCAATCAATAACAAGTTAAAAACAAATTATGATCAAGTTAAACAAGTATGTGACTTTGTGCTTATGTCTTCCCTTATGTGTTGTTGTGTGATCCAAATTATGCTATCCAAATCCTCGTAGAATCTTACATATCCTTGTACAAGAGATTCATCGTAGGATACCCAGGGGTATTACTTAAAATCCTCAATGGACTTCTATGTTATAGTTAAGTCCCTCGGATTATAAAGTACTACTTCATAATTAGACCCTTGAGTGGTCTAGTTAAACAGATTCATCCAAAAATCTGGATAAGGATATCATGTGATGATATAGCTGAAAGGACTCCTTGGTGGCCTAACTAAGAAGATCCCCTGTCGATCTAATTAAAAGGAACCGATGGAAGTCTAGTCACCCTCATCACAAGTTTGATATCCTTCCCCAAAACATTACAAAACAAACTGTGCGGACTGTGCAAGGGATTACGTAATTATGGATGCATACATAATTATGGAATTTAGTGCACAGAAATCACAGCAAGTTCTGTCATGTGTCTAGAGTTAACCCTATTCATTTCCAACTCTGATGAAGCAACCGTTGAAAATGATTCCGTTTAGTTCATTTTCGTTTCTGAAGATTTATCCGTTGAGGAGATGAATATCCGTTGTGTAATCCTTCATTTCCAACTCTGATGAAGCAACCATTGAAAATGACTCCGTTAGTTCATTTTCGTTTCTGACGATTTATCCGTTGGGGAAATGAATATCCGTTGTGTAATCCTTCATTTCCAACTCTGATGAAGCAACCGTTGAAAATGACTCCGTTAGTTCATTTTCGTTTCTGACGATTTATCCGTTGGGGAAATGAATATCCGTTGTGAAATCCTTCATTTCCAACTCTGATGAAGCAACCGTTGAAAATGATTCCGTTTAGTTCATTTTCGTTTCTGAAGATTTATCCGTTGAGGAGATGAATATCCGTTGTGTAATCCTTCATTTCCAACTCTGATGAAGCAACCGTTGAAAATGACTCCGTTAGTTCATTTTCGTTTCTGACGATTTATCCGTTGGGGAAATGAATATCCGTTATGAAATCCTTCATTTCCAACTCTGATGAAGCAACCGTTGAAAATGATTCCGTTTAGTTCATTTTCGTTTCTGAAGATTTATCCGTTGAGGAGATGAATATCCGTTGTGTAATCCTTCATTTCCAACTCTGATGAAGCAACCGTTGAAAATGACTCCGTTAGTTCATTTTCGTTTCTGACGATTTATCCGTTGGGGAAATGAATATCCGTTATGAAATCCTTCATTTCCAACTCTGATGAAGCAACCGTTGAAAATGATTCCGTTTAGTTCATTTTCGTTTCTGAAGATTTATCCGTTGAGGAGATGAGTATCCGTTGTGTAATCCTTCATTTCCAACTCCGATGAAGCAACCGTTGAAAATGACTCCGTCTGTTCATTTTTTGAAGATTTATCCGTTGAGGAAAGAAATCCTTCATTTCCAACTCTGAGGAAGCAACCGTTGAAGATGACTCCGTTAGTTCATTTTCGTTTCTGACGATTTGTCCATTGAGGAAATGAACATCCGTTTGCTTATTCCGTCATTTCCATTTCTGAAGAATACTCGTTGAGGAAAATGACTCCGTCTGTTCATATTCGTTTCTGAGGAATGACCGTTAAGGAAATGACAGGATATTGCCTTACATATCGCTGGTGGTTATTTGGCAAAGTCACAAATAGACTCCTACGAATAAATTTCGGGACGAAATTTCCTAAAGTAGGGGAGACTGTGACACCTGTGTCACTGCGACCATCAAACAAATACCAAGCCGATGAAATATTGTATTTCATACTTGGGATCTTGTATAAATATGTGTATGTTTTGCACATATCAATTATTGTTCAATTTCAAACTCTACATTGCTTTCTAGAGCATTATACGCAAACTGGTGCGTAAACGTACTTAGTTTAATGCGACAAATACTCCGGAATATCAACATATACTCAACATACCTTAAATAACCTTTACATAACTTAGAAATAAGTTTTGAAGGCTTTGGTATAGCAAAAACAAGTTAATTCGCTTACAGGGACTAAACTTGACAAACTGCGAAAGTATGCCAATTTGAACTGTAACGAACATTCCGGAACATGTCCATAAGTTAAACATACCCTAAATATCCTTTACATAGCTTAGAAATAGGCTTTGAGGTGTTTGGTATGCTAAAACAAACTTTTGGATCATTCAGGGACTAAAAGTGTCAAAAAGTGCACAAGTTTGCACTTTCGCGCATAACTTACATTCTGAATACATCCGGACATCCAAAAATTTATGTAAGCATTATAATATTATGCCTTAGTGTTGGGCATGAGAAAAATCCATTCGTCGCGTCATTTGGATCGTCTTTCGCGCTTATGCGCATTCCGTCGTAATTAAGCGAACATCGCAATCGTACGGCCAAACGAACCGACATCCGGAATATTTTTGAGCATATTTCATGTCCCCTACACTTTAACTTCATCTTAGAGCCTTGAAATGAGGTTAACGGGGCTTAAACGTGCCAAAAATGGGCCAAAATACGTGTTTCTGAAGTGCAGGGACCAAAATTGTAAATTCTGATCTGGGAACCTTAGGCGGGGCGCGTAAGGATTTACCAAATCCTTACGCGGGGCACGTGAGACTGTCAGACAGATTCAATGTATCTATTTAATGCAGTTGGCCTTTCGTTCGATCAAGCGGCAATGCCCTTTCACCCAATCAAGAGCCAAGGGGCAATTTCTGACTTACCACAAGAATTTGACAAGTGTACGCTCGAGATCGCGGCACGATATTCGATAAACGATCCTAACGGTTCCACTTTTCCTATAAATACCCCCCCCCTTTTGTGTAAAAACCCACAAGAATCAGATCTAAAGCTCTAAGTTGGAACCATTGTTTCATACCTGAGCTATTTGATCTAGATTAGCACTCGGGGACCCTCCGTAAGTCTTCTTTCGCTCTTTTATTTGCTTTTCGAGTCCGAAAGTCAACGTTTTGTTGACTTTCTGCATTGACCAGCTTATGGTCGATGCGAAGTTCATGGAACTTCATAACGTGAGCGTGATCACGATGGTTATGGTCCGTAGTGACCATACCTACTGATTACCCCGTTATCTAGGCTCAGTGACGAGCCGTAGTTTCGGCCAAAATGCGCATTCTTGCGTATTTTGTAACCAAACTACTCGTGAGCATCAAAGCCGTTTGTTTTGATGCCCAACCTGTTTTCTAAACTTAGTTAAGCATGTTCTAACATGCTTAGCTCGTCACATTTAGTATAGTGCTTATATAGGGTCGTAAGGTAAGCGATCTAAACCATCGCTTATACTTTCGAACCCGACCCATTTGGTCGATCTTTAGGATCCGACCAAACATATTAGGTGACCATAGCTATAACCTTCCGAGGTTATACCTTGTGGTCGCAATGTTAGGCGTTCCATACGCGTTCTACGCGAATGACACGTTAGGGTGGCATAAGCTACCTCAACGGGTCGTGATGGACCGTAAGCACTTAGGTTTAGTTTCATTTTAGTATGTAGGCTTTGTTAAACCATATTACACGAGTCTCCATACTCGTTTGGTTTTCGAACCCGCGTACTGTCCGATCCTTCCGATTTGGTCCGGTATATTAACATAAGCTACCTATTAGGTGCCGTTGATATTCCGTGATCTTTAGCATTATCTGGTTATTATACAAGGAACTCAAAGCAATCTCAGGTGAGTACATTGAACCCCATCTTTTACATGTTTTCGAGGAGTCAATGTGAGTACATTGAACCCCTCTTTTACTGTTTTCCAAACTGTTTTGGGGTGAAACACATGTGCCTACTTGCTACTTTTATGCTTTCCGGTTTTCACATCATATACTACTATGTTCGATAGTACATATATAGTACATGATTTCATTGTGTTTATGCTATGTATGCCCATTGTGTGCGTACTTAGTACATTGTTTCACATTACATTACTGTTGCATATGCTCATCCAGCATATGAACATATTACACTACATTTTGAACCGTTGTACTCTACAATACATTTCATGCTACGTACGCCCATTGTGTGCATACGTAGTACATTGTTTCACATTACATTACTGTTGCATATGCTCATCCAGCATATGAACACATTACACTACATTTTGAACCGTTGTACTCTACAATACATTTCATGCTACGTACGCCCATTGTGTGCATACGTAGTACATTGTTTCACATTACATTACTGTTGCATATGCTCATCCAGCATATGAACACATTACACTACATTTTGAACCGTTGTAACCATTTGACTATACATAAGCATTTCTACCATTGTTAAACATTTCATCTTGATGGTTTGGTTTGAGTAAGTGATTTACGTAACGAGGCATGTGTACTATGATACAAGCATGGTGGATACGCCGCTGGTACTTCCTATATATAAGTGTTTGTATGGTATTACATATCGTAGCGTTATTTGAATCATTTCAATTTGAGACATAGAACATTTTATACAAATAACACGCTTTTCACAAGACATTGATTTACAAACAACAAATCTTATACAAACTCTTTTTACATGGTTATTCAGTTAACCATGCATTGTTCTCTTATTTATACATATCATTTGATCTTACCGTTTTTCAAATGATTTACAAGACAAAGCAAAATACGAGGTTCATGACTAAACATTTTCTCAAACTCAAGTCATGAATTCCGTTTTCACAAAACCAATGTATCTTACAGGCATTTTTATGCTGACGTACCTATTTTCACATGTGTTTTCAGGAGATGATGCATAGGACTTATCAAGACATACTTAGGCGGACCTGTTCCTTAGTGACTTAAAACGAGACAAGAACTAGTTAATTTATGTTATGTACACTTTGATTCTTGTTTAGACAATGTAAACTTTCATGTTTGATTTATAAAATGAAACTTCATTTGCCATGGATTTGAAACAATTGATTCTGTTACAACACTCCCCGACGTTTCCGCCACGTTTTGTATGTTCTACGTGGTCGGGGTGTGACATGATAGACTATAACAAAGTTTGCTAAAGTAAAGCATACAATTTAAAGTCTTAAAGTATTGCACTAACAAAGCGTATAGTGTTATAGTATGTATATTGCCATTACAGACGGTTACCTTTAGAGCCGTATTATAGATGGTTACCTACGAGGCTGTATTACAAGTGGTTACCTACAGGGTTGTATTATAGGCACTTACTATCGACGGCGTCGTATTAAGTGGCACTGCATTTGTTACTTGTCTATAGTTGTACAATTACATATATTATAGCTGCATGTATAGGTCATCGTATTATTTAAGAATGTTATGTTTGATATGTACAGTAAAGTTATGCGATGCGCATTAAAAGCTTAATGTGATTAGTACATGTTAAAGATTATAGTTACCTGATATAACTACAACTCACTCAGCATTGCTGACTTTTAGTATGTACATTAATAGATGAAAGGCTAGTTCGTTGCGAAGGCACCCTTTTGCTACCCGCATCCTATGTTATTGTGTTTATGATTTTATACATGGTTATATTTTGTTTTTAGAATGTAATGACTTAAACTCTCCGTTGAATTAAAACAATATTTACTTTTATGAATTATCTATTAAAAAGTAAATCCAACGACTAAGATCTACAGATTTAAGGCGTTTCACTATAAGGCCTTTAGCATCTTTCATCACACTGGCCAATATCTATTGTTGATGAATACAATAATACACATTAAATGACTTAGCCGTTATATTTATTGAATTAAACAAAATAATAAATGTGCATTGTCCTTTATTATTATATTAATCATCTATTTTCAATCTTAAGTAAATGAAATACTATTTCACCTTTAATGTTTATTATCATAATTTATTTTTATGAAGTCGAATCATAAAATAACTTGGAAGGTACATGAAACTTTTAACTCTAAAAATAAAATTAAACAAAACGAAGGGATACCGAGGGCAAGTGCACCCATTGTGAGTGTAGTAAGATACCGAGGTCGTCCAAGGACACAAGAGCTTTTAGTACCGGTTTATCCTCAATGTCTAATCAAATCATAATTTTAGAAAAAAGTTTAAAAATGATAATAAAAACTAAAAATGCTGAAAAATAAAAATAAAAAAAACAGGTAGACAAGATGAATCACTTGGATCCGACTCGCCTTTAGTGTAACCTTTGATTATTTTCGCACTTTTACACTTTTTAAGAGATTATCTTAGTTATAGTAGTAGGCCCCTCTTTTGAAGGTGAGGTTACCCTAAACCCAGTAGTTTGAGTCAGCAATGATACAGTCCTAAAGGGTTGGATTATTGAAAGATAATTAATTAAGTTATTAATGCGTAATGTGGTAGGCCCCTCTTTTGAAAGTGACGTTACCCTCGGCTAAGTAGTTAGAGTCAACAGGGAAACAATCCTAAATAGCCGGGTAAATGTTTTAATAGTAGTTTACATATGAGGGGATCAAGAAATTCGAACCACCGCCATCCAATACCAGTGGGTATTGAAGGAGGTCCTACTAAGCTTGACCCAGGTCCTTGCAGGATCTATACACTGAACAAGGCAAGACTCTTACCAAACCATTCCCTTAACCCCCGACCAGGTAGCCAACATATCTCCATATAGACCGTGGAGATATAAATGGTGTAAATCTTTTATTTTATATAGACAGTAAAATAACGCCAAGACACCACGGACAAATGATAAGGAAGATTCACCTTCAACATAAGAAACTAGTTATTAAAGTCATTAATACATAACCAAATAAAAAGTGTGTAAAGATTAAAAATAAAAAGTATTACACTAAATGCTTGTCTTCACCAAGTAATGTAAGAGACTTAGGCAAACATGGCCTTTGATTGTCAAGAACTCTTACGATCAATCTTGGATCCCGAGACTACTACACACACTCTATGATGGATGATGGATGACGGTGGTGGATGTGAGTTGTGATGGTGGTGGTGGGTGGGTGAAGTGTGAGAGAGGTGGTTTGTCAAGAGACGATTTGCAAGTGAGCCAATCACCCCTATTTATAGCCTGCACAGAAGCCCGGACACGGCCCCGTGTCCACCCATCTTCTCTGTCTTCATTAATTGCAGTTTGTCTGCATTAGTTGACCAGGCCCCCATGTCTGCTGGGCACGGCCCCGTGTGAAGAAGTGTATCTGTACTATCAAGATTTGCTTGGATTCTGTGAATCTTAGCGTTGACCATGGTCTCGTGTCCAGTGGGCACGCCCCCGTGTTGGGTGATATAAGCTTCTACAACTTTGTCTTTTCTGCAGACTCTTGGGCACGCCCCTGTGCTCAATGAGCACGGGGCGTGTTCAGCCTTCTATTCTCTTGTTTTTGCTTGGGGAGATGCTGTCGAGGGGTCGGGCATGCCACGTTTATTCCTTTTCTTGTATTATTGTTAGTTTTAGCTGCATTTTTGCTTCTTTTGTTCATTTAAGCTCTTTTAACCCTGAAAATACAAAAGGAAGACAAAAACACACTTTTTCCAACATTACCACTAAAAAGGGTTAGTTTTATGCCACAATTGATGTAATTTATATGTTGCATTTTGCACACATCAAATACCCCCATACTTGAATCTTTGCTTGTCCTCAAGCAAAACTCTTTATAATGTGGCTTACACTCCCAAATGGAATGGGTAGAAGAGAAGGTTTTTGGGCTTGTCTTGAGTGTCGGGATTCTAAGATTTTTAATAGGTTTTATTTTTATGTTATTTACAATCCTATTCGTCATGATTTATTTAGAACATTACATAAAATAAATTACTAATTAGGGCATAACATGCCTCTTTAAAATTTCATTTATATACAAGTTCACATACCTCACAGGGGATCACTTAACACTCGGCCAAAGATGTATTTTGTGAAACACTCGAGAGTGGCATGGAACTTACTTCTACCATAAGCTTGCCAAGCAATCAATCCTCCTTATTTTTAACTATACACCTTTGTAAATATCAAGAGGACTTTTGGGTGAAGGGTTAGGCTTGGGTTAAAGGTAGTTGGTTGGGTAAGTGGTTAGTAGAAAAGGGCGAAAGGCGTAAAAAGCATCGGTTTTCATAAGACCTTTTTTATTTTTATGACCTTTTTTTATTCTAATGAAGCATTTCTTTAAACAAAGTTCTTTTTGATGAACTTGTTTATTTATTTCTTGGCTTCATCATTTTTTTTTGATAAGGAAAGTCATATGAAAAACCGAGCTTTTTACTAAAATAAAGGGTTTAAAATGAAAAAGGGTTTTGGTGGGTAAAGGGTGTTTGTTTTGTGGGTTTAGAAATGAAAAGGTTTAGGCTCAAAGGGGTTAACTAGGGGATTTTGGGTAGGTGGTAAAAGAAAATAATGGTGTTGAAATAAAAAGGGTTTGTCCTAATGCCTCCATTATTTACTTACTTGGGTTTAAGTTGGTAAGGTGTCACACCCCGACCACGTTAAAACAACAAACCGTGGCGGAAACGTCGGGGAGTGTTGCAACAGAATTATTGTTTCACAACCATGGTAACCAAGTGTTTTGTTTTACTGAATTATTATGTAATGTACATTGTCTTTAAATCGAAACAAACTACATATTGTTTATAACTGTTTTTAAATCACTAAGGCCTCGTCCAGATCCTATGTGACACAAGCTTCCTAGCAAGCAACATCAAGCAATACCACCTGAAACATATGTAAAAAGTAAAGTCAGCAAAGAAATGCTGGCGAGTACATAGGTTTTATGGGAGTATTGGATTCATGGCTCGTTTATATGTTGCAGTATCTCGTTAGACTACATGAGTCAAAATACAAACCTCATTTAGAAAAGTGTATTGCAACATAATTAACCAACTCAAATCAAATTGGTTTTAGTTTATAAAATCTCGTAGCCATGACTCTTAACTCAAAAACATTTGTTTTAGTATAACAACTTGTAAACATCTCGTAAAAACTCGTTAAATACTCGTATGGTTTATATCGTTTTGAAAACCTCGTTGTGTGATATCGTTTCCCCAGTGAACTAAATAATGACACACAATGTAATATGATAGAAGCACTTATATATAAGATGTACCAGCGGCGTATCTACCATGATTCTATCATACTACACCCGTCCCATTATCTATTCACTACCCAAAACCAATCGTTTAATTCGTCTAACTCGTTTCAAATCGTGTATCTCGTTTCAAATTGTTTAACTCGTCCCAAAATCGTATTCGTTTTAATAGTGAAACTAATTTTGGTCGTCTTGCTAACAGCATTCAAACCTTTGTGACTCGTCACTCGTTTCTCACATTAACAAACCACCAAAGGGTAAGTTAACAATAACAGATTCGGTCGTTACCTACATAACCCCCACACATAACCATGGGTGTAGTCTGATAACGGGATTTGTCAGATCCTATGGTACCATAACCTAATATTGGTCGGCTTGATCAGAGCTAATGAATGTCATTTGTTATGTAAATACAACCAACAAGTCTTGTTCACCTTATTGAAATCGTTATTAGTTTAGTATAAACCATCGTTTTTTGAAATCCTCGTTTAAACTTTGAAATTCGTTTTGTACATATGAATCACCCCAAAACAATTGAAAACAATAAAATAGGGGAACTATGTACTCACTTGAGATTGTAGGGTATCCCTGATTTTGTGAACTATCAATGCTCGGGAAATCAAGGAATCAAGTGGTACCTAGTATCGGATCGCTAGTCAAACAACAGACGCCTAAATCGGAAGATCGGAAAGAATGAGGTCTTGTAAACCAAATGAGTGTAGGAACTCATGTGATATGGTTTAACAAAGCCTACATTCTAAATCGGAACCTAACCTAAGTGCTTTCAACCCATCGCGGCCCATTAAGGTAGCTTACGCCACTTTAACGCATCGTGCGTGCAAACGTGCGTTCGAGACGTCTAACTAGTCCTATGACAAGTATTATATGCCTAAACATGTTTAAATAGGTTGCATAATCAGTTTAGGTGACAAAAGTTAGGTTACATATGCTTAAAGTCCAATTATGCATGAAAAGGGCATTTTGGTAATTTACCTAAGGCATATAATCTACCTATCATACAACTACTTAAACTCGATGACCATAAGGTATAACCTCGGAAGGTTATTCCCTATGCAACTATGGTCACTAACCATGCTTGGTCGGATCCTAAAGATCGACCAAACGGGTCGAGTTCGAAAGTCTAAGCGGTGGTTTAGACCGCTCGACTTATGACTCTAAACAAGCACTAACTATTAGTGACGAGTTAAACATGTCAAAGCATGTTTAACCTACTAATTTGGTATCAAAACAAAGTGTTTTGATACCTAATAGTAGTCCCGTTGCAAAATGCGTGCTAAAACGCATTTTGACCGAAACTTTGACTCGTCACTACACCTAGTCAACGTGGTAATCAATTGGTATAGTCACTAAGGACTATAACCAACGTGATTACGCTCACGTTGCGAAGTTCAAACGAACTTCTCGTTGACCAACTCGTGGTCAAAGCTGAAAGTCAAACTATATTTGACTTCCAAGCTAGGAAAACAATAAAAAGAATGAAAGAATGCTCACAATGGGTCCTTGCTATCTTTTCTACAAGAAAACCAAGTTCCCAATCAGACTTAGAGAGCTCCTTACACTTGAGGGAGCCTTCCAAATCAGATGAAGAAGAGAAGAGAAGTGAATGAGCAAAGACAAGTGAAATGGGATGGCCTATATATAGTTTTCGCAAACCGTAAGGATCATTTCTTGGAGAGGAGGCAATGATCCAAGCCATACAAGTGTCATAGGCTGATTGGGGGACTTGGAGAGCACACAAACCAGCCCCTAGTAATGAAAACCACCCATCAAAACCATCAAAATCGTGCAAAATGACCAGATTCATTGTTTCTGTCTGACAGGCCCACGCTCCCCGCGTAAGATATGGCCAAGGCTTACGCGGGCCGCCTGGCCAACTTTGGCAGATTGTCAAAATTGGTCCCTGCAGCTTAGAAACTTGCGTTTCGGCCCATTTTTGACACGTTTAAGCCCCGTTAACCTCATTTCAAGGCTCTAAGATGAAGTTAAAGTATTGGGAACTCAAAACATACTCAAAAATATCTCGGATGTCGGTTCGGTTGGTCGTACGGTTGCGTTGTTCGGTTAATTACGACGGAAGTCGTAACGAACGCAAAAACGATCCAAATTGAGCGACGAATGGAATTTTATCATGCCAATCACTAAAATATAATATTTTAATGATTACATAAATTTTTGGATGTCCGGGTATATTCAGAACGTAAGATATGCGCGAAAATGCAAACTTGTGCACTTTTTGACGCTTTTAGTCCCTGAATGACCAATAAGTTTATTTTTGCACACCAAACATCTCAAAGCCTATTTCTAAGCTATGTAAAGGATATTTAGGGCATGTTTAACTTATGATAAAGTTCCGGAATGTTCGTTACAGTACGAATCGGCATACTTTCGCAGTTTGTCGAATTAGTCCCTGTAAGTGAATAAACTTGATTTCGACACACCAAACCTTCCAAAACTTATTTCTAAGTTATGTAAAGGTTATTTATGGTATGTTAAGCTTATTTCACTATCCCGGAGTGTTTGTCGCGTTAAACTGACTGCGTTTACACACCAGTTTGCGTATAACTTTCCAGAAAGCGATTTAGAGCTTTAAATCGAACGAGAATTGATATGTGCAAACGATACACATATTTATACAAATTCCAAGTATGAAATACAATATTTCATTGATTTGGTATTTGTTCGATGGTCTTAGAGGCACAGATGTCACATAAGGACCGAGAATGTATCGTCATGGCAAGTTCTGGAGTCGTAAGAAACCAAGCAGCTATTCACACAAGAAACGAAAAATGAGCATTTAGTTTAAAGATGTGTATTTGTATGCTCAATAAAGGCTCAAAACTCATTTTTTGTGGGAATGGGGTTTTATGTGATCAAGTATATATAATCAAATTTTAACGAGATTTGTCATGCCGTTTCATAATTTTCTTATGTTGGTTCTTTTTATCACGACGCTATCAGTTGTAAATTTGTAAAAATATAACCTTTTTAGAACTTGTAATTCCCAAATTAAACCAAGACAAGTAAAAAAATGAAAAGTTTTTGAAAAAATTTGGGGTGTATAGCGGTTCCAATAGAGTTTTGTGTAAGGCTTGTAATTAGGACTTGCAAAATTCAAGGTTTTAGCACCCCCCCCCCACACACACACACACTTAAATTACTCATTGTCCTCAATGTGTCCCAAAAATAAGTTTTTAGGTTGATTGAATGTGTAAAAAGTATTTTAAAACAAATTTTTATGTTACTGGGCAGCTGGACACGGGCCCGTGGTGTCCGGGCACAGTCTCGTGTTTAGGTTTCCAGTAACAAAAATCATTAAAAAATAACAGAAGCCTGGGCACAGGGGCGTGTTCAGCGAACACGCCCCGTGTCCAGTTACCTGAACTGGGTGATTTTCTGCAGATGGTTCAGCACGGGGCCATGTTGGCTGGACACGGCCCGTGCCGAACTTGCTGTAATGAAGAAAATTTGACGGGAGGCTCTGTTTTTTGTGCATGGGGTGTTGGTTCAAGCTTCCCTTAGTAACCTTCACCATCCCAAGTGTGTTTTATTCTTGAAAATTAAAACTAAACTAGAAAACATAAAAATTAATCTAAACTAAACTAAGGATAGTTCCGCGGAATGCCTCCGTGGTGCGGCACGTTTATAAGGGTCCTTGGCTAGACCCAAAGCCAGTCATATGTTACCCAAGTGGGATGTTTTGCATCCCATGTTGCACCGTCGGAGAGCATCATCCAAGCTTGAGTCTATGACTTTCATGTAATTGACCGGGTCATCGTCTTCTACTCTCTTACCAACTCCGAACTTCATTTCCTTGTCCCCAACCCTCAATGTTAGTGTTCCACCATTCATGTCTACCACTGCGTGGGCCGTAGCTAGGAATGGCCTCCCTAAGATGAGTGGTACTTCGGTATCTTCCTCCATATCTAGTATGACAAAGTTGGCTGGGAAGGCAAATTCTCCGACTTTAACCAATAGATTTTCAGCGACACCTTGTGGATATTTAACGGACCTATCGATGATTTGTATGCTCATTTTTGTAGGGCTTGTTTTCCTTAGGCCAAGTCGGTCGAATATTGATGTGGGCATGAGGTTGATGCTAGCCCCAAGATCGGCTAGTGCATTGCGTATGGGTGATTCCCCAATTGAACAAGGGATGGTGAAGCTTCCGGGATCGATCTTCTTTTGCGGGAGTTTGTTGAGTAGCAAGGCGAAGCATTCTTCACTTAAGTTAACTAATTGCAATGATTCAATTTTCCTTTTGTGAGTGAGGAAGTCCCTCATAAATTTTGAATATTTAGGCATTTGGGTTAGGACTTCAACAAATGGAATATTAACATGCAATTGTTTTAGTAAATTTACGAACTTTGTGAATTGCTCATCGGTCTTTTGGCGAATTAACCGACCGGGGTACGGAACCGGGGGATTCTTGGTGGGCTCTTGATTTGGTGGATGAACCGTTTCTTGTTGGGGTGTTGATGGAGTTATGGTTTGGCTAGATCGGCTCTTTTCAGTTGGGGGTAACGGAGCCTCCTCTGGACCCACGGTACGGTTTCTCAATGTGATGAGATGTACTTGCGCCTTTGGGTTGGTTTCGGTATTTCTTGGTAACGCGCCTTGTGGTCTCTCGGAGAAATTTTGAGCTAGTTGATTTATTTGTTTTTCAATGTTTTGAATAATAGCTTGTTGATTTCTAAAGTTTGATTCCAGTTGTTGAAATAAATCCGAGTTTTTCTTTTCGGTGTCGGAGATGAGGCGAGATACAGTATCTTCAAGCCTCTCTCGTCCCCCTTGTTGTTGTTGAGAGAAATTTTGTGACTCGTTTCTTGGTTGTTGAAAGTTTGTTCGTTGGTTTAGATTTTGTTGGTTACTACTATTGTCGGGTTCTCTCCAACCAAGGTTAGGGTGGTTACGCCATCCTTGGTTGTAGGTACCCGTTGGAGGACCCGACGGCCTGGGCCTATTATCAATGTAGTTTACCGATTCCATTTGATTATCCATTTCTTTCATACAACTCCAATTTTCATGTGGCCCACCACACCCCTTGCAAGCCATAACCGAAGTCGTTTTTGCCATTTCTAACTTTTTGATTTTTGAAGAAAGGGCTTCGATTTGGGCTTGCAAGGAGGTGCTCTCATCAACCTTATGGGCGCTCGGGGCAATAGATTTTGTGCCTCGGGGAGTGTGCCACTGAAAATTGGTTTGAGCAATTTCCTCAATTTAATTATAAATTTCATTTGGGCGACGATTACCTAAAAGTCCCCCGGAGCTAGAGACAAGTGTCTATCTTGTGTGTGGCAACAACCCATTATAGAAAGTGGATACTTGTTGCCATACCACAAGACCATGATGAGGACATTTTCTTAGTAGCTCCTTGAACCTTTCCCAAGCTTCATACAAGGATTCCCCGTCCTCTTGTGAATATGTGTTAATTTCAGTCATTAATTTAGTTGTTTTAGCAGGAGGGAAATACTTATATAAAAACTTTTGGGCTACTTCATCCCAGGTGTTTACCGAGCCAACTGGGAGGGTATTAAGCCAAGCCTTAGCTCGGTCTTTTAGTGAAAATGGAAACATTCGAAGGCGGATGGCGTCATTTGATGCTCCATTGATTAGAAAAGTATCACATGTCTCCAAGAAGTTAGTGATATGTAAATGGGGATCTTCGTTCGCAAGCCCATGGAAGGTTGCGGAGTTTTGGAGCAATTTTATCAAATGCGGCCAAAGTTCGAAGTTGTTGGCCTCGACATTCGGTGCATTGATAGCGGCGCCAAGATTACCTACGGTGGGTCGTAGGTAATCCATGAGGGTACGTTGATCCGCCATTGGAAGTGGGTCCCCCGAAACTTTCTCTTGGTTTTTAGCTTTACGTCTTTTTCTTAGAAAGTGTTCGGGTTCATCGAGAGGTTCTTTTATGTCTCTATTAGAACTGGAGCTCATACACTACGTAGGAAGTTCAGATGTGGTGCCTGGGTTCCAAGTCCTGCAACAAAAACAAAAAAGAACATTGGTCAGAAGCTTCGCCATGGCCCCATGCTCAGATGAACACGGCCCGTGGTCGGAGATACAATGATTGTTTTCCGGATCCCTGTTACTGGGGAGTTCGACACGGCCCCGTGCTCAACTCTCTGTAACTCGGAAAATAAAAACTGCCAGTAACAATGCTGGACACGGCCCGTGTCCGACCAGGCACGGCCCGTGCTGAGCTCTGCAGAAACTGAAAATTTACGAAAAATCCTAAAAAACAGAAAAATAAGAAAAAACGGTTAGGCCGTTGATTCCTAACTTTCTTAAAATCCTTGTGTCCCCGGCAACGGCGCCAAAAACTTGGTGCGTGTCGGTGTGTAGTATATATATTTATGTATATTTTTAGCCTTTTTTACACTTCAGTCAAGTTTTAAATTTATAAAACACGATATTTTACTAACACTAAACACATATATGGGCAAGTGCACCAATCGTGAGCGTAGTATAGCGTTGGTAAGATACTGAGGTCGTCCAAGGACATAAGAGCTTTTAGTACCGGTTTATCCTCAATGTCTAATTAAATCAAAATTTTAGAAAAAAGTTTAAACATGAAAATAAAAACTAAAAATGCTGAAAAATAAAAATAAAAAAAAAAACATATAGACAAGATGAATCACTTGGATCCGACTCGCCTTTAGTATAACCTTTGATTATTTTCGCACTTTTGCACTTTTTAATAGATTATCTTAGTTATAGTAGTAGGCCCCTCTTTTGAAGGTGACACCCTCAACCGAGTAGTTTGAGTCAGCAAGGATACAGTCCTAAAGGGTTGGATTATTGAAAGATAATTAATTAAGTTATTAATGCATAATGTGGTAGGCCCCTCTTTTGAAGGTGACGTTACCCTCGGCTAAGTAGTTTGAGTCAGCAGGGATACAATCCTAAATAGCCGGGTTAATGTTTTAATAGTAGTTTACATATGAGGGGATCAAGAAATTCGAACCCCCGCCATCCAATACCATTGGGTATTAAAGGAGGTCCTACTAAGCTTGACCCAAGTCCTTGCAGGATCTATACACTGAACAAGGCAAGACTCTTACCAAACCATTCCCTTAACCCCCGACCAGGTAGCCAACATATCTCCATATAGACCGTGGAGATATGAATTGTGTAAATCTTTTATTTTATATAGACAGTAAAATAACGCCAAGACACCACGGATAAATGATAAGAAAGATTCACCTTCAACATAAGAAACTAGTTATTAAAGTCATTAATACATAACCAAATAAAAAGTGCGAAAAGACTAAAAATAAAAAGTATTACACTAAATATTTGTCTTCACCAAGTGATGTAAGACTCTTACGCAAACATGGCCTTTGATTGTCAAGAACTCTTACGATCAATCTTGGATCCCGAGACTACTACACACACTCTATGATGGATGATGGATGATGGTGGTGGATGTGGGTTGTGATGGTAGGGGTGGGTGGGTGAAGTGTGAGAGAGGTGGTTTGTCAAGGGATGATTTGCAAGTGAGCCAAGCACCCCTATTTATAGCCTGCACAGAAGCCCGGACACGGCCCCGTGTCCATTGGGCACGGCCCCGTGTCCACCCATCTTCTCTGTCTTCATTAATTGCAGTTTGTCTGCATTAGTTGACCACGCCCCCGTGTCTACTGGGCACGGCCCCATGTGAAGAAGCGTATATGTACTATCAAGATTTTCTTGGATTCTACGAATCTTAGCGTTGACCACGGCCCTGTGTCCAATGGGCACGCCTCCGTGTTGGATGATAGAAGCTTCTACAACTTTGTCTTTTCTGCAGACTCTTGGGCACGCCCCGTGCTCAATGAGCACGGGGCGTGTTCAGCCTTCTGTTCTCTTGTTTTTGCTTGGGGAGATGTTGTCAAGGGGTCGGGAATGCCACGTTTATTCCTTTTCTTGTATTATTGTTAGTTTTAGCTACATTTTTGCTTCTTTTGTTCATTTAAGCTCTTTTCACCCTGAAAATACAAAAGAAAGACAAAAACACACTTTTTCCAACATTAGCACTAAAAAAGGGGCAGTTTTATGCCACATTTGATGTAATTTATATGTTGCATTTTGCACACATCAGTAGCGTGTAAAAAGTTTGGCAATTCCTTCCAAATGAATGGTGGGTTAGATTGTAGGAACAAAAACCATAAACTCTTATGGCGTCCACTAATTTTATTTTTGGCAGTTCACCTGGGTAGATTCAAGCTCTTTTTGACATATTTGATATTTTGAGAGAAGTGAAACTATTTGTGTAGCGTAAACTGTGGCGTCATGTTTTAGAATTGAAATAATTTGGTCCTTTCCTTAAGAGTTTCATTGTGAGATTTTATGGTTTCATTCAAAAAATATTCAGATTTCTCACAATTTTTTTCTTAACATGATATTCACCGCTTTAATATCCCCATATGCTTTAATGCATTCTGAGTGAGATATTTAGTTGTTGATATAGCATGTGATACAGAACAAAAACCAGTACTTTTTCTAGTGTTGTTATTTGATGAGTCACTTAAGGTATCAAGTGCTACTAGTGCTAGGTTTTTGTTTTCTTGATCTATTACAACCATGACAAAATGCTCATCATTCAAGTCCTCAGGCAAGCTACTCCAGTCCATAAAGCTTTTAGTAAAAAAGCTTTGTTGAGTAGTTTCAGCTGCAGGGCATCCAGTAGTTTCCCAAACTACTGGTTGATGGGATTAAATATGTGATTGTGAGGGTGCTTGGATATGTGTTTTTCTGAAATTGTGGTGGCTCGTTAACATATTGGTATGCCATTTGTATTGGTCCATGTGGAAGATGTGCATTGTAATGTGTTGATGGACAAGGGGCAATTTGGGAAGAATGTTGATATGCATATGAAAGTTTTGATTGTTGTCCAATAGTCGAGTCACACTGATTCATTTGGCTAGGATATGTCACATATGACGTGGGATTCTATGTAGAACCACTACATTCCCTAGCAAAATGTCATGTGGCACTTGTAACATTGAATCCTGGACTTGTCTTTCTCAAATTTACCTTTACCCTTAAAACAAGGAAACCTTCTACCACTTTTTTAGAAAATTGTTTGTTCTAATTCTTAGAAGTGCAAGTTGGTCAAGAAGGTCAAATTCCTCTTCGTCTGTCGGATCCATGGGCCTTTGGTATTCATTATCAACGCAAAATTCTGGTTTCTAACAAGTGATGAGTTATATTGGGAATTAAAACCAGAACTTATGTCGATAAAATGATCATAACTCATGATCACCCATATTTTTGGTTAATGACGATCCATCATGACTCATTAGGTTGTGTTACCAAACATGTAATCAATAGAAACCTTAGATGGCATCAGCTTCTGTTTTTGGTCAAGTTCTCCCTCAAATGTGAGGAGTTTGCCATGAAGTTGTGTAAGATTCATTTCTTTGAATCTAACAGAATTCCTTAAGACAATTGCTATTGTATTCCATATGTTAGTGAAAGATCTAAAAAATCTGTAACTCAGAGCAGCATTTGTGTAAGTTTGATCAGCAAGCCTTATGTTACACTTCAGGTTTTCCCGAACAACCTTATTGTATAATACGATTATGTGGAGTTAGTAAATAAAAACCTATGTTATAATTATCGTGTGTTACATGTATTATGTGAAAACGTGGAATATATAAACATGTATATCTATTCATATTATTATGTGCAAGTGTATGCAGGTGAGCCGAACCCCCTCGGTTTTGACTCGAGACCCCTGGTCTCGAGTCCGGGTTTCCATTGGTTCCGACTCCCCTCATTCTCGGTTAATGGGGCATGTATTCATGACCTGGCCCAACGTAGCAGGCCCACTCGAAAACACCCATAACCCTAGGTGGGTTCACGGATTTGGAAAGGGTATAAAACCCTTACAATCAGCCGACATTCCCTCATTTTGGCAACAATCATTCATCGCCAATCCCTAAAACATTCTCTCCTCTCTCTCTCTTACTTTCTCTCACTAGAAAACCCTAATCAAGCACAAACACCCTCCTTCTATCTTGGAAATTGACGGAAGCCTCAAGACAGTCAGCATCACTCATTCTTTGAAGCTTCCTTCTTCGATTCTTCTACACGCCTTTGCATTCGAACATTACCCGGTTAGTGTACTAGCTATTACTCGATGTTTATGTGTGATTGAGGTGTCTACTTATTTGATGATTTAGATGGTTAACAATGCTTTTCTTTCTATGGTAATATGCAAACTGTGTGGATAGTGATAATGTGCAGTATGGTTGTTTAATGAAGATGGTTCATGTTAGGGTGTTGTATGATAAAAACATGATTTAGGATGAGAAATATTAGCGGTTCATATGGTAAATTCATATGTTAGACTGATTTGGTGATATCAAAATGATAGAAGCAATAATCTGATGATATCCTAATGAAGGTGTTTGTATGCTTAATGGAACATTGTTAGGATATTATACTAGATCTATTTTGTTGAATGATGAACATGATGAACTATTTGAATGTGTTAAAAATATTTGAAATTGTTGCTTTCGATCTGATTTAGGAGGGTACGGATAGTATAAACATGTTAATGAATGCTGATTGGCACGTACTGAATTGGATAAGACTCTAGAAGATTCCGACAGTGGTTACGAGTTGGAACCTCAAGTTTGCGACTCGAGCCCATTTTATTCCCTACTCGAAACCAGGCATCACACATCTGGGGACTCGAGACCATCTTGGTTACGAGTCGAGACCTCTCTGGCTCCGACTTAAGGCCTGACTCCAAATCGTGATTTTGAGTACTGACTTAGCAACTCGAGACCTCCTGGTTACGACTCGAAATCCCATGGTAGCGACTCCAGATCTTTTGTTTTCGAGTCGAGACCACATGGTTTCGACTGACCTGGTTTACTTAGTTATTGGGATGTTAAGTGTTTGGGCCACACAGTTAAACGTTATGTTTTGGGCTACATGTTTCTGTTACTGTTACTGTTACTGTTTACTATTCATATGTTAGGCTAGGTCCAAATACTTTATGTATACTAGTTTGACATGCAAGCTATGTCATTAGATACGTGTAGAATATATGTAAACTATTTGTACCCAACCCTGACCTATAATGGTAACCATACTAGGACGTGGTTGACCAGCATACTAAACCAAGTAAACTGTCTGCCGAGCAACCGAGGTGAGTTCACAACTTTTACTAAAAGCATGTGTTCCCGACCGTTTGGAAATGGAACAAACAACGCTATCTCCTTGTGTGGGATACAAGCAACGTTATCTCCTTGTGTGGGATACAAACTACGCTATCTCCTTGTGAGGGATACAAACAATACTATCTCCTTGTGTGGGATACCAACAAACTTTTTTTCCCTTGTATGGGACGCTTAGTTAATTACTATTTATATTAGATGCAACAAGTGTACTAAACGAAACTCTATCATGAAAGTCCCTACTTACGATACCGATTAGTCGTCAGGGCCTGGCGAACGGGTTATTAGTTGATAGGGCTATCTAGGTCTCACCAACCTCACACCGTGCCTAGAGAGGATTGGTCGTGAACTAATAGACTCAGGCAAAACCGTCAATGATGATAGACATTGACAAAACGGGGCAAACAAACATGAGGTCGCAGAGTATTCGGTAAAACGCAGTTTAGTAGCTTACATATAGGGTAGCTCCCCACGGCATGATATAAATGAGTAACTTAACTACCTCAAAAAGTTTTTGGAAATAAAACTGGACAAACTCGTGAACTCGCCAACTTTATGTTGACACCATACTGCATGCTTTGCACGTACACAGTGACCTTGGAGCTTGCAGCTTGGGGAAGTGTAGTGGTCTTCTTAACTCGTGTTGGGTTCTTTAATAATCATGAACTATGAACTGATGATTTGAACCATTTTACTTATGCTTCTGTTGTTTACTTAAATAACTGTTTTGAACTTAAAAACTTGGACTTAAACTTTAAATTGTCACTAATCGTATTGGTTTGGCGAAATTATTTTACTATTATGATCATTGATCAATATGATTGGTGGCTGGATCCTGGTCAGTCATACGCCTCGCGGTGGTACTCCACATGTGGATTTTGAGGGTGTGACAGATTGGTATCAGAGCCATTGGTTATAGTGAACTCGGTTTTAAAAAAGAAAAGTATTTTTGAGAAAAACCAGACTATAACCCGATTGTACTAAGTAACTCGCGATGACACTACACTCCAAGTGCAAGGCTCGAACGTATTAGACCACATGGCTCGGGCATATGTTTACTTGTCTACTTGCCTAGTGCTTATGTGATGCTATATGTACTAGTGTGCCTAATTATATATACATATATATACGTATATTTGTGTGCAACGATCAACCCTCTTTCTACTTATTCTTACGACACCACAGCGTCATTCTCATACTGTGTTTTCTGGATATCAAGATAATGAGTGGACGCGGAAGGGGAAACGTTCACATGACACAGAATTAGCTTAAATCTGATCAACACGTGGCTGTGGCTTTTGTAGCCCACCCTGGAGGTAAACTTGTCATTCTAGGATAATTAGATCCTACTTCTGTATCGTCCTATCATCCTTAAATCTATTCGCTTCATTCTCCGCTACAGGTCAACCTGCACCTGTGCAACCACGTGTATGCACTTTCAAGACTTTTATGGATTGCAAACCTCTCCCTTTCAATGGCATTGAAGGAGCCATAGGCCTTCTACACTGGATTGAGAAGGTCGAATCTGTGTTCGTTGTATGCGAATATCCCACTACCAACTGGGTGAAGTTTGCTACTGGCACGTTGGAAGGGAATGCACTTTCTTGGTGGAAAGCACAAGTCCAAATGCTTGGATTGGAGACTGTCAACGCTACTGCTTGGGAAGACTTCAAGAATCTGATCAAGGAAGAATACTGTCACAGGGATGACATTCACAAGCTCGAGAACGAGTACTATGAGCTTAAGATGGTTGGATTGGAGATCAGGCATACACCAAGCGATCCAACGACTATGCTGCTCTCTGTCCCAACATGTCTCAGCCGGCGTATCAAAGAATCGAGCTGTATATCAAGGGTTTGGTCCCCGAAATTCAGAGTCTGGTAACTTCAGCAAATCTCACCACGATTCAGTAAGTTATTCGTCTAGCTCACCGTCTCACCGATCAGGCCGTGGAGCAGGGAAAGCTGCCCAAAAGGATCAGTGCTACTACTGAAGCTTCAGGAGATAACAAGCGTAAATAGGATCGTTACTGGATTTGCCAAAATGGAAATGGGAGAAAATTTCCATGGACTTCGTTACTGGCCTACCGAGATCACAAAGCGGAAATGATACCATTTGGGTGATCGTAGACCGTTTAACCAAGTCTGCTCACTTCCTCGCGATCAAAGAAACCGACAAGTTTTCTAAACTTGCAGCCACCTACTTGAAGGAAGTAGTTGCTAGGCACTGAGTGCCAACATCCGTTATCTCCGATCGTGATCCTCGTTTCACCTCCAAATTGTGGCAAGCTATGCACAAATCTTTTGGCTCATAGTTAGATATGAGCTCCGCTTACCACCCACAGACGGATGGCAGACTGAACGTACCATCCAAATACTTGAAGACATGCTGAGAGCATGTGTTATTGAATTTGGAAACGGGTGGGAATGACATCTACCCCTGGTCGAATTCTCTTATAACAACAGCTACCACACTAGCATTCAGGCAGCACCATTCGAGGCATTGTACGGTCGTAAATGCCATTCTCCTTTGTGTTGGGCGGAAGTTGGCGAAAGCCAAATTACCGGCCCAGAGCTTGTACTTGACACTACGGATAAGATTGCCCAGGTCAGACAACGCATGGCGGCAGCTCAAGATCGTCACAAAAGCTACGCTGCTGAGCGTAGGAAACCTCTAGAATTCCAAGACGGGGACCGGGTTCTACTTAAAGTTTCACCCTGGAAGGTTGTGGTACATTTTGGCAAAAGGGGCAAGCTTAATCCGCGATATGTTGGACCTTTCGATATTACCGAGAGAATCGGTAAGGTAGCTTACAGACTAAACCTGCTTGAAGAGCTGAGCGCGGTACATAACGTCTTCCACGTGTCTAATCTGAAGAAGTGTCTGTCAGACGAAACACTCATTGTTCCTTTTAAGGAACTCACTATTGACGACCAGCTACGCTTCGTTGAGGAACCGGTTGAGATTATGGATCGAGAAACCAAGACCCTCAAAA
Organism: Helianthus annuus; assembly: GCF_002127325.2. Taxonomy (NCBI): domain Eukaryota; kingdom Viridiplantae; phylum Streptophyta; class Magnoliopsida; order Asterales; family Asteraceae; genus Helianthus; species Helianthus annuus. Next base: position 123,782,716 of record NC_035435.2, read on the forward strand.
GTAGTAAGATACCTATCATTCGAGTCCGTTGGAACTCACGCCGTGGCCCAGAGCTTACCTAGGAACGGGAAGACCAGATGATACGCAAGTATCCCCAGTTGTTTGCAAACAATACTTATGTGACACTTCGGGTTTTCCCGAACAAGCCTATTGTATAATACGATTATGTGGAGTTAGTAAATAAAAACCTATGTTATAATTGTCGTGTGTTACGTGTATTATGTGAAAACCTGTAATATATAAACATGTATATCTATTCATATTATTATCTACAAGTGTATGGAGGTGAGCCGAAACCCCTCGGTTTTGACTCAAGACCCCTGGTTTCGAGTCTGGGTTTCCATTGGTTTCGACTCCCCTCATTCTCGGCTAATTTGTCATGTATTCATGACCTGGCCCAACGTAGCAGGCCCACTCAAAAACACCCATAATCCTAGGTGGGTGCACGGATTTGGAAAGGGTATAAAACCCTTACAATCAGCTGACATTCCCTCATTTCGGCAACAATCATTCATCGGCAATCCCTAAAACATTCTCTCCTCTCTCTCTCTTACTTTCTCTCACTAGAAAACCCTAATCAAGCACAACCACCCTCCTTCTTTCTTGGAAATTGACGGAAGCCTTAAGACAATCAGCATCACTCATTCTTGGAAGCTTCCTTCTTTGATTCTTCTACACACCTTTGCATTCGAACATTACCCGGTTAGTGTACTAGCTATTACTCGATGTTTATGTATGTCACACCCCCAAATTCCACCTGCGGATAACACCCTCTTCGAGGGCGTGACTGACCAGGATCCAGCCACCAATTATACTGACTAATTAAGTTGATAATAAAAAGTAATACTTACTAACCATAAGATTAGCAAATATCAAGTTCAGAGTTTAAGGTTTCAAGTTCAACAGTAATAAGTAGCGGAAGCATAAGTAAACAGTTTTTAAACAATGTTCATAAGGTAAGCATGATAAATGCCCAACACACGGGCAGACGACCACTACACATCCCAAGCAGCTGCTCCAGTCACTGGCCACCTGCAAAGCATGCAGTAAGGGGTCAACAATAATGCTGAGTGAGTTCACTAGTTGTCCAGTTTTAATTACCAAAAACTCGTTTCACCAGTTAATTTATCCGTTTATACATGCCATGGGGAGCTACCCCAAAAGTTAGCGACTAAACTGTTTTTCCAATACCGAACACTAGGTAACCGTTTGCGTTTCCGCAGGATGCCCCGATGTCAATGTTCTATCATCATTGACGGATACCTGAGTACATTAGTTCACGACCGATCCCATACCATGGCACGGTGTGAGGCTGGTAAGACCTAAATAGCGCTATCAACTAATAACCCGTTCGCCTGGCCCCGGCGACTAATCGGTATTATGTAGTAGGGACTTGAGTGATAGAGTTGCGTTTAGTGCCGTTTGGTTGCATTCCGTATAAACAGTAATTAACTAAAAGGTTTCCCAATGACAAGGGAAGGAAAAGTAAGTTTGTTCCCAATAACTAGGGAAGGAATGTAAATGGTATCCCCTTTACAAGGGGATAGGGTTGTTTTAGTCTCGTGTCCCAAACCACCGGGACGCATGCTTTTAAGTTGTGAACTCACCTTGGGTTGCTCGGTAGATATTTTTACCCGGTCAAGTATGTTGGTCACCACGTCCTAACATGGTTACCAAATATGGGTCAAGTCGGGTACAAGTAACACATAGCGAACACGTATGGCAAACACATATAGCAAACACGTATAACATGCGAATACACAAACAGTTGGGTTATTGGGTCAGCCCTATACATACAATCAGCAGCAACATCACGTAGCCCAGTCAACAGAAAGCCCAACAGTCAAAGCCCAATAACACCAAAATAGCCCAGTCGAGATAAGGGTGGTTGCGACTCGCAACCGAGGTTATGACTCGCAACCGAGGTCTCGGTTCATCACGTTTTGGTTCCGACTCGCAACCGGCGGTTCCGACTTGACAGCAGTGATTACGACTCGCAACCGGATTCGACTCGTGCTGATTGCGACTCGCAACTGGGAGATCTCGACAAGACTTGATGTGGTCTCGAGTCGCAACCAGAGGTTGCGACTCGCAACCGTGATTACGTGCACCAGAAGGTCTTCTAGAACCTGACATGTACTAACCAATGATATTGCATTTTCATGCAAATTGTGTACTATATCCACTAACATGTTTTCTTGTCTATTTTGCAATCAAAACAGATTAAAACAAGCATATTCAAAATATTTCATGGCATTCAAACTGTTCATCATAATATTCATAATATTCATCTTTTAAGCACAAAACCATAAGTTCTTTATAAGGAAACATTAAGATCAAGGAACACATATTTAACACAATCTGTTTTAACATAAATGAGCATAATCGGTATCATTATTCTCGGTTCCTAGTCTAGCATGTTTCATCATTAATCAAAACTCGTGAGATCAAGCAAATCATGCATATCATTCGGTCAAAATCATCGAAACAAGCATCTAGCATTAACCGAATAACAAAACCATTTAACATAAAACCGGATCATTTTCATTAAGACACAAAATCATTTCAAGCAACCACTTTTATCATCAAACAAGCCTTTTATAGCAACAACATCAACAATCAAGCACTATCAAGCATTTTATTAACAAGACAAACAAGCAAAACAACTATGAAGATATTCATGCTAACCGGTTGGAAGTAGGAGCACAAGGGATTGATGAACCAAGCTCCAAATGATGATCTCGAGCTAGAATCCGAGAGCCTTGATGCTACCGTTGGATCCGAGAGAGATGAGAGGGTGAGAAAGTGATCTTGGTTTGCTAGGGTTTTAGGGTTTAGTGAGGAAGAAGGAGTGAGTGAGGGAGAGTGTTTTGCAAAAGTGGTAAAGGTTGGTCACCCTCATGGGTTTTATACCCATCTCGAGTGGGTTGAGGGCTCCCGAATGGGTTTCTCGATTGCTTGGCCCAACCGGCCCGCTAACTTAACTAGTGTTTACTCGAGACCAAGAGTGGTCTCGAGTCGGATCTGTGGGGTCTCGGCCCACTCGTAATACACACATATATGTCTCATATATACTTACCATACAACATACTTAGCACAAAGATCAATTAGTATCATCAAGATAACACGCAACTTTTCATTTAATAACATATACACATAAGTTACATCAAAAGGTTATCCGGGAAAATCCGAGGTGTCACATTATCCCCAAGTTTTAGGAACTTTCGTCCCGAAAGTTAAGGCAGCCACTGTCAAGCTAGCGTAAGTGAAAGCGTTTCAACGGGGTGTCACATCATCCCCCCGTTAGTTTGGAATTTCGTCCCGAAATTCGGCTGTAGCTTCAGTGCTGGGGTTTTCGTTAAGGAACAACTGGGGATACTTGTGCTTCATCTGGTCTTCCCGCTCCCAGGTATACTCTGGGCCACGTCGCGAGTTCCAACGGACTCGTACAAAAGGTATCTGGCTACGTTTGAGGATTTTGATCTCTCGATCCGTGATCTCAATCGGTTCCTCAGTAAAGTGTAGCTGTTCATCAACGGTTAGTTCCTTGAAAGGAATTACGAGCGTTTCATCTGACAGACACTTCTTCAGATTGGATACGTGGAAAACGTTGTGTACCGCACTCAGTTCTTCAGGCAGGTTCAATCTATAAGCAACCTTACCGATTTTCTCGGTAATTTCGAATGGTCCGATATATCGCGGATTAAGCTTGCCCCGTTTACCAAAGCGAACCACACCCTTCCAGGGTGAGACTTTAAGTAGAACCCGGTCACCGACCTGGAATTCCAACGGTTTCCTACGCTTATCAGCGTAACTCTTCTGACGGTCACGAGCTGCCGCCATGCGTTGTCTGATCTGGGCAATCTTTTCCGTTGTATCTACCACCATCTCTGGGCCCGTGATTTGACTATCACCGACTTCCGCCCAGCAGAGAGGTGACCGGCATTTACGACCGTACAATGCCTCAAAAGGTGCTGCCTGAATACTGGTGTGGTAACTGTTGTTGTAGGAGAATTCTACTAGCGGTAGATGCTTCTCCCAGTTCTTGCCAAAATCGATCACACACGCTCTAAGCATGTCTTCTAGAGTCTGGATGGTGCGTTCAGACTATCCATCCGTTTGCGGGTGGTATGCGGTGCTCATGTTCAAGCGTGAGCCAAAGGATTTGTGCATAGCTTGCCACAATTCCGAAGTAAATCGAGCGTCTCGGTCGGAAATAATTGAGGTTGGCACCCCGTGCCTCGAAACTACTTCTTTTAAGTAAATTTCCGCCAAGGTAGAAAACTTGTCTGTTTCTTTAATGGCCAGAAAGTGCGCGGACTTGGTCAATCGATCTACTATTACCCAAATAGTATCATTTCCGCGTTGAGACCTAGGTAGCCCTGTAACAAAATCCATGGAAATTTGCTCCCATTTCCATTTCGGGATTTCTGGTTGTTGGAGTAGACCTGCTGGCTTCTGGTATTCTATCTTGACTCTTGCGCAAGTCAAACATTTGCTGACGTATGCTGCTATGTGGGCCTTCATGCCAGGCCACCAATATGTAGTCTTCAAGTCGTGGTACATCTTGTCCGAACCAGGATGTACTGAGTAGCGGGACTTGTGGGCTTCGTCCATCACGAGTTCACGTAAACCTCCAAAGAGTGGAACCCAAATGCACCCTGTTACATAGTAAGTGCCATCTTCTTTCTGTTCTAGCCGCTGTCTCGATCCTCGCAGGGACTCAGCCCTGATGTTTTCCGGTTTCAATGCTTCAACTTGAGCATTTCGGATCTGGGTAGGGAGGTTAGACTGGATGGTAAGTTGCAATGCTCGCACGCGCTTTGGTATAGTGTCCTTTCGGCTGAGGGCGTCTGCCACGACATTGGCCTTGCCCGGATGGTATTTGATGGCGCATTCGTAGTCATTCAAGAGTTCGACCCATCGACGTTGTCGCATGTTCAACTCCTTTTGCCTAAAGATATGCTCGAGACTCCTGTGATCGGTGTAGATAGTGCACTTGGTACCGTACAGGTAATGTCTCCATATCTTAAGAGCAAAAATCACTGCTCCCAGTTCCAAATCATGCGTAGTGTAGTTTCTTTCATGCGTCTTGAGTTGTCGAGAGGCGTAGGCAATAACTTTCTCGCGTTGCATTAACACGCAACCGAGCCCATGAATAGATGCATCGCAGTAAACTACGAAGTCGTCAGTGCCTTCAGGCAACGAGAGAATAGGGGCGCTACAGAGGTTATCCTTTAGCCTTTGAAAGGCCGACTCCTGAGCTTCATTCCACTTGTAAACAACGCCTTTCTGAGTAAGAGTCGTGAGGGGTTGTGCAATCTTTGAGAATCCCTGAATGAATCTGCGGTAGTAACCTGCCAATCCCAAGAATTGGCGAACTTCAGTGGGAGTCTTAGGCGTAGGCCAGTTCTTTATCGAGTCGATCTTAGCTGGGTCAACGTGAATTCCATCCTTGTTAACCACGTGCCCAAGGAAATGGACTTCTCGAAGCCAGAAGTCGCATTTCGAGAACTTGGCATACAGTTGCTCATTGCGAAGGAGTTCCAGAATAAGGCGTAGGTGTTGTTCATGCTCCTCTTGACTTTTTGAATAAATCAGGATGTCGTCGATAAACACAATCACGAATTTGTCGAGGTAAGGCTTACATACGCGGTTCATAAGATCCATGAACACTGCCGGCGCGTTGGTCATTCCAAAAGGCATAACGAGGAATTCATAGTGACCATAACGGGTCCTAAACGCAGTCTTAGAGATGTCTTCATTACGAACTCTCAGCTGATGATAGCCTGATCGCAGGTCAATCTTAGAATAGTAGCTCGATCCTTGTAGCTAATCGAATAGGTCGTCGATACGCGGGAGAGGGTAACGATTCTTGATGGTAACCTTGTTCAGCTCACGATAGTCAATGCACATTCGGAATGTGCCATCTTTCTTCTTGACAAAGAGTACTGGGGCTCCCCAGGGTGATGAACTGGGACAGATAAATCCTTTATCCAAAAGTTCCTGTAGTTGCGTAGAGAGTTCTTTCAGTTCTGCAGGGGCTAAACGGTACGGTGCACGAGCTATGGGTGCTGCTCCGGGAGCTAGCTCGATTTGGAATTCGACCTGACGGTGGGGAGGGAGTCCAGGTAGTTCCTCAGGAAATACCTCGGGATAGTCACGTACTATAGGAAAATCTTCAATCCTCTTTTCCTTTTCGTGGGTGTTGGTGACAAGTGCTAGGATTGCGGTGTGCCCTTTCTGCAAACACTTCTGGGCTTTTAAAAGCGAGATAATGCCTGTGACTTCTCCACCTTTGTTGCCTTGGACGATGAGGGGTTGACCAGAACGGCGAGGTATACGGACTGCTTTCTCTTGACAGAGGATCTCAGCGCGATGTTTGGATAACCAATCCATACCAATGACGACATCGAAGCTTCCAAGTTTGACAGGGAAAAGATCGATACTAAACGTGTGGCCCGATAATTCTAGGGTGCAGTCGTGGATCATGTGCGTGGCCTCGATGTTCTTACCATTAGCTATCTCGACGATGTGCTTAGAACTTAATAATGCAGGCGGGTGCTTAAGTTTCTTACTAATGCGAAGGGATACATAACTGGCATCGGCACCGGAATCAAATAACACAGAAACATAACGATCATCAAGTAGGAACTTACCCGCCACGACGTTGGGGTCGTTCCTCGCTTCTCCAGCTCCAATCACGAAAGCTCTTCCCCTTGCACCATTCCCAGCATTGTTGTTTTGCTCATTGTTCCCAGCTCCCTGATTGTTGTTGCGATTCTGATTCAGTTCCGGGCAATCCTTTCGCATGTGCCCTGTTGCCCCACATTTAAAACATGCCCGGTTGTTTCCCTGCTGCTGTTGCTGTTGGGGTTGTTGCTGATTCTGCCTTGCTGGGAACTGACTTCTGCAATCCTTGGCTTCGTGCCCCATCTTGTGGCATCGCTGACACTGACCCTTGTTACATGCCCCATTGTGGTGCCTATTACACTTGTTGCACTTAGGGTAGCTTCCCCGGTAGCCACCCTGTTGCTGAGTGCCTTTGTTGTTGTCAGTTTTCCTTTGCTGAGCTGGGGCCTGAGTAGAGTTGGCATCCTTGCCATGATTTCCATCCCACTTTCGTTTGCCATCACTGGAAGTTCCTTCCGCAGCACTGATCCTTTTGGGCAATCTGCCCTCCTCCACAGCCTGGTTAGTGAGTTTGTGGGCAAGACGAACCACGGGCTGTATGGCAGTGAGGTTGGCCGAGGTTACATGGCTCCTGATTTCCGGGACTAAACCCTTGATGTACAATTCGATCCTTCGGTACATGGGTCGGGACATGTTTGGACAAAGAGCAGCATAGTCGTTGGACAGCTTGGTGTAGGTCTCAATCTCTGACCCAACCATCTTGAGTTCATAGTACTCGTCCTCGAGTTTGTGGATGTCATCCCTGTGACAGTACTCTTCCTTGATCATATCCTTGAAATCTTCCCATGCAGTAGTGTTAGCAGTCTCCAAACCAAGCATTTGAATTTGCGCCTTCCACCACGAAAGTGCGCTTCCCTCAAGAGTACCAGTAGCAAACTTCACCCAATTAGCAGGGGGACACTCGCAGACAGCGAAGACAGCTTCGACCTTCTCAATCCAGTGCAGGAGACCTATGGCACCCTCAGTGCCACTGAATGGAAGAGGCTTGCAATCCATGAAGGTCTTGAAGGTACAGACACGTGGTTGCACAGGCGCAGGCTGACCTGTTGTGAGGAGTGAAGCGAAATAGGTTTAGAGGCGAAAAGACGATGTGGCGGTAGGATCTAAACATCCTAAAACAACGAGCTTACCTATAGGGTGAGCTGCGAAAGCTGCAGCCACTGTGTTGAGCAGGTTAGTGAACTGAGCCTGAGTCATGTTGACGTTTCCTCGTCCGCGTCCACTCATTGTCTTCATAACCAGAAAACATAGTATGAGTGTGGTGTCGTAACATAGCGAGAAAGAGATAGAAGAGAGAAGGTGTATCTATCTAATCAGGCAAACTAGTACGTATAGTAAAGCAGAAAGCATAAGACAATTAAGCAAGTAAATATGGGTCCGAGCTATGAGGTCAGATAAGTCGAGCCTTGCACTTGGAGTGTAGTGTCGTCACGAGTCACGGGTTATAGTCTGGTTTTTCTCAAAAAGATTTTCCCCTTTTTAAAACCAAGTTCACTATAACCAATGGCTCTGATACCAATCTGTCACACCCCCAAATTCCACCTGCGGATAACACCCGCTTCGAGGGCGTGACTGACCAGGATCCAGCCACCAATTATACTGACTAATTAAGTTGATAATAAAAAGTAATACTTACTAACCATAAGATAAGCAAATATCAAGTTCAGAGTTTAAGGTTTCAAGTTCAACAGTAATAAGTAGCGGAAGCATAAGTAAACAGTTTTTAAACAATGTTCATAAGGTAAGCATGATAAATGCCCAACACACGGGCAGACGACCACTACACATCCCAAGCAGCTGCTCCAGTCACTGGCCACCTGCAAAGCATGCAGTAAGGGGTCAACAATAATGCTGAGTGAGTTCACTAGTTGTCCAGTTTTAATTACCAAAAACTCGTTTCACCAGTTAATTTATCCGTTTATACATGCCATGGGGAGCTACCCCAAAAGTTAGCGACTAAACTGTTTTTCCAATACCGAACACTAGGTAACCGTTTGCGTTTCCGCAGGATGCCCCGATGTCAATGTTCTATCATCATTGACGGATGCCTGAGTACATTAGTTCACGACCGATCCCATACCATGGCACGGTGTGAGGCTGGTAAGACCTAAATAGCGCTATCAACTAATAACCCGTTCGCCTGGCCCCGGCGACTAATCGGTATTATGTAGTAGGGACTTGAGTGATAGAGTTGCGTTTAGTGCCGTTTGGTTGCATTCCGTATAAACAGTAATTAACTAAAAGGTTTCCCAATGACAAGGGAAGGAAAAGTAAGTTTGTTCCCAATAACTAGGGAAGGAATGTAAATGGTATCCCCTTTACAAGGGGATAGGGTTGTTTTAGTCTCGTGTCCCAAACCACCGGGACGCATGCTTTTAAGTTGTGAACTCACCTTGGGTTGCTCGGTAGATATTTTTACCCGGTCAAGTATGTTGGTCACCACGTCCTAACATGGTTACCAAATATGGGTCAAGTCGGGTACAAGTAACACATAGCGAACACGTATGGCAAACACATATAGCAAACACGTATAACATGCGAATACACAAACAGTTGGGTTATTGGGTCAGCCCTATACATACAATCAGCAGCAACATCACGTAGCCCAGTCAACAGAAAGCCCAACAGTCAAAGCCCAATAACACCAAAATAGCCCAGTCGAGATAAGGGTGGTTGCGACTCGCAACCGAGGTTACGACTCGCAACCGAGGTCTCGGTTCATCACGTTTTGGTTACGACTCGCAACCAGAGGTTCCGACTTGATAGCAGTGATTACGACTCGCAACCGGATTCGACTCGTGCTGATTGCGACTCGCAACTTGGAGATCTCGACAAGACTTGATGTGGTCTCGAGTCGCAACCAGAGGTTGCGACTCGCAACCGTGATTACGTGCACCAGAAGGTCTTCTAGAACCTGACATGTACTAACCAATGATATTGCATTTTCATGCAAATTGTGTACTATATCCACTAACATGTTTTCTTGTCTATTTTGCAATCAAAACAGATTAAAACAAGCATATTCAAAATATTTCATGGCATTCAAACTGTTCATCATAATATTCATAATATTCATCTTTTAAGCACAAAACCTTAAGTTCTTTATAAGGAAACATTAAGATCAAGGAACACATATTTAACACAATCTGTTTTAACATAAATGAGCATAATCGGTATCATTATTCTCGGTTCCTAGTCTAGCATGTTTCATCATTAATCAAAACTCGTGAGATCAAGCAAATCATGCATATCATTCGGTCAAAATCATCCAAACAAGCATCTAGCATTAACCGAATAACAAAACCATTTAACATAAAACCGGATCATTTTCATTAAGACACAAAATCATTTCAAGCAACCACTTTTATCATCAAACAAGCCTTTTATAGCAACAACATCAACAATCAAGCACTATCAAGCATTTTATTAACAAGACAAACAAGCAAAACAACTATGAAGATATTCATGCTAACCGGTTGGAAGTAGGAGCACAAGGGATTGATGAACCAAGCTCCAAATGATGATCTCGAGCTAGAATCCGAGAGCCTTGATGCTACCGTTGGATCCGAGAGAGATGAGAGGGTGAGAAAGTGATCTTGGTTTGCTAGGGTTTTAGGGTTTAGTGAGGAAGAAGGAGTGAGTGAGGGAGAGTGTTTTGCAAAAGTGGTAAAGGTTGGTCACCCTCATGGGTTTTATACCCATCTCGAGTGGGTTGAGGGCTCCCGAATGGGTTTCTCGATTGCTTGGCCCAACCGGCCCGCTAACTTAACTAGTGTTTACTCGAGACCAAGAGTGGTCTTGAGTCGGATCCGTGGGGTCTCGGCCCACTCGTAATACACACATATATGTCTCATATATACTTACCATACAACATACTTAGCACAAAGATCAATTAGTATCATCAAGATAACACGCAACTTTTCATTTAATAACATATACACATAAGTTACATCAAAAGGTTATCCGGGAAAATCCGAGGTGTCACAATGTATGATTGAGGTGTCTACTTGTTTGATGATTTAGATGGTTAATAATGCTTTCCTTTTTATGGTAATATGCAAACTGTGTAGATAGTGATAATGTGCATTATGGTTGCTTAATGAAGATGGTTCATGTTAGGGTTTTGTATGATAAAAACATGATTTAGGATGGGAAATATTAGCGGTTCATATGGTAAATTTGGATGCTAGACTAATTTGGTGATATCAAAATGATAGAAGCAATGATCTGATGATATCCTAATGAAGGTGTCTGTATGCTTAATGGAACAGTGTTCTGATATTATGTTAGATCTATTTTGTTGAATGATGAACTGTTTGAATGTGTTAAAAATATTTGAAATTGTTGCTTTCGATCTGATTTAGGAGTGTACGGATAGTAAAAACATGTTAATGAATGCTGATTGGCTGTACTGAATTGGATAAGACTCTAGAAGATTCCGATGATGGTTACGAGTTGGAACCTCATGGTTGCGACTCGAGACCCTTTTATTCACTACTTGAAACCAGGCACACACATCAAGGGACTCGAGACCAGCTTGGTTACGAGTCGAGACCTCTCTGGCTCCGACTCAAGGCCTGACTCGAATCGTGATTTCGAGTACTGACTTAGAAACTCGAGACCTCCTGGTTGCGACTCGAAATCCCATGGTAGCGACTCGAGATCTCTTGTTTTCGAGTCGAGACCACATGGTTTCGCCTGACCTGGTCTACTTAGTTATTAGGCTGTTAAGTGTTTGGGCCACACAGTTAAATGTTATGTTTTGGGCTACATGTTACTGTTTACTATTGATATGTTAGGCTAGGCCCAAATACTTTATATATACTAGTTTGACATGCAAGCTATGTCATTAGATACGTGTAGAATATACGTGAACTATTTGTTCCCAAACCTGACCTATACTGGTAACCATAATAGGACATGGTTGACCAGCATGCGTTCACAACTTTTACTAAAAGCATGCGTTCTCGGTGGTTGGGAAACGGAACAAACAACGCTATCTCCTTGTGTGGGATACAAACAACGTTATCTCCTTGTGTGGGATACAAACTATGGTAGCTCCTTGTGAGGGATACAAACAATACTATCTCCTTGTGTGGGATACCAACAAACTTTTCTCCCCTTGTGTGGGACGCTTAGTTAATTACTATTTATATAAGATGCAACAAGTGTACTAAACGAAACTCTATCACGAAAGTCCCTACTTACGATACCGATTAGTCGCCGGGGCCTGGCGAGCGGGTTATTAGTTGATAGCGCTATCTAGGTCTCACCAACCTCACACCGTGCCTGGAGAGGATCGGTCGTGAACTAAAAGACTCAGGCAAAACCGTCAATGATGATAGACATTGACAAAACGGGGCAAACAAACATGAGGTCGCAGAGTATTCGGTATAACGCAGTTTAGTGGCTTACATATGGGGTAGCTCCCCATGGCATGATATAAATGAGTAACTTGACTGCCTCAAAAAGTTTTTGGAAATAAAACTGGACAAACTCGTGAACTCGCCAACTTTATGTTGACACCATACTGCATGCTTTGGAGGTACACAGTGACTTTGGAGCTTGCAGCTTGGGGAAGTGTAGTGGTCGTCTTAACTCGTGTTGGGTTCTTTAATAATCATGAACTATGAACTGATGTTTTGAACCATTTTACTTTTGTTTCTGCTATTTACTTAAAACACTGTTCTGAACTTAGAAAATTGGACTTAAACTTTAAATTGTCACTAATCGTATTGGTTTGGTGAAATTATTTTACTATTATAATCATTTTTCAATATGATTGGTGGTTGGATCCTGGTCAGTCACACGCCTCGCGGTGGTACTCCGCAAGTGGATTTTGAGAGTGTGATACCTTAGCTCACAGATTAAGCAATTAAATCGCTCAAACTGTTGAGTCAGAGATTCCCCCTTAACATAAGTGAATGTCTCGTACTGTTGATTCAATAACTCCTTATTGTTCTACTACACTTCATATGTGCCACCAAACTATTCGTTCGAAGCATCCCACAATTCTTTGCCATTCTCATAATGGAACAACCTAGCATATATTTCATGGGGTAAGGCCATGGCTAGTATCCCAAATGCCTTACCATCAAGCTACAAGTTCTGAAATTCCTACTCCGAATAATCAGTGGGTTTCTTAGAAACATTAATGTTTGGTTGTTCGGCATTTGGTGCAGATGGAACATACGAACCAAAAACCACAGACATCCATAAACCTTTGTTTTACTGGGATAGGTGGGTGACACATCCTTTGTTGCAATATTGTGAGGATCATGAGTGAGTGATTGAAATCTCTCTGAATTCTATTGAGAATTTTTAAAAAAAACTGAGTATTATAACAATTGAATGTTCCGAATGGTCTAATTCTTCTAAATCCTTTGATCACTTAATCAATTATCAATATAAGCTAGTTTGTCTTCTGAATTAAGATTTAAGTCAATTCAGTGTAACGAGCTCTAATGCCAATTGTTGAATTTGAGAGTGTGTGATAGCGTCTTTTAGATTAAAAGAACACTTGAAGAATTTGAACAATTCAATCAAACACTGATAATAAATACATCAATCTAACACAACTAGATTTTGGGAATGATTTTTGAATTATTTCATATAATATTTTATCAATGATTACAGTAAAATTCAAAGTGCAGAATCTCTCCCCCTCACCATGTGTATTGTCTCACTTAGTTCTTCTACCTTTAGGCTCTAAGTGTTGATTTTTACATTTACAGACTAAACTACATATAGTGGAGAGAACTACTTGTGACGTTATCATGAAAGTGACCCTAAACAACCTCATAAATGATGTAACTGTCGTCGTTTGCAAAACTGTTGGACAATCAAGTAAACTAACTATTACATTGAAACTACTGTATTACAAAGGAAAACAGTTGGGATTCCAAAACTGCTGGAAGGATTCCAACACTTTTGGTTCCAAATGTTTTGGAATCTTGTACATATGGTCTTGTGATGACTTGTTAACTTGGTCTGTAGTCTTCAGCTTTGACTTGTTGACTTGGCTGTTGACTTATTGACTCATCATTTTTACATTCTAGCACTTTAGTACTTTGTCTTCTTTGAATCAGTATTTCTTGAATCAACAGTTTGGGTTGGTTGTTTAGAGAAGTCTTCATGGGGGAATTTCTAGAACTTCAATCATACTTAACCTTATTCCATCAGGCATGGAAGATTGTTCACTTAGGTTTTGACTTTCATCATCAGTAGATCTTATATAACCCAACATGTATATAGAGGCCGGTTAACGTGCATAGGTTGGATTTACCCGAATTACGCACGTTATTGCATAATTACAAACGTTATATTGGTGGTCGCGTACCATCACACGTTAAGAGCCTTTTGCATTCTAAAATTCCACTATATATATCTGAGGAAACTGCCAAAATGGTCCCTGAGTTTTGGTCACTTTTGTCACTTTAGTCCAAAACTCAAACCTTTTGAATCTGGGCCCCTGTGGTTTTAATTTTGTTGCCATTTTGATCCAAAACAAAATCTAGTCTTTTTCGTCTATTTTAATCAAGGGTAAAATGGTCAGATTTTTTTAATTTATTATAATAAAACGTTAAAAGACCATTTTACCCTTCATTAAAAGGGATGAAAAAGACAACAAAGTTGGATGTTAACTGACAAATCTGACCAGGTTTTGATTTTGGATGAAAATGACAATAAAATTGAAACCACAAGGACCCAGATTCAAAAGGTTTGAGTTTTGGACTAAAATGACAAAAGTGACCAAACCTCGGGGACCATTTTGACAGTTTATTCTTTAGGATATAAATACAGACGTGGAAGAAATATTAAAGAGTAAACTGCCATTTTGGTCCTTGTGGTTTGGGCAGTTTTGTCATTTTAGTCAAAATCTCAATTTTTTTAAATCTAGGTCCCTTTGGTTTCACTTTTATTGCCATTTTAGTCCAAAATTCAAAAACTCCCCTTTTTTACTGTTGCAACCCCCCTATTTTGTTTTTTTGTGCAGTATTTTTGTTCAACTGATTTTCATTTAATATATTCTTAATTAAAAAAACTAAATTAAATACATTATTAATTCCTTTAAATACCCTTATTAATATTCATTTCCCCATTTACATCTTCAACCCCCAAATTAAATACATTATTAATTCCTCTCAATCTAGGATTCAGATGCAAAATCTTCGGTGGATCCTCTTCAACTACAGATTTTAGCCCCTGCACCTCAACCCTGACATAACCTGATTCCTCTGCCTTTGCCTCACAATATTACCGGTCAACCGCCCGTACCTTACATCAATTGGCGGTAAACCATCATTCATCTCTTCTTGACTCACTGTTTCATCATGATACGCAGATCTCAAAGACGCTTTACTCACTTCAAACTGAAACTTACTCACTGCTTCATTATCCGAACTACCACTCGATGTCTCGAAATACGCAGGAAACTCGAAGCAAACAAAAATCAAATACAATGCAGCTAAACCGAAGATTTTGCATCTGAATCCTAGATTGAGAGGAATTAATAATGTATTTAATTTGGGGGTTGAATTTTTAGGGTTCGGATACAGAGGCGGTGGTGGTAGAGGATGAAGTGGCGGTGGTGTGGCATTGACGGCAAGGGAAAGGTGAGTGGTGGTAACGGCGGCGGTGGGGACAGTCAATGGAGGTAGAAGATGATGATGATGATGATTCAGTGTTGATGGTGGCGGTGGGTGGCGGTGAATGATGTAGTGGCGGTGGGGTGGGTGTTGATGGTGGCGGTGGTGAGAAGGAGGAGGAGGTGGCAGTGGTGGTGGTGGAGGTGTCGGTGGAGGAGGTGGCGGTGGTGGTGGTGCTTGTGGTGGCAGAGGGGAGAGAAAGAGAGAGAGAGGGTGGGAGAGTAACGAGAGAAGGGTTAATTTATATATATATATATATATATATATATATATATATTTAATGCTTAAAATGACCAAAATGCCCTTCAGAAAAGGGCAAAAAACCAGGTTTATTTTTTAGAAATCTGAACTCACTTTACTTTTGGACCAACAACAACAACAACAACCATACCCAGTAAATCCCACAAATAGCAGAGCTATTTATAGGGTCTGGGGAGGGTGGGATGTAGACAGACCTTGCCTCTATCTATAGGGATAGAGAGGCTGCTTCCAGAGAGACCCTCGGCTCGTAAACGAACAGCAAACCAACACACCAAGTCAAAGAATATAGAAAGAATACAGAAATAAGAAGTCGCCCATACCAAGAAAGTGATAAGAGTGGCACAATATAATGCGAATCATGTATAATGGCATACAACATCATTTGGGCGTAAACACAATGTAAATCATGTATAATAGCATACAACATCATTTGGGCATAAACACAAGAAGGCAATCACCGGAAAAGTCCCTTAAAGAATGGGAAAAGCCTACGTCCCTGAAGTACACCAAGACCTTACTGCAATATCCTCTAGAAGTCCTTGACCCTAATCCTACGCCTCCACGAAGTCCTATCGTGGACCATGTCCTCAGAAAGATGCAACTCTAGTAAATCACGCCTAATCTGATCATCCCATGTCAGTTTGGGTCTGCCTCTGCCTCTCCTCCCCTCCACAGTAAAAGTTTCCACTACTCTAACCGGTGCCGTCGCTTCCCTCCGCTTCACATGCCCAAACCATCTCAATCTCCCCTCCTTAATCTTCTCCGATATACTAGCCACTCCTAGTCTATCCCTAAAAACCTCATTTCTTATCCGATCTAACCTCGTGTGTCCACACATCCACCTCAGCATCCTCATCTCTACTACCTCCATCTTGCGCGCATGTGTCTTCTTGATAGTCCAACAGTCTGTTCCATATAGCATAGCTGGCCTAACTGCTACCCTGTAAAATTTCCCCTTTAGTTTAGTTGGGAACCTCCTATCGCACAATACTCCACTGGCTGCCCTCCATCTACACCAGTCAGCCTGTATGCGATGGGTTACATCACTATCTATGTCATCATCTCTTTGTACAAACGACCCCAGATACTTAAATCTAGTTACCTGCGGGACCAATTGATCCTCACTTTACTTTTGGACCAAAATAGCAAAAAACTGGACCAAGATGAAAGTTTTAAACTAAAGTGGCAAAACTGGCCAAATCTCAGGGACCAAAATAGCAGTTTACTCTATCCTAAATATATTTATCTTTACTAAACATAAAAATAAAAAAAAAAAACACAATAATATAAAAACTTGAGCTGAAACATCAAAAGGGTTGTTACATGCATTCCGCTAGTCACTTATCTATAATCTTGAATTAAAATATCTTGAATTAAAATGCAGTTTTGTTACGTTCAGACCAACTGAACTCTTTGTACAACCTGCCCTACATAAATGCTGGTCCCCCAAAATAAATCGTCGTCGTCCTGATATTCAAGCAATTTACCACGACCATGTGCTTTACACTCCTGGCATAAATGATACAGTTAAACATTAACATAATATGAGAAATTACATTTTGTAACATTGTCAACTGCCTAGAGAAGCATGCTATGGCTTTGGGAAATTCGACCACATGTGTAGGGTATTTTAAACATGTGACACTTAGGTGTAGACTATAAGATGGGCCCTCAAAATATAAATTATACATAACTAGAATTATCATCCGTCGTAATGCGGCGGAGGATTCGTTAGTTATATATATCATATTAGATGCAAGGCAAATGTTTCTTACATGACAGCAAGCCTGTGTATCAACCATAGAAAAGAATAACTAAGTCGATCTCTAACCTGCGTATTGTAACAGACTTGTCAAACGGGGAAAAATAGACGCGCTGAGACGGGCCTGTCAAACGGGAAAAATTTGATGAAAAAACGTTGAACCCCACACGCACTTTGCGGCGTGTTAACTCGGAAAATTTAGAACGAAACATTAAACAGAAAACTTACGAAAGATGAAAAGTATAAGGGGTCAAAGTTCAAAGTAAAAAAGTGTTGGGGTTAAATTGCAAAAGATGAAAAGATTTAGGTTAAAAGTAAAAAAGAAGGGGAAATGGACTGTCTCACCCTAAACTATGCAAAATTGGCCAATAGCACGCCCAACTTTCAAGTTGGCTCCCACCACCCTCTACTCGACAACTTGGTTGTCTTGTCACCCCGTCGTTAACCAAACACTAACTCAGTTAGTTTTTTTATCCTACATGGCTAAATTTTGATGATGTGGCTTGTTTTTGATGACGTGTCATGCTGAGGTGGCCAATTATATTATAATTAATATATAAATCTCATTTTAAAAGATCCAAGGCAGGATTAAACAAACCCCTCTTCTCCTTCACAAACACGCACAAACCTTCAAACCCTAATCCACCATGAACATACCAAAACACACCTGCTTAAAACTCCAAATCCCCCAACCAATTCCTCTTGAATCTCTGCAATTTTGACCAAGAACAGCAGTCAAACCCACCGATGCCTATATAGAAAGAGAAATCGATGCTACAGACGAGATCTAGAGAGAGAAACAGACCGAGCATGATCGATTACGACGCCTCAACGTCCCCATCTTCATCGTTTGATGATCAATCGGCTCACAGAACTCGATCACTTGATATTTCGGCGTTATCGGACCGAACGAACTTCTAAATTGAAGGAACTGAAGGTGAATTTGACGCGATTTGCAGGCGGAGTGGCGGTTGGAGGTAAGGGATTGGTGATTTTGAGAGAAGTGTTGTCGTCGCTGGAGGTGTTGGTAGGATTAAGTACGGATCCGGTCAGAAATCTTTACCTGCTTACACTTTATACAATTTATTTATAGTACATGAGTTGTTGGGCAGCAGCAACACTCTGGAAACCACCGTTCATATGCCAACATATCAGCAGCTGATAGCATTGGTGCAGGCACCGGTGGAGGTAGGGGGTTTGAGCTTGTTCCTGGAGGTGTGGTTTTGAGAGAAGTGTATGGCAGATCTAAAACATCATCTAACACACAAATCTGCCATCATCAAGTTTGCTACTGAATAAACTCACCAAATTTGTAAACTCCCTCATTTTTTTGCTCCAATTTCTCTTCAATCTCTGCAGCAGATTGGAGATTATGTGTTTGTGTTGAAATGCAACTGATTTGGGGTTTTTAACAAGTATAAATGGGGGGTTGTACACCTAGGCATGCCAGGTCACAACTCTTTTGCCACGTAGGATAAAAAAACTAACTAAGTTAGTGTTTGGTTAACGACGGGGTGACAGGACAACCAAGTTGTCGAGTAGAGGGTGGTGGGAGCCAACTTGAAAGTTGGGCGTGCTATTGGTCAATTTTGCATAGTTTAGGGTGATACAGTCCATTTCCCCAAAAAAGAATCAAAAGGGTGAATTTGCAGTATATGTAAATTTTTGAATTAGAAATAAAAAATCAAATTAATGAAATGAGTTAAATTACCAAAGATTGAAACTTTAGACTTAAATTGTCAAAGATTTAAACTTTAGAGTTAAAAAGAAAAAAAATCAATTTTTTTTTTTTTTTTGGAAAATTCTCAAAGCAAAGGGTACAATAACCATAAGCACAAATATGTTGCTTATTTATAGTTTTATAATATAATATAATTATAATATATATAGAAAGAAGTCAAGAGATGATAATTGTGATAACAACAAACGCAAAACTGTTATGATAAAATGATATACTTTAAATAATTAAACAAATGTATATGCCTATTTTTAGTCGTCAATTAGAGTCGGGGTCTGGTCGTTCTTTTCCTTTGTGGAACGAATATTTCCCAGTGCTGCCTCTTATTCATACTATTTTTTAGTTGGATTTAAAAGATCAAACATCATATTACATTTAATTGGGTAAATGGGTTTAATTCTTTTTTTTTTTTTTGAAAGGTGGGTTTAATTCTTTAAATAGGCAAAAATTAAATAAAAAAGTTAATGGGTTTAAAACACAAATTGGGTTGCCAATAATAGGTTTTAAAGTTAATTAAAAAAATTTTCTTTAAAAACAAGTTATAAATGACATTTTTTACAATGTTAACCCCGAGAAAGTGGACCATGGTCACACACTCCGCCCTTACCAGGACAGCTAGGGTTGTAAGCGAACCGAACGTTCAGCGAACAGTTCATGAACCGTTCAGCAGGAAGTTCGTTTATCACTTTATGTTCGTTCGATTAGCTTAACGAACGAACACAAACAAAAAATTATGTTCGGTTAGCTTAGCAAACTAACACGAACACATGCCTCGTTCGTTCGACTGTGTTCGTGAACGTTCGGTAATATGTTCGGTTACGTTCGTTCATATTCGTTCGTGTTCGTTTGATTATATTAAAAAAAGTAACAGATAATAAACCTTTTATCTATAGAAAACTTGAAACCCTATTTTTTTCTAAGTTAGCTAAAATTTGGACATTCTAAACCATTTTTTAGGATAATTATGTCTAAGTTAGTTAAATTTGATTCATTGTTTGGTAGTGTAGTAGAATTCTTGTGTTTTGATTTATCATTTGATGCTTATATTTAACTACATATATAATGTTTAAGGATATCAATGTTTTTATTTTTTATTTTCAAGTTAAATGTTCGTTTTCGTTCGTTTTTATTTGCTTGTGTTCGTGACCGGTGTTCACGAACTGTTCGTGAACAACTGAATTTTCTTAACGAACGAACACAAACATAAACTTATGTTCGGTATGTGTTCATGAACAGTTTGGGAACATGTTAATTTCCTTAACGAACGAACACGGACATGACCTTGTTCGTGTTCGTTCGGTTCGTTTACAGCCCTACGGACAGCCATGATTAGGTGTATTAATTATTAAAGGAGTTAACTGTCATTTTCAACCCTATGGTTTGTTCACTTTTGCCATTTCACGCTAATTTTCAAAATGTTTTTAAGCTTTCGCTCGTTGATTGATCCATTCGTTTCTAAGCTGATGGTTATGGGTTCGATCCCGGCCAGCTGCAAATGTTTTTATTTTCTTCCTTATGAAACCTAAAGTCTAATTTTTTATAAAATAATTAAAAGGGGTTATTGGATTTTAATAATCCTAAGCTTCACTTACCAACAACCAACAACAAATATACCCAGTAAATCCCACAAATAGCAGAGCTACGTATAGGGTCTGGGGAGGGTGGGATGTAGACAGGCCTTGCCTCTATCCCTAGGGATAGAGAGGCTGCTTCCAGAGAGACCCTCGGCTCGAAAACGAACAGCAAACCAACACAACAAGTCAAAGAATATAACAAGAATACAGAAATAAGAAGTCGCCCATTACCAAGAAAGTGATCAGAGTAGCATAATATAATGTAAATCATGTATCATAGTATACAACATCATTTGGGCATAAATACAATGTAAATCATGTATGATAGCATACAACATCATTTGGGCAATAAACACAAGAAGGCAATCACTGGAAAAGTTCCTTAGAGAATAAGAAAAACCTACGTCTCTGAAATCCACCTAAGACCGCTAGAAGTCCTTAACCCTAATCCTACGCCTCCACGAAGTCCTATCGTGGACCATGTCCTCAGAAAGATGCAACTCTAGTAAATCATGCCTAATCTGCTCATCCCATGTCAGTTTGGGTCTGCCTCTTCCTCTCCTCCCCTGCACAGTAAGAGTTTCCACTACTCTAATTGGTGCTATCGTTTCCCTCCGCTTCACATGCCCAAACCATCTCAATCTCCCCTCCTTAATCTTCTCCGATATACTAGCCACTCCTAGTCTTTCCCTAAAAACCTCATTTCTTATCCGATCCAACCTCGTGTGTCCACACATCCACCTCAGCATCCTCATCTCTGCTACCTCCATCTTGCGCGCTTGTGTCTTCTTGATAGCCCAACAGTCTGTTCCATATAGCATAGCTGGCCTAACTGCTACCCTGTAAAATTTCCCCTTTAGTTTAATTGGGAACCTCCTATCGCACAATACCCCACTGGTTGCTCTCCATCTACACCAGCCAGCCTGTATGCGATGGGTTACATCACTATCTATGTCACCATCTCTTTGAACAAACGACCCTAGATACTTAAATCTAGTTACCTGCGGGACCAATTGATCCTCAATGGTGATTTGGGTTTCATCTTCAATGGCTACACCGCTGAAATCACAGTGTAGATACTCAGTCTTAGATCGACTAATCCTTAGACCCTTGCCCTCTAAAGCTACTCGCCACTCCTCTATCCTCTCGTTCAGGCACTGTTTAGTCTCTGCAATCAACACAATATCGTCTGCAAAAAGCATGCACCACGGAACTGTCTCCTGAATCAACTTGGACAACTCATCCAAGACGACCGCAAAAAGAAAAGGGCTCAATACAGACCCCTGGTGGAGTCCTACCTCCACAGGAAAGAAGTTCGTATCTCCTACAGGCGCGCGGGCAGTAGTCTCTGTTCTATCGTACGTATCCTTAATTATGTCTATATACTTCCCCGGTAGCCCTCGACCCTCCAAACTATCCCAAATCAGTTGTCGTGGGACAGTGTCATATGCCTTCTCCAGGTCGATAAACACCATATGTAGATCTTGCTTCTTCGCTCTATATTTTTCCATCAGACTCCTTAGAATATGTATCGCTTTTGTAGTTGACCTCCCTTTCATGAATCCAAATTGGTTTACTGAAACCTGAGTTTCTCTTCTAATTCTAGTTTCAATTACCCTCTCCCAGAGCTTCATAGTGTGACTTAGCAGTTTGATTCCTCTGTAGTTCCCACAACATTGATCGTCTCCTTTATTCTTGTATAAAGGCACCATGAAGCTGCTCCTCCACTGATCTGGCATTTTCCCCGTCTTGAAAATACAATTGAACAAAAGTGTTAACCATCGGACTCCTTCTTCTCCCAAACACTTCCACGCCTCAATCGGTATGTTGTCCAAACCCACTGCCTTGCCTCTTCCCATCTTCTTAAGTGCCATCCTCACCTCGTCATGTGTGATCCTCCTGCAGTAGAAATTATTCTGTTGTCGTCTTTGAATCCTGGGATTGCTGCTATCATGTTGGTATGCCCTACCGTGGTTGAAAAGATTATGGAAGTAGGTTTGCCATCTCAACTTAATATCTTGTGCCTTGACTAAAACACGTCCATCCTCTCCTTTGATAAACTTTACTACGCCTAGATCTTGTCTTCTTCGCTCCCTAGCTTTGGAAATCTTGAACATCTCATGCTCCCCCTCTTTCCTTTCCAAACGTTCGTACATTTGTTTATATGTTGTGTTTTTTGTCTCGGTCACCGCCTTTTTCGCTTCCCTTTTTGCCTTTTTGTATACCTCCTTTACCCTCAGCCGTTCGTCCTCATCTGTGCACCTCAAAAGATCTCTAAAACTCTGTTGCTTATCCTTTATTTTGGTATGCACGTCTTCATTCCACCACCAAGACTCCTTATGCCCACTAGTCTTTCCTGTTGTGACCCCTAGCGTCTCATTCGCCACCGTAGTGATAGTAGTCGCCATAGTCTCCCACATCCGGTTTGCGTCGTCACCTAGTTGCATCGATGTCATCGAGTTAACTTTATCTCTAAACATCATAATTTTTTCTCCCTTCAAGTTTCCCCAACGGATCCTAGGTCGGGTTTTCCTCTCCCCCTCAGTTAGCCTTACTTTAAGGGCTAAATCTGCTACTAGCAAATGGTGTTGAGCCGCTGCAGTCTCCGTTGGTATAACCTTGCAGTCCATCCACATCCGTCGATCTTCCTGCCTCATCAGAAGGTAGTCGATTTGCGTGTTGCGTCCTCCACTACTAAAAGTGATCAAATGAGATTCTCTCTTCCTAAAGAACGAGTTTATAATACCTAGGCCGTTGGCTGCCGCAAAGTCCGGAAGGTCTCTACCTGGGTCATTTCTATCGCCAAAACCAAAACCCCCATGTACCAACTCAAAGCCATCATGATCCTTACCAATGATGTGATCAAATGAGATTTTCTCTTCCTAAAGAACGAGTTTATAATACCTAGGCCGTTGGCTGCCGCAAAGTCCAGAAGGTCTCTACCTGGGTCATTTCTATCGCCAAAACCAAAACCCCCATGTATCAACCCCCGTGTACCAACTCAAAGCCATCACGATCCTGGGTCATTTCTATCTTCACTTGTTGCCTGATAATAATCTCAACTTTAAAAATTCTCTCAAACGATCCCAACTTGTAAAAATTTGGCCCCCATTAATCTTTTTCTAACATATAAGAATTTGGCTTCCTCAATAGATTTAAGTACACTTGTAGACTCCTTGAATGATTTAAGTGCACCTATGTTGGAAAAGGATCAATGGTGGCCAAATTCTTACAAGTTGTGATCATTGGAGGGAATTTTTAGAGTTGGATTATTATCGACCAACAGGTGAAACTTAGGATTATTAAAACCATTAACCCTAATTAAAATTATGTAAAATGATCATTTTACCCCTAAGCTAATTGGGTTAATACAACTGGGATTAGTTTTTTAGACTTAAACACGTTTCCAGTATGTTAAGAAGGAAAATGATGCAATTTTAAAAATTAACCCAAAATGATAAAAGCTAACCAACCACTGGAATGAAAATAAAAGTTTATTCTTATTAAAGAAATTACAGGTGTGAAAGTAATTCAATGAACCTACTCACATTAAGCTACTCAAAGTTTGTCTTTAAAAGAAGACGCTCGAATGCAAGTAAGAGCAAAACTAAATTTCAGCTTGAGTGTTAAATTCATACCTTAATCTTAAGCAAGACTCATGAATACTTATATAAGTATAATAGTATTTGTATATAAATAATATATTGTTATATAAAAATCTTATACACGGGCATCTCAATGTTTTCAGAGGCCAAAATGAGACTACAGATTTATTTAAAAATTTTTATATATAAAAGCCCTTTTTTTACTCGGATTTGAAACCGCTACTAATAAACTATAAAATTTATGGATCGAGGAGTTAAAATAAATTAAGTTATATAATGTGTGTGTTTAAACATGTTTAGATTGAATATATTTTTCTAGCTTTATTTAAAGTTTGAAGGAACAGTTTATAGCTCATACGGTACATTGTTTATATGATCTATATCTAGAGGTGCAAACAAGCCGAGCGGCTCGCGAGCTACTCGAGATCGGCTCGAGAAAAAGCTTGAAACGAGCCGAGCCTTATCGAGCCCGAGCCGAGCTTGAGCCTCAAAACAAAGCTCGTTTGTTTATCGAGCCCGAGCTCGAGCCTCACATGTGAAGCTCGTTAGCCTCGTCGAGCCTTATCGAGCCTTAGTGTAAACGAGCCGAGTCGAGCCGAGCTTATTTAAACTTGTTTACAAGCCGACCTCGAACCTAAAAATAAGCTTATTTAGTAAACGAGCCCGAGCCCGAGCTTTACTTATCGAGCTCGCAAGCCTAAAAAGTCTATTATTTATATTATTTTTAGAGTAAATTACATCCGGTGTCCTTTACGTTTGCATCAAATTACAACCGGTGTCCTTTAACTAAGAAATTACAGGCTCTGTCCTTTATGTTACCAGTTTTTAACACGTTGTGTCCTTTAAAGCTAACTTAGTTAAGTTTTTTTGGTTAAGTCTTACTATGTGCCTCTTGCATAAGGGTAAGATGGTCTTTTCATCCCAATTTTATATTGAAAAACGAAATAAATAAATCTCTTTTATCCCCTCCATTTTTCCAAACAATAAATAAATAAATAAACAATATTTTGGAATTAATCTTTGTTTTTTTATCAAACCAATCAAAAGAACCGACTACAATGATGTTGGAAGCTTACCATAAATTTCATCGATGTCGTTTTGTTCTAGTGCTTTTCGTATGTAGAAGGCACCCATTGCAAGGTTTGATTCACGTTCCTTTTTTCTGTTGGTTTTTTTTTTATCGAAGTTTTGAGAGACAGACAATAGCGCACAGATTCCAACTGATGATGAGTTTGATGGGTGTTTTCTACATGGAAGATCTGATGATGAGTGAAAATAGTTGGAATTTGTGAAAAATCATGAGATATTACTTTGTTAAGGCGAGCCATGACGCATGGTACAACCAAGACAGTTTTACTCCAGCCTAGTACTTCGGTTATAAGCTTAAAGGGGGTGTTACAGATATGACAGGATCATTATATTGGCTTATGTTAAATCAATGAACAAACAATAGCACTCCTTGAAAAGAACTATAAATTCAAATTTACTCGTTGGTGTTTGGTTCAACGAAAGTGATCAAAGCAAAAGAAAAAGTAAAAATCAACATACTTTCACAGAGTGGTCAATAGTAGGAGGGCCCAAAATAAGGTTAATGGCATGTATTTAGATGGGGTTTGGGTAAACAGACCTGAAGATATTATGAAGGCTGTTTTCGAGTTCTTTAAAAATAAATACTCGGATTCGGTAAAGGCGAGACCTAAGATGAGGGGAGATGGATTTAATAGGCTTTCGGAGTCGGAGAGTGGGAAACTAATTGCACCATTTACAGCGGAGGAAATACGAAAGGCGGTATGGGAATGTGGGAGCGATAAATCTCCGGGGCCAGATGGATACACTTTCGCTTTCCTGAAACATTACTGGGGATATCTCGAAGGGCATTTTCGGGAAATTATGAGGGAATTCTATGTACATGGATCGATAAGGAAGAGCTGCAACTCATCTTTCGTCGCCTTAATCCCTAAGGTGGAGGACCCTTTAACTCTATCCGATTTCCGGCCAATCTCGCTTACTGGGGTCATTAGCAAGGTAATCTCGAAGGTTCTGGCAAATAGGCTTAAGGAGGTTCTTGACAACTTAATTTCGCCAGTTTAGTCGGCTTTTATCAAAGGGCGAAACATTCTTGACGGACCGCTAATCACTAACGAAATTCTTTCGTGGGCGAAAAAACGAAAGAAAAGTCTTCTCTTCTTTAAGGTGGACTTTGAGAAAGCTTATGATTGTGTGGATTGGAGCTTCTTGATAAACATATTGCATCACATGGGTTTTCCTTCAAAATGGAAAAATTGGATTATGGGAATTCTCTTCACGGGTAGGGCGTCTATACTCGTTAACGGGGCTCCGACGAAGGAGTTTGAGCTGAAGAGAGGGCTTAGACAAGGAGACCCCCTCTCTCCGTTTTTATTCACAATCGTTATGGAGGCCCTCCACGTGATGATGGCTAAGGCCGTCGAGGCGGGTATTTACAAAGGGGTGGTTCTCCCTAATGGGGGGCCAACCATTTCTCACCTTTTTTACGCCGACGACGCCTTGTTCATCGGTGAATGCTCGGAAAGTAATCTTAGAAATTTGAGTAGAATTCTAAGATGCTTTTTTGTCTCGTCGGGTCTTAAGGTGAATTTTGATAAGAGTAAACTTTACGGGGTCGGAGTCGACATAGAAGGGGTCAAGGAGATGGCAGGGAGTATTAATTGTCAATATGGAGAATTCCCTTTTGTGTACCTCGGTCTACCGGTCGGGGCCCAAATGAACCGGATAACAAGCTGGAAAGCGATGGTTGATAAATTTAACTCTAAGTTGTCGGCTTGGAAAGCTAAATCGCTTTCCTTTGCGGGGAGGGTAACTCTGGTTAAGTCGGTATTAGGCTCCCTCGCTATCTACTACTTGTCTTTATTTAAGGCTCCAAGTGGAGTCATCAATACTCTTGAGGGCATCCGGAGGAAATTTCTTTGGGGCGGGGCATCGATGGTTAAGAAAATCAGATGGGTGGCCTGGGAGCGGATCCTTAGTCCTAAGAAGAAGGGCGGGCTGGGTGTTGGGGGGATTAGGGACCTAAACCTGGGCCTTATCGCAAAATGGTGGCGGAGATACCGACAATTCGGTAATCAGCTTTGGGCAAAGGTCTTGACTTCCATTCACTCGGGTCGAATGAGTTGCAACGTTGTTCCTGTTAAAAATGCAATCAACGGGCTGTGGAAGGCTATTGTAGGGGTAAATAAGGAATTCAACAAGGGCAACATAGACCTAAATGACTCCATCGTGTGCGCAGTGGGTAGAGGTGACAAAGCTAGGTTCTGGTATGATAATTGGACGCAGCAGGGGAATCTCAAAAACAGGTTCCCTTTGCTGTTTGCAAAGGCTAGTAATAAAGAGGCTAGAGTCTGTGACAATTATTCAAACTTGAACGCGGGGGTGAGATGGGAGGTGGGCTGGAAGAGCCCACTGCAGTCGGCGCAAGAAGTTTCAGATTGGAGAAACCTTCTGCTCGTGTTAGGGCAGCAGGCGTTGAAGGACGAGACGGACAAATGGATGTGGAAAACTGGAAGGGGCAACGCGGATTTCTCGGTGCGGCTTGTAAGATCAACTATGGGAGAGAGTTTTAACTCAGCTAATAGTACGGATCTATTTGTATGGAGTAAGATTGCTACCCCAAAAGTGAACTGCTTTGCTTGGAGAGCAATCAGTGGTGGCATACCGACTGCGGCTGCGTTGGCGGTTAGGAATGTCTGCTTTGGGGATGGGATGTGCATACTTTGCGGCATCGAAGCCGAGACAACAGACCATCTTTTGGTCAGCTGCACTTTCGCTAAGTCGGTTTGGTGGCTTATTTGCGTAACGACAAGATTTTTAACAAAAAACATTCGACTGCGATTTCAGTGCTGGATCAAGTGAAGGAATCTTCATATTGGTGGGTGGTGAAAAGGAGCAGAATTAGTAACCTAAGCCTGGAAAATTGGAGTGGAGATGCAGCCCTGGAAGTTATTTAGTTTGCTTCTGTATTGTTTGGGTCATTTTGGTTTGTTTCGTGTCTGTGGTGTATGTGCCCTCTTTAGCAGCTTGCTAAGTGAGGAGTTTTTGTTGTTGATTATAGTGCTTCTTTGGCTGGCCAAAAAAAAAAAAAATCAACATCGTCACAAAACTCAGAAAAATAATACAGTCTAAATATACCATAATGATATATAATTTGTGCAATTAAACGTCCGGGATGCTAGACACCCTCCCCCAAAAGTTGTATGCGATATAAGTAAAAGTGTAAAACATAATAATGTGCACGATAGCATGTATGCGATATAAGTAAAACACAAGCCAAGTGTCAATCTACCAAAAATGCCAACATTTTGAGCAAAATCAGTTTTTGATCATTTTGTGACTTTAAACCCCTACAAAAAAGGTAAAAATATACGGTAAGACACAAGTTTGTCATTCATCATCAAGCTAAGATTGTGAAATATTAATATAAGAATGTACAAACCTTCACCCTCTTGAGTAATGCCTTAGCATTCTCATCGTTCTTAAAATGATCACGAACAGGCTGCATTCATATGATTTACGATTAAATCCAATATTTAAAGTTATGTATATGGAATAATAACACACAAAACACTAGCAAACCTGCAAAATCCTGTTTAAGGCCTTCGATAGAGCAGGTTTCAGATCAGCAGGATGCAGATCCCCTTTTTCATAGTCGGAAACTAGTTCTTCAAAAGTTGTAAAAGTCCTGATTATATAAACGTATATAAAGTAAATAAGTAAGAATGTGAATATCAATTAAGAATTAAAAACAACGATATTAAAGCTTACTTTTCTCCGCCGTTTTCGGCTTTTCTTTCGACCTTAAACTCATTAAACCATGGAAATACGACGTATTTTAAGTACTCGAGGCACGGGTTCCCATCAACGATATTCGGTGGACAGTATGATTTTTTTATCTTCGAATTAACATCAGCCTCCTCATCTTCCATAAAGATGGCGGAATTAGGATCGGATTTTGACATTTTCTCTTGCCCCTGCAACAATCCAGGAAGCATGTCTGCACACAGCAAACAAAAAAAAAAAAAAAAAATAATAATAATAATAATAATAATAATAATAATAATAATAATAATAATAATAATGACAATGTTATATATATGCAGAAAAGATAAGGTTCCAGACTTACGATGTGACAGTATGATAGGCTTGTTTTTCCTCTTGGTATCATCACAGTACTCTCTAGCAAGCACATTCACTTTCCTTTGATCCATGCCTAACTGACATATGTCAGCCTGTTTCAACAAACAAACTATATTATTCACACTTGATATAAATATAAAAGAGTAAAATGCCATTTTCGTCCCTGAGGCTTGGCCAGTTTTGCGACTTTCATCCAAAGATTTGTTTTTTCGCATCTGGATCCAAAAGATTTAAAATAATCTTGCCATTTTCATCCGGCTCATTAACTCCATCCATTATTCTCTGTTACGTCGGGGGTATTTTCGTCTTTTTTGTTAACCTAAAGGGCAATTCAGTCTTTTTCACTTTATGTAGAAGCATTTAAAATACCCCTGACCGAATCCGTTAGATCAAATTGCCCTTTAAGTTAACAAAAGAGACAGAAATACCCCTGACTAAACAGAGAAAAATTGATGGAGTTAACGAGCAGGATGAAAATGGCAAAATTTCAAACCTTTTGGATCTCCAGATGCGGAAAAACAAACCTTTGGACGAAAATGGCATTTTACTCAAAATAAAAAGAAAAAATGTAGCAAGAGACCTTAAGGAAAAATATATCTGCGCATTGCATGCATGGGTAGAAAATCTGGGCAGCTGTCAGCTCGTCCTGATCGGTTCGGCCCATAATTTGACAACACCTACGATCAATGATACATATAAGCATTTTGTTAACATTAATATTACACAAAAATGTAAATAGAATGGTAACTTTTTACCTCATGATCCTAGGAAGCTTGTTTCTTCTAGCGATGTCCATCACAATGGGCCAGTATTCATGTGCTCGAGAATTAATTTCCTCGGAAGACCATATAAACTCTACGTTCTCTAGATTCATCCCGGTTGCTTTCCATATCTCAATGAGGTAACGCCCGACAACTTGGATTTTGTTTAAGTCTCCGCCCATTTTGTTGTTCAGCTGTGCAAACCAGTCGGCTATCCAGATTTTGACTTTGCAACCAGCAGATGTCAGTTTGTTGACATTTATCGTTTTCATAACACCCTGTTCAGCATAGCAAGCAAATTGAACATAAGAAATACGGTCAGTAATAAATAAATAAAGGGGTCAACTAAACAAACCTGTGCGATATGCATTCTGCCAGAAGGTTCGAACCCATCATAGCAAATGGGTTGGGGCTTCTTGGTAAGAAGATTCAAGAGCTCTTCTTCCTGAATACACTCTTCTCCAATACTCCTCACAATCCTGAACCTTTCCTCCACGCTCATCCTTAACACACAACACCAATAAGTAACAAAAAGTGAAATTAACGTCTGATTAGGTTATAAAAAGCGTATAACACTCTTATGCATTTCGATCCCAAAAGCCGACGCAAGAAGGGTTTATCACGTTTGTGAGGCGTTCGTTATCAAAATATAACATTTTATTAGCTTGTTAACCTTATAAACACTAAAAGATAAGAGTCTGATTTGTTCAATCCATGGTCTAATTTGTTCAAACACTCAAACCCATTGCTCAATCGATGGTCAAATCTGTTCAACCGGTGGTCAGATTTGTCCAATCATATTCGAAAAACTCATAACCATTACAATTAACGGTCTAATTAGAAACAACTTACTGTGCATTGGATGAATTTGAAGATGCAGATTCATCTTCTGCTTTCAAAAAGAGCGATTCAACTTCTTTTTCTATAGGATTCTCCATTAACAGACTCCGTTTATCTTGCTCGTTGCTTATGTGCTTTTTTAAATAAAAAAAAAGTTAAATAAATAAAAACAGGTTTATATAATTTGAGCGATAAGAGATGTGTGTACGCGATATAAAAAAACATAGAGCAAATGTTCAAATATCAAACATTTCAACATTGTGAGTGAAATACATTTGGTAATTTTGCGGCTTCAAAACCCTGCAACAAGAAGGTAAATACATGAGTTCATCCTTCAACATAAAACTAAAGTTATGAAATGCTAATATAAGAATGTACACACTTTCACCGCCTGAAACAAAGCCTTTGCTGTCTCGTCATTTTTGAAATGATCGCGAACAGGCTGCGTTTATGTAAAACATGAATATTTATAAAGTTATGTAGATGGAATAATAACATGTTAAAAATTTATAAAATTCTAATAGCAAACCTGCAGAATCCTGTTTAACGCCTTTGCTAGAGCCGGTTTTATGTCAGCAGGCTGTAGATCCCCTTTTACATAATCAGCACTTATCTCATCAAAACTCGTATAGGTCCTGATTTTAAAGCAAATAAGTACGAAAACAGTTCTTAATTAAAAACAATGACAATAAAACATCAAACTCACTTTTCTCCGTTTTTGGTTTTTTGTTCAACCTTAAACTCCTTAAACCAAGGTAACACGATGTATTTTATATACTCGAGGCATGGATTACGATCAACGAAATTTGGCGGACAGTATGTGTTTTGTATCTTCAAATTAACCACAGCCTGTGACATTCATTCATCATGCACCTGAAATTAATATCACACAACCAAAATGCAATACGTTATATGTCGCCGAATTATACCTCCTCGTCTTCCATAAAGATGGCAGAATTAGGATTCGACTTTGCCATTTTCTCTTGCCCTTCCAACAATCCAGGAAGCATGTCTGCACGCAGCAAACAACATTAAGTAACGACGACGTCACGATGACAATATATATACAAGAAAGTTAAAAACCGGGCTCTTACGGTGTGACAATATGATAGGTTTGTTTTTCCGCTTGATATCGTCACAGTACTCCCTAGCAAGTACATTCACTTTTCTTTGATCCATGCCTAACTGACATATGTCCGCCTGTTTCGATAAACAAATTAACATTATTTACAAATCCAAATTGCAATGTTTCTTAAGAAAAACACAAGAGGCAACAAACCTTAAGAAAAAATATATCGGCACATTGCATGCACGGGTAAAAAATCTGGCCGCCAGTCAACTCGTCCTGTTCTTTTCGGCCCATAATTTGACAACACCTACAACGTCAAAAAAAAACAAAAGCTTGTTGAGTTGGTAACATCATATATTGCGCGTATGTAGACAGAATCGTAACTTTTTTACCTTGTTATCCTAGGAAGCTTATTTCTCCGCGCAATGTCCGTCACAATAGGCCAGTATTCATGCGGCCGAGACATAATTTCCTCCGAAGACCACAAAAACTCTACGTTACCTCCTTCGAGATTCATTCCAGCCGCTTTCCATACCTCAATGAGGTAACGTCCAACCGTTTGGTGGAGCTGAGACCATACTCCTTAACACAACAACTTCCAAGGGGTGACGCTCCTTCGAGATTCATTCCAGCCGCTTTCCATACCTCAATGAAGGGGTACGGTCCCAAAAAGTCGCGCAAACCTCAGATCAGGTTGCGCGTGAGACCATACTCCTTAACACAACAACTTGTTAACAACAACCTCGCGCGACCTACATCGCACTACGATTATCCCGCGCGAAGGAATGCACACAACAAACCCAGATATCAGCACTTAGCATAAAACAATGGAAGAAATGAGCCACTCGGTAGGGAAGCGCGCGGCTACCTACAGTGGCACATAAGGTACAAGTGGCAGTAAAAGGAGCCAATCAGCGTCTAGCAGGCTCTGGTCAATCGTGCGCCACGATCGCCTGACGAGAAGTACACAAGGACGCTTACGTGGCACCAATCAGAGGACGGAGACAACTGTCCCACGATCTCCACTCGTCTGCTGATGACAGAAGGACAACAAGGCCGACAACAATGACACGTGGCTCCAATCAAGGTGCGCCAGCACCGACGAGCATCTAGAAGCCACTAAGCGGTCGACGCCAGTGAGACAAAGAGCATATCCGTTTTGTTGTCCGCTTCTGGCCCAAGGCCCATCAGCCCATAACCCCTCACACCTCTCCGGCTATAAATAGAGACCTTATTCCACAGGTTAAACATTCTATTCTCTCGGCTCTTACTCTTTACACTTAATCACTCTCAAAGCAGTCGCTTATTCTCACGCCGGAGCCTGGTTAAGAGGGAAACCCCCACATTCCCCTCTTAACGAGTAACGGTGTTCTGTTTTGCAGGTTAGATCACCAAGTCGGAGCTCAAATATCCTTAAAGAAGATTAACCCTCATGAAAGGAACATAAACCAATCTAATTAACTCCCTAATTAGATCACTGTTTCTTCAGATTTTATCGATATCTCCGCCCATTTTATCGTTCAGTTGTGCAAACCAGTCTGCGATCCAGATTTTCACCTTGCAGCCAGCGGATGTGAGTTTGTTGACGTTAATGGTCTTCATGATGCCCTGTGCTATATGCATTCTGCCAGAAGGTTCGAACCCGTCATAGCAAATGGGATGGGGTTTCTTTGTAAGAAGATTCCAGAGTTCGTCTTCCTGTATACACTCTTCGCCGATGCTCCTCACGATCCTGAACCTTTCCTCAACGCTCATCCTCATATTGCATGCAATCGCATAACTATATTGAACACAAACTGACAATATAATATTGTACCGGCAGGAATGTTGAGACTTCAGAACCCTAGGGTTTTAGTAAGGCCCAATAAGAATTATGATATTACTCGGCACACGCAAAAAAACTTCTCATAAAAATCTGTTTAGGGTTCGTTTCCGCTTATTAAACAAGGGTTTTGGTGTAATGTTACCTGAATGACTGGTGGGGTACTGTGCTTTCGAAATCTTGTGATCGCAATTAGGGCAGTTTGAAAGGGAAACAGAGGAGTTGTTGGGGTGCACAGATTGGAGAATTAAGTTTCGTGGGTTAAGTAACGAAAGCTCAAGCCTATATATGCGGAAAACTTAAATCTTTGTTATCCGGATTATTCTAAAAATCATCTTATATTATTTAATCATCGTACATTGTTACTTAACCTTCAAGAAATCATTATTTAATCATCGTACATTGTTACTTAACCTTCAAGAAAAAATGTTACGTAAGTGTATTATGAATTACATATCTAAAAGAAAATTTTCTTAATATATATACACAATACTTGTTGTTCTAAGCATGGTTTGATTTGCATCCACCAGATAGGTTGATATGCACTTGGTGTGTGGTGGTGGATGGCCCTAATCATGGGGATTTGTCTAGCCGGGTGAGGATGATAGAGGGCGTTAAGCAGTGGCGAATCTTGAGATTTCTGACCGGGGGTTCGAAAACGTATATATCAAAAATTTCTATAAAACCGGGGGTCAAAAACTTATATACCCAAAAAATTCTATACGAAAACTACGTACTCTCCACTATTAAATGAAAAGTTCAGGGGATTCGGTCCCCCCCCCAACAAAGCTACGCCCTTGGCGTTAAGTACTCTAAGTCAACACCATCGTTGCAAGCAGTAGCGGACTTGTAGTGTTATTAGGGGTAGCACGGGCTACCCCTCAACCCCGTCTTCGTAGTGTAAAAAATACCCCTCAACTCCATTTCCGTAGTGTAAAAATACCCATCAACTCCGTTTCTGTTATATAAAGGATACCCCTGATCCTAAAAAAAATTAGGATACCCCTAACTTTGTGGGCTAGTTCCGCCACTGTTTGCAAAAGTATGTAAATAAGAGAATAGGAGGGTGGGCAGGGCCGGTGATGGGTAGGGGCAGGGAGGGCGATGGACCCAGGCCCAAATATCCTAAGGGCCCAAAGTTTTTTAAAAAAATCTATATGTTATGTATTTGTTGTGGGCCTTTGAAAAATTTAACCTAGTTATTGTTATAGGGTTGTAACCTGTTGGGCCCTTGAATTGTAAACAAAAGTGACGAGCAGGATATCAAAACACATCAGATAATACACAACATCACATACAAGCCATCACGATACCAGCGCTCCAATCTTCAAATCGAAGCTCTCACTCGTCTAGTGACCAAATCGATGATCAGGACATTGAATCAGTTCTTTTTGTCTTCTGTCTTCATATACGTTCCAATGTTCAAGGGCTTTGAATCAATTTTTTTTCAAGGAATCAAGGTATGTCCTGCGTATGGTAGACGTATAGTTTGTTTATGTGATTGTGTGGTTCCATTAAGTGTTAGTTTAGTCAATTTTATGTATTAAGTTCAGTTGTTAAAATAACTGGTTTTGTAATTTAATTTTAGTTATGTGTAATGTTGATTTGTAAATTACTAAATCGTAAGTATGAAATTCATGGTTGACCATGTGTGATTCTGATTGAAAGTTTATTCTTTTAAATTGTTCATATATACTCAAGTTTGTAAGTGATTTTTGCCTTTCTTTCGGGTTGTAATTTATGTGGGTTAGGGTCGTTAGGTATTGTTAAATGTTGATTCTTGAACATTTAAACTTAGAAGTTATGTTTGTTTCAATTGTTTTACACTTTCATTTTTTTTCCTTCAGAAATATGCCTCCTAAATACAAAAATCTATCTGGTTGTCAAAAACGTAAAAAGAAGCAAATAGAGGAAGAAAAAAGGAAGGAAGAAAACGCTAGGAGAGCCGCACGATTCGATTAAGTAGGTAAATTTAGATTATTTTGGTATGATACTTTTGTTTTGATAATTGTTATAACAATTCTTGCCATATTATGGTTTTTTTTTATGTATGATTATTGGGTTTATATTATATGGGCCCGATTTATTTTTACTCGCACCAGGCCCAAAATGTTTCGAGATTTCTCAGAGACGGCACTGAGGGTGGGTGTTCTGATTCTTTAGTGGTGTGAAATGTGGATGGGTAAAGAACCTAAGAGTGACGCTCTTAAGTTAAAGACTCACATATTTACAAATAAATTTGGTCAGGGTTTGGTGTAAGAGTCTTAACATAGACTACAAGGGAAAAACACAAGTAAACACAGTCACATACACGTCCAAGCTATATAAATAACATCCTCAAACAAATAAATTTGTCAAGTAATTTTGTACACCTTTGCTTTTCGTTGGATATAAAAACTATGACGTTCTTTTTTATTTTCTTAGAACTTTTTTATATTTTTCTAAAATTCTTAAAACTTTTTAATTGACCATTACATCATCCGGCTCTCGAAACCAGTTCACTTGGTGTGATCGGTCTAAATGAACTAATAAAGTGATTGGTTCGATCACCGATATAGTTTATGAATATTGGTTATAAGTATGATTGCAAATTATGATGTTTTGGGCACTGGCGAAGCTTTATTGAGGCTGGGGTAGTAATTTTCGCTTGTGGTAGTAATTTTACTTAAAATTTCTAGAAAAAGAAATTGTAGGGTGAATTATTGGATTTTTAAGAATCCGACCCCCACCAATTTTGATTTTTAGAGTCTGTCCTCCATAGAGTTTTTGTTTAAACTCCGCCAGTCGTTATAGGAGCTTCACCTTACTTACACTACTCAAATGCGTATTTGTGAAAAACTTTTATCTGTATATCTACAAAACAAACCTAAAATGCAATTTTGGGTCATTATGGGTGATTTTTGTAAATATTGGGTTGTTTTGGGCAACATAAAATTCGTCAATGTTTTTATACGAGCCGAATGTGCCGAAGGGAATAAAAGAAACGGTCACAAAACCATATGGTGTGTTAATGTGGAAAATTTGGTGTGGAAAGTGGAAACTTCCATGTAGATCCTACATCATTCTCACATGGTTTCCACATGTAAGGAAATTGCACGTGTTTCCACATCAAAGTTCCATGTTTTTCTTTAAGCGATCCCCCTTCTCCACGCTCGTGGAACTCCCCACATTGTGACCAAGCCAGGGCGGCGCAGTGTTCCAGTGTGACTTTCAGCCACGTAGGACCACACCCAAAATCCATGCTGGTATACCCCATGGTCTAACGGACAGAACAAAATAACATGAGGGCCAGAATGACCAGTACCAGTTACACGTCCAATAAGCGAAAACCAAGCCAAATATCTTATGTCCTGATGATGCTATAGATATCTCTGAAGCTGCTGAATGTGATGATGATGATTGAGCATATAATCTTTGCATTTCTTTTGCTGAATGTGATGATGATGATGATTGAGCATATAATCTTTGCATTTCTTTGTTATAACTTAGCAATCTGCTAGTTTTTCCTAAATCAACGTGTTTTGATCTAAACCTAATTTGGTCAGGACCGCTCAACCCGGACCAAACTGAACACTTTTAACCAACATGTTCTGACCCGAACCATGTATGACCTCTTACTTAACCCGACCCACCCGTTTTACCAAGTTTAATGATATGCAAAACCCTTACGTACTAAGTGATATTATTCGGTTTTGAAAGACTATGTAACATGCAACCTGATTATTCCTGATAATTTGTCCTGTTCATTCTTATTATTAAAAACTAAAAAAATCATGAGACATTACTTTGTTCAGGCCAGCCATGACTCAGGCTGATGGTACAAGCAGACCAAGTTTTACTCAAGCCTAGTATTTCAGTAATAACCTTAAAGGGGGTGTTACACATATGACAGGATCATTATATTGGCTTACGTTGAATCAATGAACAAACAATAGCACTCCTTGAAAAGAAATGAATCAGATTTGCTCGTCGACGATTGGTTCATCGAAAATTATCAGAGCAAAAGAAAAAGAAAGTAAAAATCAACATCGTCACAAAACTCAGAAAAATAATACAGTTTAAATATACCATAAAGATATATAATTTGTGCAATAAAAGTCAAAGCAATACTGTCCGGGATGCTAGACACCCTCCCCAAAGGTTGTATGCGATACAAGTAAAACATAATAATGTGCACGATAGCAAGTATGCGATATAAGTAAAACACAAGCCAAGTGTCAATCTACCAAAAATGCCAACATTTTGAGCAAAATCAGTTTGATCATTTCGTGACTTTAAACCCCTACAAAAAAGGTAAAAATATAAGGTAAGACACAAGTTTGTCATTCATCATCAAGCTAGGATTATCGAATATTAATATAAGAATGTACAAACCTTCACCCTCTTGAGTAATGCCTTAGCATTCTCATCGTTCTTAAAATGATCACGAACAGGCTGCATTCATATGAATTACGATTAAATCCAATATTTAAAGTTATGTATATGGAATAATAACACACAAAACACTAGCAAACCTGCAAAATCCTGTTTAAGGCCTTCGATAGAGCAGGTTTCAGATCAGCAGGATGCAGATCCCCTTTTTCATAGTCGGAAACTAGTTCTTCAAAAGTTGTAAAAGTCCTAATTATATAAACGTATATAAAGTAAATAAGTACGAATGTGAATTTCAATTAAGAATTAAAAACGACGATATTAAGAGGGTGTTTGGGATTACGTTTTGAAGTGATTATTTGATTATTGCGTTTGTAAAACATAAATAATCTAAAAAAGTGGTTGGATGAAAAAGTGATTATCTGCCTCCAAAACGCAATTTTGGAGAAGCATGTACCTACATGCTTTTTCAAAACGCAGTTTGAAAACGCATAATCTATTTTAAAAACGCAGCACCAAACACCCCCTAAAACTTACTTTTCTCCACCGTTTTCAGCTTTTCTTTCGACCTTAAACTCATTAAACCATGGAAATACGACGTATTTTAAGTACTCGAGGCATGGGTTCCCATCAACGATATTCGGTGGACAGTATGATTTTTTTATCTTCAAATTAACATCAGCCTCCTCATCTTCCATAAAGATGGCGGAATTAGGATCCGATTTTGACATTTTCTCTTGCCCCTGCAACAATCCAGGAAGCATGTCTGCACACAGCAAACAAAAAAAAAAAAAAAAAAAAAAAAATAATAATAATAATAATAATAATAATAATAATAATAATAATAATAATGACAATGTTATATATATATATATATGCAGAAAAGATAAGGTTCCAGACTTACGATGTGACAGTATGATAGGCTTGTTTTTCCTCTTGGTATCATCACAGTACTCTCTAGCAAGCACATTCACTTTCCTTTGATCCATGCCTAACTGACATATGTCAGCCTGTTTCAACAAACAAACTATATTATTCACACTTGATAAAAATATAAAATAGTAAAATGCCATTTTCGTCCCTGAGGCTTGGCCAGTTTTGCGACTTTCGTCCAAAGATTTGTTTTTTGGCATCTGGATCCAAAAGATTTAAAATAATCTTGCCCTTTTCATCCAGCTCATTAACTCCATCCATTATTCTCTGTTAAGTCAGGGGTATTTTCGTCTTTTTTTAACCTAAAGGGCAATTCAGTCTTTTTCACTTTATGTAGAAGCATTTAAAATACCCCTGACCGAATCCATTAGATCGAATTGCCCTTTAAGTTAACAAAAGAGACAGAAATACCCCTGACTAAACAGAGAAAAATTGATGGAGTTAACGAGCAGGATGAAAATGACAAAATTTCAAACCTTTGGACGAAAATGGCATTTTACTCAAAATAAAAAGAAAGAATGTAGCAAGAGACCTTAAGAAAAAATATATCTGCGCATTGCATGCATGGGTAGAAAATCTGGGCAGCTGTCAGCTCATCCTGATCGGTTCGGCCCATAATTTGACAACACCTACGATCAATGATACCAAGACACATAAGCTTTTTGTTAACATCTTTATACTTGTAAATGAAAATAATTGTACACTTGGCTGGATTTCAGCCCTCCCAATAATTTTCTCCTCCCTGGTTGCAATATGCCGCTGCCACGTGGTTTTTTTTTGCACACGTGTCGTCTTTAATTCTTTCTACGCATTCTTCTACGCGTTATCGCGTTCTAACTTCTAATTCTAATAACTAGGTTACCCTTTTACACAACCCTCCCACCCTTCTCCTACCTTCAGCCGCTCTATCATGAAAACTCTAAACCAATATTTTTTCATCTTATCTCGACCCCTTATGTCAGCAACAACGATTCCTCTTTTCTTTTCATCATAAACTCGATCTCTGTTTCTACGAATTCCCACCCTGTGATGATATACCCTAAATCAATGAATGATTTTAATGATTTGTGAAGTTTATAAACGTGATTTGTGAAGATGGCGGTTCGAATCGGATTAGATTGAGGTTTGTTCGATTTTTGTTCTCTCCAGAAGTCTTAGATCCAAAATTGATCCGAAGAACACTAAATTGGTGCTTTAAATCATCTATCTCGAACCTAACTCGAGGTGCGCCTTGAATTAAACCCTAACTCCTTTTATTTCTTAGTAGATATGTGCCCTAATTCTGGTTAAATAATATGTGTTTATAAACGTGATTTGTGAAGATGGCGGTTCGAAGCGGAATAGGATTCAATCGTTTTTTTTAGCAAAGCGCTATAGATTTAGTCTTAATTGCAAACTGTACAGTTCATGGTTGGTTCCGATTTTCAGTTGTTATGT
Organism: Helianthus annuus; assembly: GCF_002127325.2. Taxonomy (NCBI): domain Eukaryota; kingdom Viridiplantae; phylum Streptophyta; class Magnoliopsida; order Asterales; family Asteraceae; genus Helianthus; species Helianthus annuus. The sequence goes on from NC_035435.2 coordinate 123,823,399, forward strand.
TTGTATATTCAAACCTTTGAATGATGTTTGGGATTTGTGTATTATGGATTTTGGATAGTTGAATTGGATCTTTATTCTGTAGTTGTGAGATATCTACATATTAATTTGTTTTTTTTTTAAATTGTTTATGCTTGATATTGATATAGATGGTGGAAGCAATGATTAAAGTTGCAAAGTGACATTTCAATTATCAGTTAATCACAATGGCTATTCCTACAAATGTTGTCCGATATTGTAAAAGACTCACGTTAATTTATACTTATAAAAGTCAATTTCCCTATGCATTGTTTCACATTAAATTAGTATATAAATTAATATATAATCATGAATACAGGTCAAATATGTTTGAAAAGCTTCAAATCTGTATGCAATTTGGTATCATCTTAAGGGGAGTGCATATGTTATATATAAACACATAAGTAATACTGGTTGTGGGACCGTGTCCAAGTTAGTGGCATGGCTTATGGAGAATTCTACGATTTCAACACACATTCAGGTAAAAATCAAGTAAAATTCTGTTATGTGGATTCAACTTCTTTAACCATTTTTTGTAAACAGGATATTTATGATTGAATCGGGATCCTAACTTGCTAAAGACCTGTGTTTAAAAAAGCGCGCTTGAAGCGAGCTTGAAGCGATGAAGCGATGAAGCGATGGAAAAAACGCTTTTTTGGCTCTGAAGCGTTACATTACGTGAAGCGAAGTGAAGCGAGCTTTAAGCGGCGAAGCGATGAAGTTGTGAAGCGACGCTCCAGCCAATCAGATCACCATTTGGGCCATTTTTTAAGCCCAACAGTCTTTACAAGGTACATATCGACCTTATATCGACGATATAGCGACTTCCTATGTGAAATCCGGCGACAAATTCCGGCGACGGAGTTGCTTTCAGCCGGAAACCAGGAAGAAGGGGGAAGAAGAAGAAGAAGAGAGATGCTGACGGCTGCGTATATGTCTTTTAGGTTTTTAGGGTTTTTATAAGTTAAGGTTTTTAAACATTTAACCCCTCTATCTTTCATTAGTTTACATTCAGTCCCTACTTTTTACTTAAAAAGTGTAAAGATAGTTTGTCTATTTAAACATTTAACCCCCTCTATCTTCAGTAGTTTACATTTGGTCCTTAAACTTTTTAATTTATGCATAAAAGTACAAAATTAACATTATAAAATACATATATATAATATGGATAGCTATTTTTTATACATATATATAAAATTAACATTATATATAATTATATATAATATGGAGCGCTTCGTATACGTGAAGCTCTCGCTTCGCGCTTGAAGCTTCGCTTAAAGCTTTTGGAACCAAAACGCTTCGGAGCGCTTCGCGCTTTTTTAAACCAAGCTAAAGACGTTGGATATTTATGATGGAACCGGTGATTTTCTACGTAAGATGGAAATGGATAACGATACTCGCCACAGTAGCAATTATTGAGACCATTGGTGATGTGGATTCATACCAATTACCGGAAAAGGATAACAAGTCAGTAACTGTGACTTTTTTATTTCAATCATAGTTCTTGTGTCAAATGTTATTACAAAACCTAAACCTTAATCGAAATATATAAATTTTTTTTGCAGCTTCCTACGATACTTGCTGGATCATGCCCTAGAGTCAAGCATATCGCCAAGGGAGATGAATGTTGTCCATGTGGTTTTTATGCTCACTTTATGGAGAGACAAAAAAAAACGCTTTAAAGGAAAACACCGCTCTGCTCAGATTCTATGGTTCTGGAAGAGTTTAAAGAGGCTTCTTTCTGGTGGATGGTAAGGAGGGCAAAAATGGCAGGTTTGCGACTTTGAGGTTGTATGTGCAGGCTTGGCATCTAGCTAAGTTATGTTGTGTTTTTAATAAAATTTCTCTTTGCTTAGAAAAAAACAAAGATTAGATTATAAACCTTTAATGAGAATTTATTTATATATTTGTAACTTCTTTTCTGAGTTTGTAAAAATTCCATTTAAAATATAGAGTATTATTTTTTATAAGTTTGTAAAAATTCTATTTAAAATATAGAATTTTATTTTTTTTATTATGGTTTTCAGTTACTTATCAAAATATATTGTTATTTAAAATTTTCATAAATGTCAATTAATAGTGTTACTTATTCGTGTAGGTTTCGATATTTCAAATTGAGGTAATATCAACTTAAAAGTTAATTATAATTCCGTTCTTAATTTTTTGCGTTACATTTATTATTAACAGCGTTAATTTAATTTATTGCGAATTTTGTTGATATTTGGATATTATTTCATTATTTCCATAAATAACTTAATTAAACAAATAATGAAGGTATTATTTATTTTTAGACCATCCAATAATCCTTTTGTCTCATAAGGGACATATTCCGCTACATGAGTATCATAATCATAATGCTCTTTTAAAATATGTGTGATGGTTAACACCCTTTTAACGCTCTTTCAATTATTTTAAATGTAAAAAGTCTTTTTAAAATAGTTAATATTATGTAATTTGATTTTGATTTTTCATGTTAATTTTTTTAAAGCCAATTATAGCGTTGACATGTTCATATATATTTCGATATATTTAAAATTTAAGAAAGAATATTATAATGTTCTAACCCGTGTAATACACGGGTAACTAACCTAGTTAATATTACACAAAAATGTAAATAGAATGGTAAGTTTTTACCTCATGATCCTAGGAAGCTTGTTTCTTCTAGCAATGTCCATCACAATGGGCCAGTATTCATGTGCTCGAGAATTAATTTCCTCGGAAGACCATATAAACTCTACGTTCTCTAGATTCATCCCGGTTGCTTTCCATATCTCAATGAGGTAACGCCCGACAACTTGGATTTTGTTTAAGTCTCCGCCCATTTTGTTGTTCAGCTGTGCAAACCAGTCGGCTATCCAGATTTTGACTTTGCAACCAGCAGATGTCAGTTTGTTGACATTTATCGTTTTCATAACACCCTGTTCAGCATAGCAAGCAAATTGAACATAAGAAATACTGTCAGTAATAAATAAATAAATAAAGGGGTCAACTAAACAAACCTGTGCGATATGCATTCTGCCAGAAGGTTCGAACCCATCATAGCAAATGGGTTGGGGCTTCTTGGTAAGAAGATTCAAGAGCTCTTCTTCCTGAATACACTCTTCTCCAATACTCCTCACAATCCTGAACCTTTCCTCCACGCTCATCCTTAACACACAACACCAATTCACCAATAAGTAATAAAAAGCGTATAACACTCTTATGCATTTTGATCCCAAAAGCCGACGCAAGAAGGGTTTATCACGTTTGTGAGGCGTTCGTTATCAAAATAACTAATGCTAAAAAATTACCCAGAGATAACATTTTATTAGCTTGTTAACCTTATAAACACTTAAATATAAGAGTCTGATTTGTTCAATCCATGGTCTAATTTGTTCAAACACTCAAACCCATTGCTCAATCGATGGTCAAATCTGTTCAACCGGTGGTCAGATTTGTCCAATCATATTCGAAAAACTCAGAACCATTACAATTAACACGGTCTAATTTGTACAAATACTGGTTAAGTATTTGTGGTACGCGCATTATGTGCTCCTGGTGCACACATTTTAAAACAAAGACAACTGAGAGACGCAAACAACTAAGTGAGCAATTCGACTTCGATTCTCAAAATAAAAAGCCCCTCATGTAACTTTTTATTTGTAAAAGAATAATGTCAACAAAGTGTTTTACTCTATTCACACATATCAGTCACTACATCTACAAAACCTTTCAATACAAGCATGATACATTCAAACTTAATTGCTTCCAATCCCATAACTAAATCCTACACAATCTACAAGTAAAACTAGCTTCATCTATTCTCAATTAAACTCCAAAAACAGAAGCACAGTTAATACTAGATACAAACAAACCACTAATTGTACTAAAATTAGAAACAACTTACTGTGCATTGGATGAATTTGAAGATGCAGATTCATCTTCTGCTTTCAAAGAGAGCGATTCAACTTCCTTTGCTGGAGGATTCTCCATTGACAGACTCCGTTAATCTTGCTCGTTGTTTTGTGCTGGAGAATAAGTAATTTAGGGTTTCAAATACTTTCAAAGATTACTGAAGTAGATTATACAACGATATGTATGAATTGAACATGTGTGTGTAATCAAGATAATTAAATGATAAAGGTAGAAAGATAAGGAGCTTCATACCTGCTGTTGAGAGATGTGGAGACGATGATGGATTAATGGAACTTCTTAATATTAGGGTAATTTGAAACTGTTGAAAAAGTTAGGGTTTATACCTTGTAGCAGTAATGGGCCGAACTTTATTGTGTAGGCCTTACACGTTGGCTGTTTAGTGTCTTGTAATAAGGTGTAAATACACGTTGGCTGTTGGCTGGCTGTGTAGGCCTACCGGCATTTTGGTGGTGGAATAAGACTTTAGAACCAATAGGTTTTGAGTTCGACTTTCATAATGGGGGTTTTTCCATATTTATTGGGTTTCCTTCTGAATTGGTGTATAGGCATTATGCCTAGTGAAGATGGATATGATCGGGTGGTTCCGCTGGTAGCACGATGATACTCCAGTGGTCCGTCAATGATTCAAATTTGTCGTTAAAAAAAATAAGGTGTAAATACTCGATTTTAGGCTGTTTTTTTCTTTTCTTTTTTTTTTGGGAACGCAAATTTACTTTTCAAAAAAGGTATGAATAAAAAATTTTGACTTTTTATTTTTCAAATCAAGTACTAGATGAAAGTGTAGATAGGGTGTAAAAGTATTTTTGAAATAAAATTATTTGTAAACTTTTTCTCTCCATAACGCATAACGCACATACATATTCCTTGGAACGTGTAACTTTTTATACGACATTATTTAGAAAAAAAATGCACTATAAAATTGAGCACCTTTTTATCTTTTATTTAAGTACCATATTATTATATATAATATGACAACTTAATAACCCAAAAGATTTGTGTTGTATAACATTTTTTTGCTATTTTTTACTAGATTTTTGTGCTATATTTTTTTGTGTTGTATTTTAAGAAAACAAAAAAAGGGGTGGGAATTTGTGTTTTAAGACCAAAAGTCATGCATCCTGCTTATTGTTAGTAATTTTAGTGTTATCGACGGGTATTTGATTAACTTGTCAATCGAGATAATAACATCGGTGTTTAATCGAGTTAGGAGACGCGGGAGTGCGAGCTCGTTTAACACAAATGTTATTTGGGCCTGTAATCAATAATTGTTTTGGGCTTAATATATTTTATAGTGGGCTTAATAATTAGTTTTCATATTATCGTATTGTTAAAAGTTTATTACTTTATTTATATCCACTTTAAATTTCTTAAAGCCCGTTAATTATTTTAGTGCATTAAAGTTGCACTATTGTTGAATTAAAATCCATTACGTGGTTTTAATAATATGGGCCATGATGGCTGATTTTGGATAATGGAAAAGTCCATAAATGTTTGTTTTTAATTAAGAAGCCGAATGAAGTCAATACTGGGACTTTTGTTTCCTTGATCGCATACATGAACGCAAAAAGGCAAAAGCAGACGTACGGTTACACTTTTTGTGCTCTTCATATCACGGAATCATCAAATCTAATTCTAACAAGAGTGATCTCTTTCTAATTCGATAAATCATTGTGTGTAACTCGCAAATAGCTTTATCTGATATTTCTCATACGATTCAGAGATTAATCGAGATTTTATCACAAACTTTGCAATTTCAATTCGGTTCCAGGTTTGTTAATCCTTCGAATTACTTGTTATAGACCAATTATACAACACTTAGGGGCTGTTTGGTAGCCTTTGAATGGTCATTAAGAGGCTAACTCTTAATGGAACCATTAAAAATTTTACAAATAAGAAGGTAGAAGAATGTGACATGTGATGATCTACCATTCAGAGGTTACCTCTTAACCATTCAGACTTGAGGTTACTTCTTATTCATTCAAAGGTTTTAAACCATTAAGAGGTAGCATCTGAATGCTCATTAAGAGGCTACCAAACAACCCCTTATAAGGAGTGTCACATGATCTCTACGATCCTCTTTAGGCTACTAAAGCAAAGCTCATTACCCTTAAAATATAATTACACTCTAATCCCCTAATATTAAGCGATACATAAATTGTCTAATAGTTAGAAAGCAATGAGTTGGTAAATTCGACTTTGTAGTTATAATAGAATGAGAATAACGACTGTGTTTTTATTAGATTTAATATATCTTCTTTTTTTATTTTTCTTTACAGTTTGAGGTTACTTCTTATTCATTCAAAGGTTTTAAACCATTAAGAGGTAGCATCTGAATGCTCATTAAGAGGCTACCAAACAGCCCCTTATAAGGAGTGTCACATGATCTCTACGATCCTCTTTAGGCTACTAAAGCAAAGCTCATTACCCTTAAAATATAATTACACTCTAATCCCCTAATATTAAGCGATACATAAATTGTCTAATAGTTAGAAAGCAATGAGTTGGTAAATTCGACTTTGTAGTTATAATAGAATGAGAATAACGACTGTGTTTTTATTAGATTTAATATATCTTCTTTTTTTATTTTTCTTTACAGTGTGTTCTCGAGTTTATACTAAAGGAAAGAAGAGAAGATAATTGGAATTTACAATAAAAAAAGGAAGGGAAATGTGAATATATAATTCATTCACCTATATATTCAAAAGCTAAGGGAATGAACAGTAACAATAAATAAATATTAAAAAGAATCTTGAATGTAAAGTAGTAAAAATAGAAATGAATGAATAGTATCGGGTACCAGTACCAGTATCAAGTTTACCAAACTGAGTGTATTTTCGGTATTCGTTCGGCACCGGTATTTGAGGGTAAAGGGAATGAACAGTAACAATAAATAAATATTAAAAAGAGTCTTGAATGAAAAGTAATAAAAATAGAAATGAATGAATAGTATTGGGTACCGGTACCGATATCAAATTTACCAAACTGAGTGTATTTTCAGTATTCGTTTGACACCGGTATTCATCAGGTTTTACCCTCAAATATCGGTGTCGTACCAGTACCGACCGTATCAAGCCGTACTGTACCAGGTATATTCGGTACCGGTACCCATTTTTGGGGATTTCGGTAACGGTATTTTCTGTACCGGTTGGTACCGAGCTCATCAAATCATGTAGCAACGTAGCAATGTAAGTAATTGAACAGTTTAAATATAAGTAAACTGTATTTCGTTTAAATGAGGTTTTATATACACAACAACTTATTTTGCTTTATTTTTTGTCATTTTACGTAATGAATGAATTGTAGCATGTAAAATTAACTTGTATATTTAGATTATTGATGAGAAAATCGTATCAAATCCTATAATCAAACCGGTATCGTATCGGTACCAAATTTACTATGCCAAATCATTTTCGGTACCAATTTGGTACCCACCTTTTGGCGTTTTCAGAATCGTTACTTTCGGTTCGACACCGGTCTAGCACCATACCTATATTTATTGATTTTTACCTTCAAATACCATACCTTATTGTACCGAGCATTTTCGGTGCCGGTACCTAATTTCGATGATTTTCCGGATCGGTACTTTCGGTGCCGTTACAGGTACCGAGCTCATCCATATTTTAACCTGTTAGCACCGTAATAACTGAACTGAAAACAACCGAATTTCCAACATGTAGGACGTGTTAGTCCTGTTATTATATATTAGGTTATTTAAAATCGTTTTTTAGGAGGGATTGACTATCCTTTTCATGACATTTTTATTTATGTTTTGATATTCGGTATCTGCTTGCCGTTACTGACACGCTTTTTGCAGTCATTGGGTCCTCGCCGCAACGCGCGGGCGGAAATTTAACTAGTTTCATTTAAAGGAAACAAAAGAAGAGAAAGGGCATCTAGAAGACAAAAAAGGGAGGGAAATGTGAAGATATAATTTTATTTAGTATTGAAAAGCTCGAAGGAAAGGAAAAGGAAGTAAAGATATATGTGTTCTCGGGTTGAAAGAAAGAGAAAAGAATGGTTTAATTTTACATATACCCTTGTTGGGTTTTATAATAGGTTAAGTATGATGATAACGGGTGAGGATCAAGTAGGAAGTTTATTTTGGCTAGAAAGTATAGGAAGCAATAGGATTAGGACATATGGCAAAATTTAAAATAAAGAGGAAGGGTATTTTAGTCAATCTTATCCTTTTCTTTTTCCTTCTTCTTCCCAGTAACATCAAAACACACCATTTTCAAAACCCACCATCTTCAACCGTTTCTTCACTTTCTATCTCAATAATTACTACATTATAGTGCGATTTTCGTCACCAATCAATGATTCAAACACCCAATCAACGTGTTCTTCAGCTTTTTTTTGAAGAAAACACAGTTTAATTTCATACAAAATCTCGTTTTTCTGGTGATTTTGAAGATAATCACTCGATCCGTTCGATTCGATCTCTGATAAGTGTTTCAATCATTCAAATTTCGTCAATCGTTGAAGAAACCGACTTCGATCCATGTAAAAAATTCTTTAATTTCATTTTTATTATCTGGGTTTTTGATTTAGTCATTGCGTTTTACGATCTTGGCGGGGGTCCGGGGGCAGCGCCCCTGGAAAACTGCATTCGTAAACAATCTTTTGATCTCCTACTTCCTGGTTCAGATAATTCACAGACAAAACTATTGTCCTGGTTCAATGCATTTTAGAGAGAAAACACTTTCTTTGGTGTTTTTAGGCCATTGCGTTTTAGAACTAAGACATTTTTATGTGTTTTCTGGCCATTGCGTTTTAGAAAAACACATTTTGAAGTGTTTTTAGTCATTGCGTTTTAGGTAAAACACATTTTTAGGTGTTTTCAGTCCATTGCGTTTTAGAGAGAACATTTTCTTTTGTTTTTTAGGCCATTGCGTTTTAGAAATGAGACATTTTTAAGTGTTTTCTGACCATTGCGTTTTATAAAATAAGACATTTCTTTGTGTTTTTTGGTGTATTGCGTTTTAGGTAAAACACATTTTTATGTGTTTTCAGTCCATTGCGTTTTAGAGAGAACACTTTCTTTTGTTTTTTTAGGCCATTGCGTTTTATAGATAAGACATTTTTTGTGTTTTTTGTGCATTGCGTTTTAGGTAAAACACATTTTTATGTGTTTTCAGTCCATTGCTTAAGTGTTTTCTGGCCATTGCGTTTTAGAAATAAGACATTTCTTTGTGTTTTTGGTGTATTGTGTTTTAGGTAAAACACATTTTTATGTGTTTTCAGTCCATTTCGTTTTAGAAAGTACACTTTCTTTTGTGTTTTTAGGCTATTGCGTTTTAGAAATAAGACATTTCTTTGTGTTTTCTGGCTATTGCGTTTTACAAACAAGACATTTCTTTGTGTTTTTTGGTGCATTGCGTTTTAGAAAAATGTCATTTTTTAGGTTTTTTTTTTCATTGCGTTTTACGCAACTGGGTTTTTTCCATTGCGTTTTATGCAACTGGGTTTAAAAAAAACGAAAATATAGCAATAGTATACTCGTTTTAAAGATAAAAAGACGTTCTTTTTTTGGTGCAATTTTTATAAATAAATAATGTCGTATGAAAGAGAGAGAAACTATTGTCTTGGATTGACTAGAATGCCTCTAAACAAACCCACGCGTCTCTTTTCTTCCCTTCAATTTCCCTCATTTAATCTTAGCCCTTGATTAACTAAATGGATGGTCAAGATTACTTCTTAGCCAAATAAACTTCCTATTATATCCTAACCCTGATGATAACATCTAAAATGGTAAAACTTTATATTTATCTTCCTTCCACTTCCTTCCATTTTGAAAGAAAAGTTATGAGGAAAAATTTTCCTTCCAGTTTCTTTCGTTAAAGAAACTTTGGAACACAAATATTTTTCATTTTCTTTCTACTTTCTTCCATTAGTAAACTTGGGAACACGGTGTTAGTGTAAATGGTATCAGAACTCTTGTTATATGTTGTTATGGATAATTCGATTACCATCAATGATTAATTAGAACAAGTGATTCGACAATCAACACTAGTAATTCTCAACAACAATGTGGGGTACTTCATGACAACAAATTCATGTCATAACAAGTAATGGTTTTTATAGCGTTTTCTAGCATCAGCACCAAAAATTGATTTATACAATAAATCAAGTTAAGAAAGATAGTCAACTAGTCAAGGAGAATGAGAATATTTTTTTTTTTTTTTTTTTTTGTGATTAGAGGTAACAACAAATAGGACATTTAAGGATATGAGAGCTACAAACAAGCAATTATTCATTGATGGATTTAAGTGTATTAAGCAATAATCATATTTTATTTTCACGTAACTGAAACCAAAACAATCACAATTCAATTCATGATGATCCATTGGAGAGGGCAACTAATGCAAGAACATGAGACATGGTGGAGTATTACTTCATAGTTAACGAGAGTCTTGAGCGTTTAAAACTCATATGTGCAGCCACTTATTTAGAATAAAATGTTATGTTATGGTACCAATCTTATATAAAGACTTGAGGGCTTATGATCACTGAACTATCCTGGGTAAGTATGCTTGATCAATTTCAGCACGTTTTGCACACTACATACTTAACAAGACAAGCATAAACCTGGGCCCAAACCGTCAAGTCCAACCAGCATGGAGAGGCCCAAAAAACGTTCCAGACCTGATAAGGACCAGTCTTTCACCTTTTTTGGTTTTCAGGCCCAAGCTGAGATGAACCTCAATCCCGGTTTAGGAGGTGATAACCTAGGCACTGATCTAGAAGATAATCGAGGCATTGATCTGAATGAAGAAGCAAATAACAAGAGGGATGAAGGTGAATGCTCTTCTGGGGAAACGTTGGTGGAAGATTCGCAGGAAAAATCTAATGATAAAGAGGTGGAGATGGACGAGCTCGAGGAAACGATCCGTATCGGAAAAATGGTTGGTGTGAATCTTACAGAACATGGTAAGATGATCCAGGAGACTCTGGGAACAAAAGGCAACAATGTGGTGAGTAAATGAATTTCCTATCTATTAATGCGCGAGGGATTGGGGGGCCGGTTAAGGAAGGATGGATCAAGGGTTTAAAGCTTAAAAATAAAGTGGATTTCCTTATGATTCAAGAAACGAAACTTTCGGATCTCTCAAAGTTAAATGTTATGAAATTTTGGGGGAATCAAGATTATGGTACTGAAGTTGTCGAGGCAACGGGTTTGTCTGGGGGCTTATTGTGTATTTGGGATATTGGGATCTTCGAGATTTCAGGTCATGTGAAGAACAGGAATTTTCTTATGGTGAATCGGACTATTAAAGGTTCTCAACTGAAGATTAACATTATAAATGTTTACGCTCCCCAGAGAACGGCGGATAAATTGTGCTTGTGGAATAAGATTAGAGAAGTGATGAATGGGGTCGATGGTATGTGGGTTATCGCTGGAGATTTTAATGCTGTCCGAAGCCAAGACGAACGAAAAAATTCTAGCTTTAAAAATGTTTGTGCCAGGAACTTTAACGAATTTATTTTTGAAGAGAACCTCATGGAATACGACCTAAAGGGCAGGAAATTCACGTGTATAAGGGATAATGGTAGGAAGATGAGTAAGATTGACCGGTTTCTCGTGTGCCAGAATTTTTTTAATCACTGGCTGGACGCATGTCTGAGAGGTATGTCGTTCTCCCACTCCGATCATTGCCCCTTGTTACTTACAGTAAATAGGAAGAATTTCGGAGCAAAACCATTCAGAGTTTACAACTCTTGGATGGGGATGAGCGGGTTCCGTGAGGTGGTGGAAATGGCTGCCAACTTACAGGATGATGGAAATTATCAACCTGACATTAAACTGATGAGGAAATTCCATAAGATTAGAGATGCTATTAAGGAATGGAGATTAGAGGTATCTAAAAAGGAGGAGGAGGCGGTGTTAAAAGCGAAAGAAGAATTAGAGGATTTGGAGAAAATTATGGAGGAGCGGGATCTTAGTGATGTAGAGGAATGGGAGTTAGTGGAAAACAAAAATGTGATGATGAATTTCGAATTCAATAAATGTGACGACATGAAGCAGAAATCTAGGATAAAGTGGGCGATCGAAGGCGACGAGAATACTAAATTTTGCATTCTCATGTCAACATTAGGCGGGCTTCCAACCAGATTCCGGGTCTAAATTTGAATGGGTACTGGGTGACTAAGCCGAATGTTATTAAAAAGGAAGTTATGGGTTTCTTTAGAGACTGGTTTAAGGAGAGTTATCTCAATAGACCAAAGCTGATGTGTAACGACATCAGGAAGCTTAATGAGACCGAAAGAAACTCTCTTATCGTTCCGTTCTCTTCGGAGGAGATCAAAATTGTGGTTGATGGTTGTGGGGATGATAAAAGTCCAGGTCCGGATGGGTTTAACATGAAGTTCATTAAATTGTTTTGGGATCTCTTCGATAAAGATTTCAAAGAGGTACTGGATGTTTTCTTTAATAGTGGAAAAATTAGTGTTAGTTGTGGTAGCTCTTTCATAACGTTGGTCCCTAAATCTAAAGACCCTACCGGGTTGAATGGATATCGTCCGATCAATCTCATCGGTACTATTAGTAAGGTGATATCTAAAGTTCTTGCTAATCGGATCAAGAAGGTGATGGATTCGGTTGTTTCTGAAGCTCAATCGGCGTTTATAAAAGGTAATTATATCTTGGACGGTCCTCTTCTAATAAATGAAATTACCAACTGGGGAAAAAAGCATAAGAAAAAAGCTTTCTACTTCAAGATCGATTTTGAGAAAGCGTATGATAATGTCAATTGGAATTTCCTTTTGTCTACTATGAGTCAAATGGGCTTCTCGGATAGGTGGTGTATATGGATAAAAGGTATTTTAGAGTCAGCCAGGTCTTCGGTTTTGGTCAACGGTGCCCCAACTTTTGAATTTAAGTGCCAAAAAGGGTTACGGCAAGGAGATCCGTTTTCTCCTTTCCTATTCTTGTTGGTGATGGAATCGCTTTCTTACATGATCGATAAAGCTGGAAATGCAAATGTTTTTTCAGGTATTCAAATCCCGAACGGTCCGTGTGTTTCCCATCTTCTTTACGCGGATGATGCTATGATTCTAGGGGAGTGGTCGGAAGCGAATATAAAGACGGTGGTCCGCATTCTTCGGGTGTTCAATATTTGTTCGGGGCTTAAGATTAATATTGAGAAATCTAATATTTATGCGATTGGGGTTCATCTGAATGAAATTGCTAATATGGCGGAGTTTGTGGGGTGTCAAGCGGGGAGCTTTCCGTTTAAATACCTCGGCTTATTGGTTGGAGCTAATATGAACAAAATCGCGAATTGGAAATCTATTTATGATATCTTTGATGCTCGTTTAGCTAAATGGAAGGCAAGTCTTTTATTTATCGGCGGAAGAATCACTCTTATTAAGGCAGTGTTGGAAAGTCTTCCCAACTATTATTTCTCTCTGTATAAAGCTCCTGTTAAAGTTATTAAGGATCTGGAAGCTAAGATGAGGAATTTTCTTTGGGGAGGAGACGGGAGTGTTAAAAAATTACATTGGGTGGCATGGGAAAGAGTTTGCTTACCGGTAAAGTGTGGAGGCTTGGGTTTGAGTAATCTAAGGAATTCTAATATGGCGCTCTTGGCCAAGTGGGGTTGGAGGTTTATTAAGCACAAGAACAAGTTATGGAGCAAAGTCATAGCTGCTCTTCATGTTACTAGAAACAAAGGGGAGTTCATTCCAGCCAAGAAAAGTCTTAGAGGAGTGTGGTATAATATTGTGCAGGTTCTGAATAAGCCGGTAGTTAATGGGGAGCCTTTAAAGTTGAGATTCAAAGCTCGGGTGGGTAACGGTGAAAGTACAGAATTTTGGATCGATAACTGGTTAGGAAATAAGCCTTTATTTGAGGCCTTTCCTAATTTATTTAAACTTGAGGTGTCAAAAAATTGCAAAGTCAGTTCGTGCTTTGATATTGATTCGGGTGGTTCCCAGTTCAAGTGGAGATGGAAGAGGCCTCTAACGTCGGAAGAGGAAATCAATGAGCTGGTCGAACTGTGTTCACTGTTGATGCAGGTTAAACCGAACCAAAATTGTGATAGGTGGTTGTGGGTGGGTTCGGAGGAAGGGAAAGATGAGGAGTTTAGCGTTAAAGCGACAAGGTTTTTACTGGACAAATGCAGAATTCGATCAGACTATTATGTCCCAGACGGATGCAAGTGGATTCCGAAGAAGTGTAACGTCTTTATTTGGAGAACAGACATGAACAAGATTGCCACGGCTGATGCCCTTGTGAACCGAAATATCGCTGTTGAAAGGCTCGGATGTGGGCTGTGTGACGAAGGATTCGAAGACGTGGAACATCTATTCACTTCATGTTTTTTTGCGGTGATGCTTTGGTCTTGGATTGGCAGTTGATGTAATTGTCAACCGCTGGTTATTTTTTCGTTTAGGGATCTTATTGAATGCCACAATCATGTGGGGTTGGAAGGTAAGAAGAAGGATGTTCTAAAAGGCATCGTTAGAGTCGGATGTTGGGTGATTTGGAGAATGAGAAACGAAGCCAGATTTAAGAATAAAGAGGTTAAACTTGATTATATCATTGGTGAAGTCAAAAAAACGGGTTTTTTTATGGTATAAGAATAGGAATAAAGGTAGTTCAACTTCGTGGGAAGATTGGTGTAAATTTGTAATTGTTTTTGGTGGCTGCCTCGGTTTGAGGTAGCTGGGTTTGTTAATGAAGTTCACTTTTCAAAAAAAAAAAAAAAAAAAAAAAACATACTTAACAAGAAACTCGCAAATATCACTATCAATCTTTTCATTCTTTGTTAAAAAAATGCCAATAGTATGTGGTAATCATCCTTTTAAGAGACTTTAAATCGAATCTTAGATGTCATATGAAGTTGTTTAAACCAAAAACACTACTTTGAGATGCTTATTCTTTAGCAAAAAAATGCAAGATGCATCTAATGTAATCTAACTAGCACCATTAAATCAAAGTAGACCAGGAGATAGGTCAACAAAGTCGTTGATGGGGAAATATGAATCAATAACTCTTGCTATAGAGGCACTGTTTTTTTTTTTTTGCAAACAAACTAGCATTGCTTTTATAACCTATGTCTAAAACATATCCCATCCCTCTTGGGTCCACATCGGTTGCATGTTCTCTTTCTCTACTTCACGTGAGCTCAAAGAAGCCACTAAACATGCAATTAAATGCTTCTAGGAACATAAAAGAATGGGTCCATATCATAATTTAACCATTGTTATGAAAGTAGCATAATAGCAAAGTGATTTGAGAAGAATAATAGGGAGAAAATGTAACATTAAATATTTATTTATATGTATTTAATCTAGTAACCATCATTATCATTTATATAATATAGATCAAAATATATTAAAACTTATAATATAATTAGTTGGTAATTGTTGATGGACCATATTACCCTTATTAACTAATTAGGGGTTCCCCTTGGGTGTATATAAGGAGATTACTAGAGAGGGGTTAGGGTCAGACAATCATAACATCACTTAAAATTCGACCTCCTCTCTCTCCATTACTACGAGTTCTTCAACCCTAAAGAACTCGGTACTACCATCAAGAACATACATCCTAAAGGGGAACTAAATCAAGCTGACTATCATATCGAACTCTATGGCTACATCTTTGTCTGGATTATCTACTGGTCTGTCTGCTGTATTAGTTCCATTGTATTTAAACAAAACTGATCAACAGAAAAAAAAATAAGATATTTCAATTCATTGATCAAGTTTGTAATAACACGAGATACAATATGAAATATATAATATAGGAGAGGAGAACTTGTTGAACAAATCTAATTTATTTCAGTTGTTGATAACCATGATAATATATATCTTTAACAACCATAATTTTGTTAACAATTTCAACAACATCATGGGGGACATAGGGGCGGATCAACGTACAAAGGAACGGGTTCACGCAAACCCATTAAGTTTTGGATTTTTAATAAAGAACATATAAAAAATATGACGGAACCCGTAAATAAATATTAAGTGAACAAATATATGAAACCAAGATTAGGGTAGTGATTGGTATGATAGAAGGATTTGATTTGTAGTGGGTTTAAAAGATGTTAAAGATAGAAGGATTTGATCTGTGTTTATGGAAAACAAAGATAAAAGGCTTGAATTATAAGAATTACAAGTGGTCTTTACCTGCTACAACAGTACTTACTAATTGCCGGATAATTTAAAACCACATCAAACTCTGGAGAAATTGTTGTTGCATACATTGATCTAGAAGAATATTATGTTTAAATTTTGATAGGTTTAGGTTTTGAACATATGAGATGGAACAATATTTGATTATGTTTCCCGACTTGACCCGCTCCCAAAAGCTCTAGATCCACCACTGGAGACATCACCCACAACAATTTGAAGTTTGTGGAGGCTACCTACAAAATTAGTAAGGGAAAAAAAAAGAAATAAAAAAATTGGTTGAAGTTTAGACAAAAATATGCAAATTTTAGTTCGCTCAAAGATGTTCACTGCTGGACTTGTTCGCACAAAGTGTAGTTGGGCCTATTGGTTAGGCTATATATGCCTAGGTTGACGAACTTGGAACACTAAAATTTTGAACAAAAGTGGGCTTTGTTTGTAGGACCATATGGTTTAAAATGTTTAATCATATAGGAAATTATATTCTTTATTTATTATGTGCTTGTCAAATTTATAGTAACTAAAACTGATATCCGTTAAAGCGATTTATTACATCTTATAAACTAACGGAATTGCCCTTTTCAAAGTACACACTAAAACTGATATCCGTTAAAGCGATTTATTACATCTTATAAACTAACGAAATTGCCCTTTTCAAAGTACACATGGTTCCTAAACTTTTTAAAAAAATTAAAACTATTCTTTCTCCCCAAAATTCTAAAAATACCATACTAACAGCCCCTAAACACCATTTGACACTCGCATTGTTATGGACCATGTCCTCTCCTTTGTCCTCGGCTTCTCCAGCCACCTCATATAGTACGACTCTCCTTTATGGCAATTACCAAACAATCCTCATGTTGCCAACGACTACACACACCTGTAAAAATCTTACACCCGCTCATCAATCTATAACTTCACTCTAATCTTTGTAGGACCACTCTTCTTATCAAGGTAGACATTCTTTTCAAATTGATATGTTGCATTTAATACACAGTACCACTCAAACACCCCTTCCAAATCAGAAAACTAATGTAAAACATTAAGGAAAGAATCTTTTTACCAAACTATTTATGTTTGAATTTGAAAATAACTTAGAATAAATGCTCTTCTAATTTGGAAGAAGTCTTTCCAGTTTGTTCAAATGCCCTTAGAAATGAAAGATTATGTTGCTTATTCTACGTACATCTTCATTAGTCAAACAGACAATTATAAAGTTGTAACATTTAAAAAAAAAACTATGTTTGTTTATTTTAAAAACATGTAATATGCAAGGCGTTTCAATCCAATAATATTTGGCCTTACATATACACTAAAGTTGATGTTCATTTGGTTATGTTGAAACTAATATATTTATTTGCATGATGTAATGAATTTCTTGTTACTATATTTATTGGCCCCATGACCAAATATGTTTGTTTAAAATCTTAATCCATTATGATAAGCATCCATTTGGAAAGAGACTAAGGGATGTTACACATGATTGGTGTTGATAAGCATCCATTTGGAAATAGATTAAGAGATGCTACACATGATTAGTGTTAATGTTGTTCTAAAGAAAGAAAATGAATGATCTATTCATGTGCCATTATGAAATGTTAAATCATCGATTTTGAATCAAGTCGTAGCCACATAGCATAGACGTACTCTACATTATGTATACTTGAAATATGAACCAAGTTTGTTCAACCGTAAAACATTACATATTTTAAATATATAGATCAACATTCTAGTGAAATATCATAGATTTATTTGGTAAGTTTTGTAGAAATTAATTACTTATTAGCCATACTTATATTTTTCTAAAGTTAGTGATTTTGGACTTAATTATAATCACATTATGATATTAACAAATATTATTCATAACGTCTTTCATGTCCTAAAATAAAAAAAGTTCTGCTGGAAACAAGTATCACCCATGATTTTGTTTCAAATAAGTATGTTCCATTCAACTTCCCCGATGTCGCATGTGGGCGCGCACCTATATGAGGGATGACGGATAACATAGCAAGTCATTAAACCAACTTTGTAACATGAACCGTTATACCGACAAAGCTAACTTTGTAACATGAACTCGTAAACACGATCACAGATTTGGCCTATTATTGATTTGAAGGTATGGAATAATTGGACAAACATTAGGTATGCAAAACAAGATTTCATGAGAAGTACCATGTTTAGGATTAAAACTGATATTGCCAAGGTGGCCAATATTGAAGGCCCTTCAACTTTAAACACACAATCAACACCTTGTATTGTATTTCTTCCAAAGTTTATATTTATATACACTAAATATAAAATATAAAATATGATAATATAAAAAATTTGTATTGAAAAACGAAAGGATTGTTACATTAGCTCATCAAGTATGGAGGGAAATTCTACAAAATAGCAAGTGGGAGATTAAAAAAAATCTTACAAACTCTTATTTTCTTAATTTTCCTCATTTCATCTATGTTCAAAACAATAAAAATCATAACCCTTTGCTCTCTAACACCCTTTTAGATATTAGTGAGCTATTATTAACGTATTTCCATGTGTGCCATATACGGGTACAAGTAAAATGGTATTATGTGATATCTGAGTGATAACTTCAAACTGGTCCTTTCAACTCGAGACAACATCGTTATTTTCAAAAAACCCGAGTCGGTTATCTGATAATCTTGAATTAAATGCAGATTTTTTGTATTCAAACCAAGTAAACTCTTTGTACAAGCTGGCCTCATCATTTTCCATAAGTGAAGGCAATGGTGCTATCTTCTCATTCAATGGTGGTCCTCCAAAATAAATCATTGACAACCTGCTTTTCAAGCTATTTGCCACGACTCTATGCTTCACACTCTTGAATCTTCCATTAGTCATTACCTGGTTTTGTTACATCGTTTTCACACAAAGTTATATACACCAAAAATTAAATGATCTAAATAAACAAAATATATGAGAATAAAGGGAATATGGTAGAATAAAAATTTATGATCAACTTATGAATAAATAAATCATTGACATAGAGGTCTAGTGGTATGATGTTGATTTCTTATAAAAAAAGTTGCAAGTGCAAGATTATATGATATTAATTAAAATGTAAAAAAAAATGCTAGTTAAAAAAATTATGTCTAAAAGATATTTGATTGTACCAAATCTCTAGGCTATAGCCTATAGGTACATGTAGGGACGACATACTGGACCACTATTATGCTATAAAAACGTGCATGGCTAAGTTTGGTTATGGGTTTAAACGGGTTAAATCGTACCTAAGCTCAGCTCAAATTTGAGTCATTTAATTTAAGAGAGTTCAAGTTTAAGATTGACTTATTTCAAGATTTATTTTTAGAGATCGAACTCGACACATGTATAATATTTGAAACTCGAACTATTTTGTTATTTGTATACATATATGATTATTTTATATATTTCATGATTTTACCTTTTATATTTATAACATATTAAAAAAATAATACACATATATTATATATACCAGCTAGTTATTATGGTAATTATATTTGTCCGCGCTCGCATATATATATTTGTCATATTAAATACAAAATATTATATTTTATAAATAATTGACTCCGAACTTACTAAAACTCAACATTTAAAACCTAAGTTCAAACTCAATTAATAATAAGCTTTAAGCTTTAATCTAGACTCAAGCTAACTCTCAATTCAGAATGTTAACGAGTCAATATCAAGTAGCTTAAAAATCATTCTAGAATCTAGAGACCATATTTATAAGATATTTTACAGAATTGAAAAATAGGTATAAGACTATATATACTATGTAATTATTTATTTGTTATATCCACATACATAATTTTATATTTATATAAGTATTTGACTCATGTATTTTACTAAAGCATGATTTATAAAGCTTAGGTTCAAACCCGTTTAGTAATGAGTTTTAATTTGAATTCGACCTTATAATCGATTCAAACTTTTAACGAATCGATATCAAGTAGTTTCTTAGTGGTGTCAAGTTTCAAATTCAGACGTAAGATATTTTTAATGGTTAGAAAATTACTTGTTATATATTGTGAAAAAAACCTAAAGATTTGAATGAGACGTTTTAGAAGCTAAAAAGTAGCGTGTTGTACTAGGACTACGATTGATCATGACCTAAATATCATATGCCAACCTAGATTGATTGGCAATCATCATAAAGATTTCTTCAAGTCACAAAACATACGACACCAAGATTACGATGTACACATTGCTTTAATGACATGTACGTTTTTAAAACACGTGTGTACCTGTAAGGAATCACCCACATTGATGAAGAACGAGTTCGAATCAGGAGAAACTGGCATCCAACTCCCATCTTTCAGTAAAATTTCAAGACCAGAAGTGTTATTGGATCTCAAAACGGATATGATTTGCGGGTCTGTGTGTTCTCCAAACCCGATTAGTTTCTTCCCTTTCATTTCGTGTTCTTGAACCTCTGGGCATGGGGGATAGTAGTTCACCCTGAAAACAGAATCGCTTTGTTCGTCTAACAACATTTTACTTAATGCATCTCTTGACTGCAATTTCAATTCGTCTGCTAAAAGTTCAAGAATCTCACATGTCATCTTCTTCACTGCTATCACATAGTCATTCACAGCACATCTGCACTAACACGTTAGACACGTTTAGGTTTCACAACACCAAATAAAAAAAATGGACACAATTTTTGCAAAAAAAAAAAAATAATAATAATAACAATAATAATAATTTTGCCTTAAATCTTATTATTCTTATATTTTATCTTTGTGTGTGGATAATCATAGACCCACAAACTTCACCACTAACAATCTTATAGCCTAAATTATTTATGGGAAAATTTCATATATCTCTTCTAAGCTTGAAAATTTACACTTTTCACAAATGATTCTTGAAAAGCATCATATATCATGCATCGAAAACTTGTGAATTCTAAAAAAAAACTGACTAAATTACTTTTGGAGTCCCTGTGTTTTATTGAATTTAATCATTTGAGTCCAAAATCAAAAAGTTTAATGCTACGAGTCCCTAACCGCTTATTTTATAACGTTTTGAGTCTCTGTGTTTTATTTGTTTTAACCACTTGAGTCCAAAATCAAAGTACAATGTTAAAAAGTTGGACTCAAAAAGTTATAAACTGAGCTGTTAGAGACTCAGGGCATTAAATTTTTTAATTTTGAATTTAAGTAGTTAAAACCACTAAAACATTGAGACTCAAAAATTAATTTATTCAAAAACATATTTTTAAATCGTATATCATGCACTAAAAACTTGTGAATTCTAAAAATTTTTTTTTGCTAGTCTAGAAAGGGTATATGAAATTCTCTAGTTATATTAGCCAGCCTTTGAAAAACCTCAAAAAATATGGAAATATGTTCTTCTTACTGGAATTCTTGTGGGTTATCTTCACAAACGGAAATTGTTGGATTGTTGCGATCAGGTTCAGCTTTCAGATTAAGAAGAAGATATTCGACCCATCCGAAATCGCCATTTTGACCCAGTTGTTTGTTTCCATACCCGAAGGGGTCGGGTGGCCCTGCTTTTTGTTTGAAAGAAAGTGGAGAGGAGAAGAACTTCATGGCTTCTGATTCCAACTTATTGATGAATTTCAATGGAACTCCATGATTAACAACCTTGAAGAATCCAAAATCTTGGCAGGCTTTAACTAGGAGATGTTTGGATTCAGTTTTCGACAGGTCGATAATCGGGATTGTCGGAGGGTGGTGGTTGTTGTTTGTGATTTGTTTGAGAAAGAAGAGTTCAACTGGAGGCTTTGATATGGCCACCATTGTTTAAATTTAAAACTTGAAAAATGAAAAGTGATTTAGTTAGTGGTTTTTGAATGGAAGAGGGAGGAGATGTGTTGTTTTTATGTTTATGTGTTTGGAGCTAGAAAAGGCATAGGAAAGGTGGTTTCTTGCTTGGCTATTTGTAGGAGTTGAGAGAAAGAAAGTCAACATCGCTTCCTTTTTTTATTGTGTTATTGAAAATTAGGAGTGTTCGTTTAGGGGTTGGGTCGGTTGTTAGTTTTAATGGGATCAAAAGTGAATTTTGGTTATTGGAGAATGGTAATTGGTCGGTTTTGGTTAATCAGTTTTGACATGATCTTGATTTGATTATTGGGAAGTTGACTGCGTCAGGAACTTGGGATTACAGCTGTTGGGTCTCGAGAAAATTGATCCAAAATAATCTTTATTGATGCAAAATAATCTTTATTCGTGTGAGTGAGACACTAAAGGTCCGCTTCAGGTGTAATTGTGTTAGAAAGAGTGGTGGCCGGCTGGGATGTTGATGGTGGTGGTCGGCTGGGATGGAAATGGGGGGGGGGGGGTTTGGTTGTGGTGGCTAGGGTTAGAAAGAGTGATTTAATAAACAAATAAGGAATGGACTGGATTTTTGTAGGTAGTATAATGAATAAATAATATATACTAATATGTAAAATTACTGAATTACCCTTACTTTGAACTGAAAAGATAAAGGTGTCCTTACTTTTAACAACAAAAATGAACAGAGTTAAGGCTGGAGAGTAGATTAGAGAATCAAAAGAAAAATCATGGAGTAAAATGACAATATTTTGGAGAGTAGATTAGAGAATCAAGAGAAAAATCATGGAGTAAAATGACAATATTTAAATAACTAGGACAAAACCATTAACATGACCAAACCACATGAAGCAAAACTAAAGTTTACTCTATAAATTATGCATATTTTTAATTCATTTTAATACCATTGTTATGTATATATACATATGAGTATATACAAATTATATTATATACTATTTATTTGTTTTTATCTTATTATTATCCTACATATACAAAAAGGAGTTGAGGGAATAGTGCCAGGCAGCTTGCCTGGCACTTCCCTATTAGACCACCCATTTTTAATTTAATTTTATTCCCAGCCTAAAACTACAATTTCGTCCTTTGTTTAAAATTACGTTTTTACCCTCAATTCAAAATAAATTTATACTTTTGCCGTGGTTCAAAATTTACGCTTTTGCCCTTAGTTCAAAAACTCATTTCTAATTCTACTCCCAGTTTAAATTTACGGTTTCGCCCTCCATCTAAAATTACGCTTTTGCCCCCCCCCCTCTTCAAAATAAAAATATGTTTTTGCCCCTAGCTCGAAACTACGATTTTGCCCTCAACTCAGAATTACGTTTTTACCCACAGTTCAAAATAAAATTATGTTTTCCCCATAGCTCAAAATTATGATTTTGCTCTCAGTTTAAAATTATGATTTCGCCCCCAGTTCAAAATATTTTTATGCTTTTGCCCTCTGTTCAAAATTATAATTTTGCTACCATTTCAAAATTTACGATTTCTCACCCAGTTAAAAATTATGATCTTGCCATCGTTTTACTTTTTTTTTTGCAAAACTATAGTACTGTTTTATTTTGCTTGGTTGACTCAATTAACTTTTATTGTGTCAAACAGTTGTCTAACACTCGCTCATTGGTTCTAACAAATTAGTATTTTACCCCCAGCTCAAAATTACAGACCTGTTATGTTTTAATTTTTTTTAGCAAAATTATGGTAGTGTTTTCGTTTAATTGGTTGTCTTGATGTATTTTTTTTAGATCGTGTTATAAATAGTATGTACAAGTAACCTAAATACATGTATACATGTTATGAAACTAAGAAATATTTGATTTAACGCCCTGCAACGCGGGCGGATATAGGTGTAATTTTTATTCATTCAGGCATGCCTGATACTTGCTCATTTATCTTGAAAAATTCCAATTTTGCTCCCAATTTAAAATTATAGTATTTCCATCGTTTTAGTTTTTTTAGTAAAAGTATGGTAGTGTTTTTGTTTTAATTTATTAACTCGATGTAATTTTTTCTTTTGAGATCGTGTTATTAGTAGTATGTACAAGTAACCGAAACACAGACATACATGTTATGAGAGAGAAATATTCGGATTATTGCCCCGCAACGTGAGCGGGGCAAAAACTAATTTTGTATATAAAGTTTATTACATTTAATATTAAAAAAATTATCAAAATAATATATATTGCCGGATTCATGAGCTAGTTCGATCTTTATAAGCAAAACAAAATATCTAATACCGAATCATCATTTAATTCTACAAAACAATATATTTGGTGTTTGACAGAGAAGCTGGAACTTTGAATAAAATGTATAAAACAATCAAAATGTACAGAACTAAAAATTTTTAAAGTTTTTGCATTAAAATTTTCATTATCTTTAGAGGTTAAAATAGTTATTTTTTCTCTAAAAGCTTGTAGCTCCTCTAAACGCTACTAGTAAGAGCAAGCACTCAACCAAAAGCTTCAAGCTCCTAAACTAAAAGCTTCAATCTTCATTAACCAAACAAAGCTTTTTATTGAGTAGTGGTTTTTTCTTAAAAATTAAAGCTAAAAGCTCTTAAAATCTTCTAAAAGCTCCATGCGAAACATACCCTGTATACAAATTACACATGGTACCAAAACGTTTTTAGTCGTTTTTTTATACACAACTAAAATTTCAATATTGTATACTATCTTAAAAACCAAAGTCGGTGGGATTTCCACCGGCTTTGGTTGGTTCTTTCATATGTATATGGATAATATAAATTACATGAGGGTTTAGAAGGAAAAAACATCAAAAATGAAATTGCCTTTTGGTGTACTTAAATCTAGACGTGACTCTATGACTAACCCAATAAATTACAAGAGTCCCTCCTCTCCTATGTTTCTACTACCACTCTACTTAGGCATTCGACGTTTTTAACCCCTACCTTTTTACCAATTTAATTTTCCATCAGTAACTTTTGTTCGTTAAATGATTTCGTTTATCTCTATCATTCTTTTACTTAAAAAAACATTTTACGTGCATATTTTTATGTATGTATCGATATAAATTTGAGTGTGTTTACGTTTTGACGTAATTTTTTTTTTTTGAGACAAGTCATGTCAAATGTTTTGGTCAAAAATCACACAAGGATAATACAACTAAATCCGATTTTGTGATGTGTGATGCTTGAATTAATGAACAAATGTATGAACAATATATGAATGAAATGAATGTGGGACACAAGGATTTATACGAGGAAAAAGCCCTTGATCAATGTATGATCTCCGGCATAAAAAACCTCGGGTGATGGAAACTACCGATCACCAACTATATTAAATAAATGATGTTACAAATCGGGATGATAACAAGCTTGTTACAAGGATCACAAGTGTGCAAAAAGTGTGAAATCGCCAATAAGTTGCAGAGAGTTCTCGAGTAGTGTGTGTTTGCTAATTGTTCTATCTAATCAACCTTGTTATCCCCTTATAAAAATAGAAATAAACTAGCTAACTAACAATCCGCAAAAGATGCTAGCTTCCCACGATCTCCATAACGTTCACGAAGGCTATGCACGTGTGGAATTAGAAGGTATATTCCCCTGGAATCTCGGCAAGACCAAGTCCCATTCGAATACTCCTGCAAAACAAGTTCAAATATGGTGGAAACAACCGTTAGTATAAGGATAATAATGAGGATCCTGGATCCTTAAACCTGCAACGTCTTCTGAGGATCCTTAATTCAAACTAAATTGAGGATCCGTGATCCTGGCTGCACTTGAGGATCCGTGATCCATACATTAGAAAATCCATCGCTAACAATTGCCCCCAAAATATGAGGAATTAATTGTAACTAGATGACTCATATTTTCTATTTGATCCGGAACAACTTGATTAGCGAAAAACTAACCGTTGTAATCGGACTAGCCGTTGTGGACGTGACGTCAGCGATTAGACTACCTGCAGAATCATCATTATAAATTCAGAATTAGAGATAAGGATCAAGAAGCATTTAAATTCGAGCATTTCACTCCTTTAAATCTTCATCCGGAGATCGAACAAGTATTCTCTCTTTCCTTCTCTCTAAATTCTTCTACTCCGATCCTCTTTTCTCCGAGCATTCATGGCTAAGATGGTTCTCCGATCCTCACCTGCTAAGGATCCTAAAAAGGATAGTCCTTTGAAAAGCCAAGGCGTTACCAAAAACCCTTCGCTGGAACTCTGCCGTTTTACCGATCCTGAGATTGATCGGATTCGTCATTGCTTTCCGGCTGAAACCGTCTTCAAGTCCTTTGACTCTTCAATGAAGACTGATTGTATTTTTGATACTTGGGTCACTTTTCTGGCCACCCCTTTTCTGATAGGGTTTTCTTATCCTTTCCCTGCTTTTACACAATCCTTCTTCTCGTTCACGGGCATGTGCTACATATAGGCCATGCCCATGATGTGGAGAGTTCTTTATACCCTGGAGAACATCATAGAGCAAGAGGATGTAGACATAGGAATGTCTGAGTTGAGTCAATTATACAACCTTGTTAGCCATGGTTCACACCGTTTCCTGTTCAAACATAAACCTGGTCAGCCTCATCCAATCCTCAAAACCACCAAAAATGATACCCACTAGAAGAGCCATTTCTTCTTTGTGAGGAGGGACTCAATCCCAGATGGGAAAAACCTTCCCAAAAAGTGGATCACCCATGGTAGGATATGGGATCCTTAGACAAGGATCACAGTAAGACTCTTTTTTTGTTAAGGATAACTGATATTTTTTTCTGTTTTTGCAGCTATCTCACTCTCTCATATTCAAGAAACACCTGCAACAAAAGAAAGAGTTTCCGCTTTCTGGAAGCTTGATCCTGCTGTAAGGACATTTCAAGCCAAAGCAAAGGATTCACAAGAAGTATCCTCTGGCTCCTTCACAATGTCAAGTAAATATTCAAATATGTGTATAAACAAATATTTAAATAAAAGTAGAATAAGGATACTTATCTGTGTTTCGCATTTGTAGGCGCTGGGAAATCCTCAAAATCATCTTCCAGGTTCAGTGTCAGTGACCTTGATGCATTTGCTTCTTCCAAATCCATCAAGAAACAACTAGCTGCCAGTCCCAGCGTCCCGAACCCTAAAAGCATGAGCACACGGAGCAAGGGTGCCAAGAAAAGAAAAGCCTCTGAACCCCTTGAAGGCCTCCCTCTCATCCAAAACCAGTTCGAGGAGTATGTCTCTGAGGTAAGGATCCCGGATCCTCAAGTCTGATCTTTCTTTTCTGAGGATAACGGATCCTGACATGTACTTCTTTTTCGTAGAAATTTGCTGAGATCCAAATGCTTCTAGATCACCACTTCGAAGAGGCTGAGAAAAAACACCTGGACTTCTAGAAAATGTTCCTGGCAAAGGACAAGAAAATCTCCTCCCTCGAGAATGAGATCAACCTGGTGAAGAAGGAGCTGGTCCTGACCCAAATTACAGCTCAGCAGGAGAAGGAGGAGGTGATGGAAGGGGCAAAGCTCTCTGCTACAATCGCCATGCTTGATGACTGTCGTAAGGGTCAATCAAAAACCTAAATAAGCTACGTAGATAGCGTAAGTAGGGTATCGTATCCACGGGGAATCTGTGGTCAGTGTCACGTTTTTAACTAAGAACTAAATTATCTAAATTGGGGTTTTGATGAAGTTGACTGTAAAAGCTAAGAAACTAATTAAGAGAGTTGTAATCAATACGAGAAAGAATAACCTCTACCCGGAATCTCAATTACCCGTTTAACATCAAAACCTGTTTACTGATTCAAAACACCACATAGACATGGCCTCGGAATTAATGAATCTGATCAGTTATCAAGGATAGTTTTTAAGATTCACTATGCCACCTAATAACCCGTTCAATTGTATCAACTACCCGCCAGTTTACCAACCCGCTAACAACGCAAGAAAGTTGCCAATACGCTTAATAAACGACAAATAATTCAAACATAATAAACGTTTACCAAGAATCCAACACGAGTGGTCAAGCTGTACCAGTTATACGAATCCGTAAACAAGAACTAATGCAAAACAATGTAAAAGTTCATCCGAGTAGAAGTTATAAGAGAATTAGCCGCGCATCATGGTCATTGTTGCTTCAGAATTTGCCAGAAATTGATTAAGCATGAGCAGGTTGCTTCCAAGATCGAAGAAGATGAAAAGTAATTGCCCAAAAGTGCTCCAAAGCGTCCTCCGGCGGCTGCGTAGTGAATATCCCACGTTTTTTCTCGAACTAGGTTAAAATCACAATTTTTCCGCGCTATACCACTCTCGCGCCACGCGACAGCTCACATAACCTCCCTCGCGTGGCGCGAAGAAGCTTAGGTTGACTGATCGTTGACTTCCACCTGTCGCGCCACGCGACACCTTGCATAGACTCCCTCGCGTGGCGCGAGGGAGTATGGTTTCCAGCATTTCCGCTTCCTCACTCCGTATTGCCTTGTAACACCCGTTTTCCAGCTTGAATGGTCATTGTACTGCATTTACGCGCTGTTAAGCCTGAAAAACCCGACAACCAATAAGTACACAAATCACTATGAATAAACACACTCTAATGCTTAAAACCGACACAAACTATACATAATATGACGTGTTTACACCCGCACATCACATCCCCACACTTATCTTTTTTCGTCCCCGAAAAAATTATTCGCAATGGAATCACAATCAAAGCAAATGGCTTTCGACATATTCAATTATATTATTAGACAAATCTAACCACACGTTAACCAAGATTGTGAATATACGATCCACTTAAACCCAACCGCCGGTTTCCAAGCCCTTATTTTCGATCCGTTAAGTTCAAGTAATATATAGTTGCCTATGGATCCCACACTCAAAAGACTACGATTCCACCTATTCCCACTTCAGGCTTATAAGATTAAAAGATATTAAATCTACTGTCTTATATAACAAACTCTTATGTTAGTCCGATTAAACTTTATGATAGAAGAATGGATGATATTGCGAGCTTACATGCTTTTGTATACGATCAGTTTAGCGGACATACGCCACACGAGTCACCATCCCCATGGTTAATGCCATAAACCTCACGTTTTTTTTTCTTTTTACATGTGCTCAGATGAATGGATGGATGGAATGATAATATTTTTTTCTTTTTCGGGCGCCACACTGTTTCGGATTTGTTTTCACAAAAAGAAACAGGTGTGCCAGTTTAATCGGAGAAACTTATAAGTTTCTTACTTATGACGTACCTCTTATACCTTCCACAGTTTCAGTTTCACTATAGCTCCTAAGGCGGGAACCCACAAGACTCCTATTTTAAGTTATTTTATATCAAGCCTAAGGAACCTTTCAACCGGCTGGGCCTACCCACATATCCTAAATTAGACGTGTGACCGATTTTTTTTCTCATATATATAGTAATCGAAAAGCCACTGATTTAATTACACCTATCATTTTCCATTTTATGCGAAAACCTTCACGGGACATTTTCTATTTTTTTCTCAAAATTTTTTTTTTCGAACTAACTATGACACGACAACCTAAACTAGACACTAGTTTCCCCCTCCCCACACTTATTTCCTTCATTGTCCTCAATGAAGAAGGAAACTATGACTCAAACAAACTGAAAATAAAAATGGAAATAAAACTAAAAAATACAACAACAACAAATGGAACAGACTCCCCTGGTTTCCGTGCCGCTCTGCATCTGTCTAGTTCCATGCCTTCCAAAGCGCACTAGTACTCCAACCACAGTTCCCGGCCAAATACCACTCATGACTAATTCTAGCAACATCACCAACATAATCATAGCATAATATATATATATGTATCAGCCCAACCGGTTAACCCTTACAATTTTCCCCAAATGTGTCAAATATCAAGTTAAGTACAGACCATCATCAGCTAAAAACAAAATAAAAGGGAAAAAATACAAAAGATCACAAAAATCACCGGCGCTGATACTGCTAGAACCATCTACTCGTCATCTCCTCCAGACTCCTCATCACCCCCAGCAGCCTGCTGTGGTGGTAGAAACCAATCCGGGACCTCTATGTGCTGACGCTCCATAATATATCTCAAGACGTCATTTTGAACCAGCAACATATCCCTCAATGACTCCAGTGTCACTGGTGCTGATGCAGGCGCACGTACCTGACGTTGCGCACGAGGGTGCGCAGACGGGGGACGCTCGGACTGTAGACGCACTCTCTGTCTGTGAGGAGGACCCTGCTTTACCGCCTCCCAACGAAGCGGCTCATCCAAACAAATCATCTGCGCTCGACGCAGCTCTTCAATCCCAAACTCCACTGTAACTGGACCAGGAGTCAACAAACGCTCCTCATATATATCAGTAACCCCCAAATGCCTCGCCAACCTAGTCACATAAGTACCCAACGGCAGCCTGGCTTGACCACCCTTTCGACGACCCCGTGCGAATGATGTCAACATCACCGTCGCCAAATTCACTGCTTTCCTAGTCATAATGCAATACAAACAGAACAGATCATTCTGACTCACCTTATCTTCTCCACCCTTCCTACCCATGACTGTGCATGCGATGATCCTATGAATATATCTAACAAACGGGTCCCGAATCGAAGATGCCACCGCACGTGTCGACCATTCTGAGTCCGCTATCGTCAGCCAAAACTCAGCTAACTCTGCTTCCGTCACATGATAATCCTCTCGATTAACTGTAACTCCCCGTAACGACCTCCTAAAATCCACTACGCTTGACTCCTCCCTAGTGTACAACCCAATCGCCTCTGCGAACTGGGGAACACTCATTCTAAACGGTTGACGCCCCAACATAAACTGAACCGTATATGGTTGCATGAACCACTCAGGCGAGTACTTAAAAGTCGAATGAAACTCAACAGTGAGTTCTGCATACTGTGGTTCTGCGCACCGTATCGCCTCTAACCATCTACGTCCCAACAATCCTTCCAATCTCTCTCGCTGACCCATAGCATCAATCATTCCCCAATTTGCGGTCCTGTGCTGAAATAACTCCATTTCCAAAAACTTTTCGCATCTCTCATATTCATCGGTGCCCAACATGAACTGTAACAACGTGTGAGTTCGCAGCTCCCGTTGATCAAGAGGCACTGCCACTGCATTAGGTTCCGGACGCTCCTCTGGCATCCTATATTGGACCGGTTGATTCTTTTTCGTTGCCTTGCGCTCGCGTTTTCCTCCTGCGCTTGATGCACCTTCGTCCGACATCCTGAAAACATGCAAAGATTCAAGTTAGTCAAATGCCGGTGACATTCGTAACCGTATAGCATTTCATTCGCGGTTACGAAGACAATAGCAAACAATAGTATTTTTTTTATGTTAATATACATGTATACACACTATGCCCCGGCGGAACCACCTAGCTTGACTCCGCACCCAACTTACTCGCCTCAACACTAATCACCGCCCTATCCGCTCGTCGACTTTAACTCGCTTCCTTAACAGCACACTAATCTTGCATCTTACGTCCGACCTTTTACTTCAGCGAATGCAACTATATAGCCATGTCTTAATAAATACTAACATACTCGACTTATCCTTTTTCACCTCGTAGATTCAAAACCAAATACTACCCATATCTATCAAAAACATCCCAACTTTTTATCACCAGTTCATTATCTAGCCTACTCACTGTTTTTTATCTCTCAACTTAAAAAAATCGTTCACTATCTAAGTGTTCAATACCCATCAGCATCGTAGCAGCCTCACACTCTAAAAACAACCCAAATGCTTGTTTTAAACCCTCTCTCGACGAACAATCAAACTTTTTACCACGATTTTCACTACTCCATTTTTAATACACTCAAATCAACCAAAAATACGTCATGACTTGGACCTAAATCCAACCTATCTTGACATGTCTACTGCCCTTTTCTGTGTATTCAAACAAATCGTCCACTAATTACCTTCAATACCCCCCTTTCTAACACACACCACCAACTACTGTCGCCCTCATGAATAAAATTCAACATATAATGTAAACAGTTAAAAGTTCAGAGCTTGGTACCTGGTTCGTGATTTAACACTGAAATTGAGAAGACAAATATGAATCTATTGCTCAATCGGACTTGAAACAGAGCTTGGTGGCCAACCGATCGTCAGCAGGAGGTGGGTGTCTGCTCGGATAGTCTCCGGCGGTGATGGATTTAATCGGAGAAGTGGATGTCTCGGTTATGGAGAGGAAGAAGGCAGGAGGTGGATGTCGACGGTGGTAAGAGTGGTGGTCGCCAGCGGCGACGGTGGTGGTAAAAGACGGTGATGAACGGTGGGTGACGGTGATTGGTGGTCTCCGGCGGTCGGTGCGAGATGATCGGAGATGGTGAAGTAATCGGAGGTGGTGAGTGACGGAGATTATCGCCGGGGTTAGGGTTGAAGTGAGAGAGAACGACAAGGGCATGAATGATTTGTGAAAGAGAACTGACCTTTAGGTCAAACAAATTGGGGCCGGAAACGCGAACCCTCGCGTGGCGCGCCAAAAATGTAAAGATCTCGCGTGGCGCGAAGAAATACGTTTTCCAGCGAGTGTGCTCTTCTTTATGGCTTCCATGCCTTAGAATTTTTTTTTTAATTTTCTTGTTTTCCTTCTTTCACCCCCAAACGAGTTTTTATGAAGATTTAGTAATAGCAACGTACCTGAGGCTCCTTTTCTGATAGTTTTCTTTTTCCGAATCATCTCATATCCCTGCAATACTCCGTAAACAACCCGAAAACAACCGAAAATTGTGCAAAAATGCCCCAAAAACTGATTTTTCAACCCGAAAATCACCTTGCCCTACCCCCAAACGAATGTGCGTTGCCCCCAACTGCACTACAGCTTAACCAAACCACCCGAGCATCCCCACACTTGATTAACGACACAGTTATACTCGAAAACTCACTAAAAACAGTCTAACTAACTACGAAAGCAAGAGAAATAATTACAAATGAGACTTAGGCTGCCTCCTAAGAGCGCTAAGTTTTAGATCTTCAGCCAGATCGTACCTGTGCGATTACTCAACATCCTCGCGGACTGTGCTCACGTATAGCACCTCCACGTTCTTCCCAGGACCGTTAATTTCTCGAGCATTAAAGTACGGCTTCAGTCTGTGGCCGTTCACCATCTGGCGGATATGATCATCAAAGTCCTCAATCTCAAAATCACCGTGTTTTCCGACCTTCGTCACACGATAAGGCCCTGTCCACTTACTCTTCAGCTTTCCAGGGAACAGTTTCAACCTGGAATTGTATAACCACACAAGCTGGCCAACTTCAAACACTTTCGGCTTAATCTTCGCGTCGTGCACTTTCTTCATCTTATCTTTATATGCAGCAGCACAGTCGTACGCTTCATTCCTTATCTCTTCCAGTTCACCCAGTGTCAATTGTCTCTCCTTACCTGCAGTATCATAATCAATGTTAATCTGTTTAACTGCCCAAAATGCACGATGTGCAATTTCAACCGGTAAGTGACATCCTTTCCCATAGACCAATCGATACGGTGTTGTTCCAATCGGTGTTTTGTACGCTGTACGATACGCCCACAAAGCGTCGTCCAATTTATTGGACCAATCCTTGCGGTCGGCTCGCACAGTTTTTTGTAAAATTTCTTTAATTTGTCGATTAGAAACTTCGACTTGCCCACTCGTTTGAGGATGATACGGAGTGGCAATTCGATGATCAACACCATATCTCTTAAGGAGTTTGCCAAAGTTGAAATTCTTGAAATGAGACCCCCCATCACTGATGATCACACGAGGGACACCAAATCTCGAAAAAATGTTCGATTGAACGAACTTGCAAACAACCTTATGGTCATTAGTCTTGGTGGCAATGGCCTCAACCCATTTGGACACATAATCCACTGCCACCAAGATGTAAAGATTTCCAAACGAATTCGGGAATGGGCCCATAAAGTCAATGCCCCATACGTCGAAGATATCGACAACGAGGATTGGCTGCATGGGCATCTCATCCCGTTTCGAAATGCTACCCATCTGTTGACATCGTAAACAATTCTTAGCGTATTCAAACGAATCCCTAAACACCGTAGGCCAATATAGCCCACACGATAGCACTTTTCGTGCCGTTTTCTGTCCACTGAAATGTCCACCACATGCGGACTCGTGCACCAATGACAAAACTGATGGAATTTCTTCATCCTCAACACACTTCCTGATAATCTGATCAGCTCCAACTTTAAACAGATCCGGTTCATCCCATATATACTGCTTTGCTTGTGAAAGAAAGTGCGCCTTCCTAGATCTCGACCAATGGTCCGGAATGATACCTGAATGAGCATAATTAGCAAAGTTAGCAAACCATGGTTGTGTATCAATAGTAAGTAAATGCTCATCTGGAAAAGTTTCCAGAATATCGTGTTCAGGTCCTTCAATCTCGTTCACCACTCGTGACAGGTGGTCCGCCACCACATTTTCGCTTCCCTTCTTATCTCGTATCTCCAAATCAAATTCTTGCAATAAAAGGATCCACCTGATAAGCCTTGGCTTTGCATCCTTTTTCTCCATAAGATACCTGATGGCAGAGTGATCAGAAAACACAATTACTTTACTACCACAAATATAAGGTCTAAACTTGTCTAAAGCATAGACAACAGCAAGTAGCTCCTTTTCCGTGGTTGTGTAATTCAACTGAGCATCTGCGAGAGTCTTGCTCGCATAATAGATTGCCACCGGTTTCTTGTCAACTCTCTGTCCCAAAACTGCACCTACTGCATAGTCACTAGCATCGCACATTATTTCAAAAGGAAGTGACCAATCAGGGGATTGTAGGATGGGTGCTTCAACTAACTTTTGTTTTAGTGTCTCAAAAGATCTTTTACAATGCTTGTCAAAAACAAATGGGACATCTTTTAACAAGAGATTACACAACGGTTTTGTGATAACTGAAAAATTTTTAATGAACCGTCTGTAAAAACCGGCGTGTCCAAGAAAGGAACGGACGCCTTTTACACTTGTGGGTGGTGGTAAGGTTGAAATTACTTGAATTTTGGCGTGGTCCACTTCAATCCCCTTACTAGAGACAACGCGTCCCAACACGATGCCTTCCTGAACCATAAAATGGCTCTTTTCCCAACTTAATACCAGGTTTGTTTCAACACATCTTTTTAGCACTCATGACAATTGTTCCAAACAGGCCTCAAAAGATGTGCCAAAGATTGAAAAATCATCCATAAAAATTTCCAAAGACTCCCCGACCATATCTGAAAAGATACTCATCATACACCTTTGGAAGGTGGCCGGGGCATTACACAGTCCAAACGGCATTCGCCTAAACGCAAAAGTACCGTAAGGACAGGTAAACGTAGTCTTTTGTTGATCATCAGGATGAATAGCAATCTGATTATAACCTGAATAACCATCAAGAAAACAGTAAAATTTCTGACCTGCGAGCTTTTCCACAATATGATCAATAAAAGGAAGTGGGAAGTGATCCTTTGAAGTTGCAGCATTCAACTTTCTATAATCTATGCAAATTCTCCACCCGGTTACCGGCCGGGTGGCCACTTCCTTACCGTCTTCACCTGTAACAATCTGGATGCCCGCCTTTTTAGGCACCGTCTGTGTCGGACTCACCCAAGTACTGTCCGATATGGGATAGATGATCCCTGCATCCAGCCACTTTAAAACTTCCTTTTTCACAATTTCCCGCATGTTTGGGTTCAGTCTTCGTTGAGCATCTCGAGCCGGTTTTGCTCCCTCCTCCGTGATGATCTTGTGCATAACAATGGATGGACTAATCCCCTTGAGATCAGCGATTGTCCACCCAATTGCAGCCCGGTTGGCTATCAACACTTCCATCAAAGCTTTTTCCTGTTCAAGTGACAAATTGGAAGCAATAATTACCGGTAGGGTGTTGTTGTCGCCCACAAAAGCATACTTCAAATGCTTTGGCAATGTCTTCAACTCGACTTGTGGAGGTGACTCAAGTGATGGCTTCAATTGAGTGTCAATATGATCCGGTAAATTCTCGACTTGATGTGTCCAAGTCGGCTTCAATTCCTTAGCAGCCATCACCTCCAACTCTTCTTCCGCATATTCCAATTCCACCTCTATTTCTGCCAAATCCCTGTCACAAACAAAACACGTCTCTATAGTGCATTCCCCACTTTCGTGAGGATAACACCCGTCAATAATGTCCGCCATAAAGCATTCATCATTAACTAGAGAATCAGATGCACGGGCAAAAGCATTTAACCGGACCTTACGATTTCCAAACGTGATGTCAACCGTACCATTTCTACAATCGATTAGTGCATTAGCGGTTGCTAAGAATGGTCTACCAAGTATGACATTAGGTTGTTTAGTATTTTCAATTTGCACATAGTCTAAAACCAAAAAGTCAACTGGGTAATAAAACTCGTCAACCTTGACAATGACATCACGTAAGATCCCCCGGGGTAGTTTTAACGTCAAGTCGGCCAACACCACGGTGGTGTCGGCTTGTTTCAATGGTCCAAAGTCGTATTGATCGTATAAACTTCCCGGTAAGATGCTAACACTTGCTCCCAAATCCAGCAAGGCTCGACTCATCTTAAATTCACCCACTTGAATGGGGATTAGAGGAGCACCTGGATCTCGGAGCTTTGGTGGAAGATCACCCGATAAAACGGCACTAACTTTTTCGGTTAAAGCTATCTTTTTCGGAAATTTGTTGTGCCGTTTTTGGGTGCAAAGCTCTTTCAAATATTTTGCATATGCCGGAACCTGCTTGATCGCGTCTAATAACGGGAGATTAATTTTCACTTGTTTAAAAACTTCCCACATCTCATGCTGTTGTGGGCCCTGTTTATTAACAACTTTTGTTTCGGGATTAATTAAAGCCTTAGGAAATGGTACGGTGTTACCCTCCATACCCTTCTCCTTTTTATCACCCGTTTCAGTATCTATCACCCTATTATTTTCAAGATTTTCTTTTTTATTCTTTTTAGGGCTAATAGGTTCCGGTTCCACGTCGGACTCGTTTTCCTCATCAACCTCCTCCACAACACCTTCAACAAACTGTGGAGGAGTCCCAACCTGATTATCATAAACTTTCCCAGAACGAAGAATACTTACCTAATTAATTCTGGCGTTAGACGAACTCCCTTGATGCTGTGGATTCTTCGTGGTATCACTAGGTAATCGACTCGAATCTTTTCTCCCTTGGGCCATCTCGGTCGCCAGTTGGGCGACTTGCTTTTCCAATGCTTGATGAGATTTAGCTTGCACTTCTTGGTCTTTTTTCATTTGCTTCAACATTTCCATAATCTCCCGATTAGAAACCTCCTCGTTTGAAGTATGTGCCTTGCTTTGCTCCTGTTGTTGTTGATAGCTTCTTTGGTTGCCCTTGTTGTAATTTCCTTGAGGGTAATTCTGATTATAATTCGATTGACGGTTCTGGTACGGCTGGCTTCCTTGATTCGGTACCTGAAAATGAGGATTCAATTGATTAGTATTACTATACCGAAAATTTGGATGATTACGCAAACCTGGATGATATGTGTTTGAATTCATATCATAATTCCGCTGCTCTCCATAAACCATGTTCACGTCCTCCTCAGCCGCTACAAACTGACCCGGACACGCATCCACCGTATGTCCCAAATCTCCACACGAATCACAAACCGGATAGGTTTGCGTCGCATGCACTGCATCCCGTTCGCCCAAACCTCGAAATTTTGCTAACTGGCGTTCCAATGCCTCCTTTTCTCTCTCTAACTGAGCAACCCTTGCATTAGAGGCTCCTGTACTTGATGGTGCCACAATTGGATACTTTTTATTCCTATCCGACTGTGCCTGCCTCTTCGAATCTGCTGCAACAATATCCAAATAATCCCAATCTACATCCACATGATTTTTCAAAAATGTACCCCCAGTGATAGCCTTAATATCTCGTCTATCTTCATTGGAAATCCCATCGTGGAATGCAGTAATCAACTCCCATCTTTGAATACCGTGGTGTTGACAATTACGGATCATTTGATTGAACCATTTCCACGCCTCGTAAAGAAGCTCACCCGGTAATTGTTGGAACTCTCTAATTGCTAATCTCCCCGTTTTGGTTCTTTGCGGGGTATAGTACTCATCCAAAAATTGTTGTTGCAGCTCTTGCCATGTATAAATACTAGCATATGGCAACGATGTAAACCAATCCCTTGCAGCATCCTTTAATGAAAACTGAAATAACACCAACTTAACCTGATCTGTCGTGAACCCGTGTCCAGCAATCATACCACACACTGCCTCAAAATCTGCTATGTGTGCATATGGCTCTTCATTACCTTTCCCGTGAAAGGTAGGTAGCATGTTCAGAATATGTGGTTTTGCTTCAAACGAACGTTCTACATTACCCGGTGCGACTGGCATCACTATCGGTGATGCATGCTCAGCAATATGTGGCCTGAAGTGGCTCTCAACCCCTCGAATATTCGGATCTGGAAAACGAGGATCTCTTTGTCTTTGGCGAGGTGCAACCGGTGCCCTGTGAACCTGTGGGGGGGTTTGATAAGCATCTACTCCCCGTGGCTGTCTTGGTTGCTGATACATCGGTTGATTGCGATTAACTGGCTGATTTTGGTACCCAGCTGGATACCCCATATACCCATCGTTTATCCCCCATTCATCGTCTCCGTATCCATCATCCCATGTCTCTGTTCTTGCCCTATGATCCACTTGCTCAAACATAGCACCCGACCGGTTCGGGTGTGGCACCAGGTTTGGTTGATTCATGGTCCGTAAAGGATCGGGCTGTGGTAATCGGCTTTCTAGAGAATAGAGTGGTCCACCAATAAAATGAAATTCTCCAGTTGGAGCAGAGGTTGGCTGGGTGGTTGTGCTTGATGATGGTGCAATGGGTGTGGACTGTTGTTGTGGTTCAGATGTGAATGGAGGCGGTGGCATTGGTGGCAGTTCAGTAGTTGATGTTTGTTGTGGTGTTTGCTGTTGTGGAGTGGATTGGTTTTCTGATGGATTCATGGTGTCTTGAATTGCTTTTCCTTTCAAAGCTGAACGAAGAAGCAGATTCTGGCGTGCTGTCTTTTCAATTTCGGGATCGAACAAGAGCGGAGAGGATCTTCCTGAAAACCGAGTATGCATGCAAAAAGAGATCACCTGCACACAAGTAAACAAGAAAACAGAGCGTAATACCGAACAAGACAAAACTAAATAAAAAGAAATATTTTTGGGTTTTTATGATTTTTTTTCAAAAACAATAAAAGAAACGACTACTACTAAACTAACACTAAGCGCACGAATTCCCCGGCAACGGCGCCATTTTGATGACTGTCGTAAGGGTCAATCAAAAACCTAAATAAGCTACGTAGATAGCGTAAGTAGGGTATCGTATCCACGGGGAATCTGTGGTCAGTGTCACGTTTTTAACTAAGAACTAAATTATCTAAATTGGGGTTTTGATGAAGTTGACTGTAAAAGCTAAGAAACTAATTAAGAGAGTTGTAATCAATACGAGAAAGAATAACCTCTACCCGGAATCCCAATTACCCGTTTAACATCAAAACCTGTTTACTGATTCAAAACACCACATAGACATGGCCTCAGAATTAATGAATCTGATCAGTTATCAAGGATAGTTTTTAAGATTCACTATGCCACCTAATAACCCGTTCAATTGTATCAACTACCCGCCAGTTTACCAACCCGCTAACAACGCAAGAAAGTTGCCAATACGCTTAATAAACAACAAATAATTCAAACACAATAAACGTTGACCAAGAATCCAACACGAGTGGTCAAGCTGTACAAGTTATACGAATCCGTAAACAAGAACTAATGCAAAACAATGTAAAAGTTCATCCAAGTAGAAGTTACAAGAGAATTAGCCGCGCATCATGGTCATTGTTGCTTCAGAATTTGCCAGAAATTGATTAAGCATGAGCAGGTTGCTTCCAAGATCGAAGAAGATGAAAAGTAATTGCCCAAAAGTGCTCCAAAGCGTCCTCCGGCGGCTGCGTAGTGAATATCCCACGTTTTTTCTCGAACTAGGTTAAAATCACAATTTTTCCGCGCTATACCACTCTCGCGCCACGCGACAGCTCACATAACCTCCCTCGCGTGGCGCGAAGAAGCTTAGGTTGACTGATCCTTGACTTCCACCTGTCGCGCCACGCGACACCTTGCATAGACTCCCTCGCGTGGCGCGAGGGAGTATGGTTTCCAGCATTTCCGCTTCCTCACTCCATATTGCCTTGTAACACCCGTTTTCCAGCTTGAATGGTCATGGTACTGCATTTACGCGCTGTTAAGCCTGAAAAACCCGACAACCAATAAGTACACAAATCACTATGAATAAACACACTCTAATGCTTAAAACCGACACAAACTATACATAATATGACGTGTTTACACCCGCACATCAATGCTCAAGATCAAGCTTCAAATGGCAAACGAGGCTGAGGATCCTTATTTTGACCAGTCTGCCTGGAATCAGGAGGCTTGGAAGCTGAAGGAGCTGGATGATGAAGAGGAAGTTGAGGAGGTCTTGGCAATTGAGGCTGGTAGCAGTGGGCAGAAGGATCAAGTGGAAGGAGCAGCTGGTGGTGATGATGATGTAGCGAAGGTGTAGGCTGCAACAATGGGCGATGATGGATTTATCTAGACGCGGCCGGAACCCATTTTTTATGGTTTAATGTTTTTGGTTTGATGATGTTTTAAACAGTGGTTGGTCTGTACTTGAACAATAGTATTAGGGCTAAGGATCACTGACCTTTGAACAATATGGGGGGTAACAAAGGTGGATGGGCCCTTCTGTTTGTGGAGGATGAAGCCTTTGGTGCCCCTCGCCTTTAATTTTCTGCACTTAGACTTTGTTAATATAGACACTCTTTACCTACCCCAGCGGACGGGTACTGGTCCCATTGCCTTTAACTGCACCAGGATAATCGTGCCCTGCTGGCGAAGGTAGTGGATACTTTAAACTAGGGACAAGCCCAAAAATTGGGGATAAACCCAAAAACATGGGACAAGCCCATAAAACTTAGGAGACTTCTGTGGATACTTGATCCTTTGTCAAGGATGCGTCAATCTAATTGGCCTGTAGGAGGGAGATCACAACTGACCCCTTGAGACCTTCTCGGTAGGAAGTCTTATCCTGCTCACATTGGAGTTGGGCGGCGTCCATCTTGGCTCGAGCATCTTCGGCGGCCTTGTTGATAGCAGCTTTGGCTTCTTGGGTCATGGCTTTGAATTTGTCTTCATAATGCTGAGATTGTGCCTTGGCGATCATCCCTTGGTCAGCAATGGTTTCTTCGGCTTTTTTGAGATTGATCTCCAGCATCTTGTTCAGCCCACAAGCATCCTCATAGAGGAACATGAGACGTTCCAGACCCTACAACCGAAAGCACAGGCATCAATATATATATATATATATATATATATATATATATATATATATATATATATATATATATATATATATAAAATAACCAGTATATGCTGCAGGATATAGGTTAAGGATACGAACCTGATTAAGAAAGCCAGTCATGAAGCCACTGGACTCAACAAACCCGTGGTTCTCAAAGGGGAAGGTTTCAGATGAGGCAGGAGAGTCAGTTTCCTTTCTTTTTCGGGAACTTGAGGCACGTGGCTTGGTAGCAGGAGAAGGCTTGGGAACAACTGCCGATTTAGGACCGGATGCTGGTTTGGAGGTAGAAGCAGGTTTGCTGGGTTCTTTCTTCACTTGAACAGGAATGGCATAACTGTCCAATTCGTCGAGATCAAAGATCTCTGGAGCTTTGACTGGTGCTGCTAAACAGGGAAGACATCTAAAACTTTACTCTTGTCTCTTACTTTTATATTAATAAATGTGCAAAATATATGAGATTCTTACCTGACATGTCTGACGAGGAATACTGGCTTGAACTCGGAAGATGCTGTGAAAAGGATCTGTCACAATCAGGCAACTGGTAGATCCGGTTAATTCGTTCTTGAGATTCTTCAGAGAGAGGAGCTAACTCTTTGAAGTTTGCTGCAAAAAGAAAAGTCAGGATATAAGTCAGGATACATTACCAGGATATGTTTGGGGATATCTAAAAACCCTAAACCCTACCGGAGGTCAACCATTTCACCGGAAGGCTTTTTCCCTCGGGAATGGAATCCCGTCTAACAAAGAAGAATTTTCGTTGCCACCCATCCTCGTTTTTTGAAGCTTTGAGGATGAGGGGATTGCTAGAGGTTGAAAAAAGCAAGAAGCGACTATTGCCGTGAGATCGGAGGCGGTAAGCAAGAGGAAGGTCTTCGATACAAAGATCGGGGATGTGAAGGGTTTTGATTTGGTTAAGCACAATCAGCACTCTCCAGACCATAGGCATCGTCTGAGCAAAGCAGAGACCGGTAATCCGAAAGAACTCCATGATGAACTCCGGGAATGGATATCAGAGACCAAGAGAAAAAGGATATGATGAGAAGCAGATCCACTCCTCGGAACATACGTCGGAACGAATGCTCCGGTCGAATGGACGGATAATTGCTGTGTCGGAAAAAGCACCGGAGGTTCTTAACGCGTTGATATCTGCGTTATCGAAGGAGCACACCTCCTTCTCGGGGTTTTTCAGCAAGTTCTGGTTAACGAACGACGAAGTAGACTCGCCGGAGTGGGAACGTGTTCTGGTGGCCATCGGAAAATCTGAACGAAAAAGTTAAGAGATAGAAAGAGAGAAGTACCTGAGAATTCTGAGAGAGATGTTGGTATATCAACAAGAAAGAGAGAAGATATAGGGGCTAAATGGATAGCCATTGAGTGAAAAACGCGTTGGGAGTTGCACAATGTCACTTCAAGGGTCATTCTGGTTTAATTACCTCGATACACGGAATAAATCTTAAAATATATCCGTTGGAGTTGGTATACCAACAGATATATTTTGGGGACAATTGTTATAGGCCATTTTCTGAACGTATATCTTGACTAATATTCTGATTATGATTGTTTATTTGTAATCAGGATACTGGACGGGATATTGCTAATAATATCTCGAGGTATATTGAATTAATCACGTGCAGGTTAGAGGCTGGAACTTGCTAACGGTCAATTGGACTTCTTCTCCTCAAGACTCGGGCGTATCTGTTAAGGGAGAGACGTTGAACCCGAAAGACTGGGTCTACAACGTTCAGCTAAGGAATATTCGTTGGATCCCGGTTTTAGAGGATAGTTAGTTGCTTTATCTTTACTATAAATAGATGGGGGCGGATCAGTTTAAGGCACACAATTTTTCACTAACACTCTCGTACACTTTCACTCTCTAGCTTACTGCGATCACCACACTTGTATCCAAATCATATTGTAACACTTAGTCGATCCGCACCACATCCTGCACTGTATCCTGAAGTTTGAAGTAATAAGAAGAACAAGGAAGCTGCGATTGTCAGCTCCCGAGGTTTTATGCCGGAGATCTAGATTGATCAAGGGCTTTCCTCGTACATCTCGTGTCAACCCCTTTACTTTTTGCTCATTGTTTGATCGTAGATACAGCTCAATATCCTGAGCCGTATCCTGAATACTGTTTTTCTAAACAACTTAACCAACATATTTTCAACACACTTTTTAGCACACTACCTCACTTAACTAATTTGATCACTTAATTACTTCGGTAATTTTTGACCAAAACAGGATCCTGGATCCTTCTCTTTGTAATAAAATAACTTAAAGGATTAAATAAAAGAGAATCAGACCATTACCAGAATGGGGATCATATATCCTCTAAGGATCCTTAATATGTACCAAACATGAAGATAGCCAAGGATCTTAGATCCTTCTCACATGAAATATCTCTTCAAATAGACATCATTCCAATCTCTTGGTAGCAAATCACCTTCCATTGTTAATAATCGATATGCCATCTTTCCTGCCTCAGCTTCAATAAGATAGGGGCCTTCCCACTTTGGTGCTAATTTGCCATCAGCAAGATTTGTGGTATTTTGGAATGCTTTCATCAACACCATATCACCAACTTGAAACTTTCTGATCCTGACATTCTTGTTATAAGCTCCAGCCATCCTTTGTTGATAACTAGCCAATC
Organism: Helianthus annuus; assembly: GCF_002127325.2. Lineage (NCBI taxonomy): Eukaryota > Viridiplantae > Streptophyta > Magnoliopsida > Asterales > Asteraceae > Helianthus > Helianthus annuus. The sequence continues at coordinate 123,867,251 of NC_035435.2, forward strand.
TTATCCTTGTTAAATCCCTGAGTTCTTATATGGTATCCAAGTATTGAACCAAGTTTTCAGCATTTCCTTCAGGATCACGGATGCTTGTTCTAGCAGTGGGACCACCATCTCTGTAGAGATCACTGATTCTGCTCCAAACACAAAAGAAAATGGAGTCTGGCCAGTAGCATTCTTGGGAGTTGTTCTATCAGCTCATAACACATAAGATAGCTCTTCTGCCCATTTTCCTTTCTTGGATCCAAGCTTCTTCTTCAAGTTGTTGATGATAATCTTGTTTGATGATTCTGCTTGACCATTAGCTTGTGGATGGACTGGTGTTGATGTTATCATCTTAATCCCCCAGCTGTCACAAAAGTTAGTAGTTCTACTCCCAATAAATTGGTATCCATTATCACAAACAGTTTCAGAAGGGATACCAAATCTGGTAATAATATTTCTTTTAATAAAGGATATCACTTCTTTTTCTCTAACTTGTGCAAAGGCTTCAGCTTCTATCCACTTGGAAAAATAATCAGTCATGGCAAGCATAAACACTTTTCCTCCTGGTTCTTTGGAAAGTTTGCCAACTATATCCATTCCCCATTTCATAAATGGCCAAGAAGAGGATATAGGTTGCAGGAGCTCTGCTGGTTGATGAAGGATATTGCTATGTCTCTGACAAGCATTACATTTATTTGCATAATCTATAGCATCCTTCTTCATAGTAGGCCAATAGTATCCTGTTCTAAGGATCCTTGAGAACAGTGCTCTGCCCCCAGTGTGGTTTCCACAATCTCCTTCATGAAAATCCTTTAGGACTTCTTGAATTTCAGGATCCTCAATGCACCTTAGATATGGACCTGCAAGAGATCGTTTATATAACATGTTATTTAATATTGTAAATTAAGATACCTTGACTTTGAAAGCTCTAGGATTTTCTCCTGTAGGAATCTCCCCATGTTGTATATATCTCAAGATTGGGAGGATCCAGGATCCTGAATGTGATTGTGCACCATCACTAGGTATGATTGCAGAATCCTCTCCTATTTCCATAGCTGTGTGACCCTCAATAGCAGGAGCCAAAATGTGGATGATGGGAATTTTAATATCCTCTGGAATCTTCAATGATGATCCAAGATTGGCCAATGCATCAGCTTCTGCATTATCTTCCCTGGGTACCTGTAACAACTGCCACTAAAATCAATAATTAGGACGATAATTAGTCAATAAGAAAACCCTAATTGAGACACCCAAGTAATTCTGCACTAACCCTAAAATTTTCAGAATAATCAGAATCAGGATCAGGGCCCTAAAACTCAAGGGGGTTAAACCCTAATCGATAATTATCCTCCGAAAACACTGTCTAAATTGAAATTCATCGTACAAGCAACTCAGCAAGGCTATGTAGGTGACGGGGCTACCCTACCCTAAATTGACATCCCAGGCGATACGCGGCAAGTGCCACGGATTCTTCCGCGACACGCGGGAGGTGCAAATTTCGGGTATAAATAGAGGGCCTTGGGACTTGAATTCTGACACTGAAACGACGTTAAAATTCTAAATGTCCGCTGAGATATAGTCGAAATACTATAAACACACACACGATTCACGAAGTGCTGCCGCAATCAGGGTAATAACTCGATCGCTATTACAATTCAACGTCCGATCGATTATAACTATCCAACGATTGTCCGAGTGCTGCTCAAATTGAGCTTATACTTTGTTATTCATTGTGATTTCGACTTGAATGTTTGAGTGCTGTTCGAATTCGGACTATGCTCTGTCATTCGTTGTGAATCCATTGGATTGTTAAGTATCGCACTTGATAATAGTTGTGAGGGTTTAATCTCGTGAATTGACGTAACTGCTGAATTAGTTACTAATCCCGTTTGTGTGTGCATTGTTATTTAAATTAGGTTAGAAGGCTAATCAGTAAAGCTTATACTCTGCTCGTAAATCTGCAATGTGAGTCATTCTCTTTTTATCAACTGTTTTACAAAACTCCAAGTTATTTTCAAAGTTATAATTACAGGGATTAAGTCTTTGTAATCACCAAGTTACAGCCGGTATGTGGGGTTTTGTATACATTACTTATTTCCCGTCACACTTGGACAACGAGTTAGCCAAGGGGTGATCTGACCACAGTCACAGACACCATTTGGACAACGAGATAGCCAATGGGTAGTCGAGTGACAAGTACTGTGGGTAGTTGGTTTGAAATCAGAAACATTGTAATTCCCCTTAATACTGTAAATTAAACGAGTCGTTTTAGTAAACTGAATGATTCACTCAGTATTTCCCCGCTGACAAAACCTTTTTCAAACATGTTTCAGGTGATCTGGTGTGAGCAAAGGAAAGTGCCACGGAGCACTCCCAGCTTAGAAAAGTGGCTCAATGTAAATAAATAAAATGAACATGTTTTGAAGATAAAGATTTCCCTGGGAAATCACATTATTGTAAAATACGGGAATTTATCCCTAAGTTATGAAACGAGCAGTTTAAATTATTGAAAGATCCTGTTTTAAAAAGACTTCCGCTGTCACCTAAATTAAATACCACGGGATTCCTGTCCCGCGACCCCTGAAACGGGTCAAACCGGGTCGGGGACCGTGACAGGAAAAGGTGGTATCAGAGCCACTGTTTTAAGCTTACTGATTAAGCTCACTGTTTTAAGTACTTAGGAAAATTTTAATTGCCATTCTGTGAAAATGTGTGCATTGATGCGTGTGTAGTGTAATATATTTTTAGAATATAATTAAGCCCTTTTTATACCTTTAGCCAACTTTTAAATTTATAAAACACGATATTTACTAACACTAAACACACATATGGGCAAGTGCACCCATCGTGAACGTAGTATAGTGTTGGTAAGATACCGAGGTCGTCCAAGGACACAAGAGCTTTTAGTACCGGTTTATCCTCAACGTCTAATCAAATCAAAAAGTTAGAAAAATGTTTTTAAACTAAGAAAATAAAAACTAACTAAATGCTGAAAAATAAAAATAAAATAAAAACAGATAGACAAGATGAATCACTTGGATCCGACTCGTGTATTAGTATAACCTTTGATTATTTTCGCACTTTTGCACTTGTTTAAGAGATTATCTTAGTTATTGTAGTAGGCCCCTTTTTTGAAGGCGACGTTACCCTCAACCCAGTAGTTTGAGTCAGCAAGGATACAATCCTAAAGGGTTGGATTATTGGAAGATAATGAATTAAGTTATTAATGCGAATTATGGTAGGCCCCGCTTTTGGCGGTGACGTTACCCTCGGCTAAGTAGTCTGAGTCAGCAGGGATACAGTCCTAAATAGCCGGGTTATAGTATTAATAGTAGTTAACTTATGAGGGGGTCAAAGAGTTTGGATCCCCGCCATCCAATACCTATGGGCATTGAAGGAGATCCTACTAAATTTGACCCAGGTCCCTTGCAGGACCTCTAAACGCTGAACAAGGGCAAGACCCTTACCAAACCGTTCCCTTAACCCCCGACCAGGTAGCCAACATACCTCCATATAGACCGTGGAGATATGAATGGTGAAAATCTTTTATTTTATATAGACATTAAAATAATGCCAAGACACCACGGACAAACGATAAGGAAAGATCACCTTCAACATAAGTAACTAGTTATTAAAGTCATTAATACAAAACCAAATAAAAAGTGCAAAAGATTAAAAATAAAAAGTATTATACTAAACACTTGTCTTCACCAAGTGATGTAAGAGACTTAGGCAAACATGGCCTTGATTGTCAAGAACTCTTACAATCAATCTTGGATCCCGAGACGACTCACACACTCTACGATGGACAATGGATGATGGTGGTGGATGATGGTGTTATGGTGGTGGTGGGTGGTGGATGAAGTGTGAGAGAGGCGGTGTGCCAAGGGATGAGTTGAAATGGCTCCAAGCACTCCTATTTATAGGCTGAACAGAAGCCTGGGCACGGCCCCGTGTCCGCTGGACACGGCCCCGTGCCCGTCTGACACTCTCTCTCTTCATTAATTGTAATTCGCAATTACAATAAATGCACCTGCAGCACTCTGACCACGCCCCCGTGTCCGCTGGGCACGGCCCCGTGGTGGGCAGTAGAAGCTTCTATCACTTTGTCTTTTCTGCCAGGGCTGACCATCCTGGACACTGCCCCGTGCTCGCTGAGCACGGCCCCGTGTTGAGCTGGACACGCCCCGTATCCGCTGGACACAGCCCCGTGTTCAGCTGGGCACAGCCCCATGCTCAGCTGGGCACAGCCCCATGCTCAGCTTTCTTCTTGTTTTTGCTTTGGGAGATGTTGTCGAGGAGTCGGGCATGCCACGTTTCTTCCTTTTCTTTGTATTTATGTTGGATTTGGCTGCATTTTTGCTTCTTTTGTTCATTTAAGCTCTTTTAACCCTGAAAATACAAAAGGAAGACAAAAGCACACTTTTTCCAACATTAGTACTTAAAAAGGGTTAGTTTTATGGCTCATTTGATGTAATTTATATGTTGCATTTTACTCACATCAAATACCCCCACACTTGATCTTTGCTTGTCCTCAAGCAAAACTCTTTAATATGTGGCTTACACTCCCAAATGGAATGGGTAGAAGAGAAGGTTTTGGGCTTGTCTTGAGTGTCGGGAATCCAAGATCTTTATTGGGTTTTATTTTTATACTATTTACAATCCTATTCGTTATGATTTATTTAGAACGTTTCATAGGATAAATTACTTATTAGGGCATAGCATGCCTTTTTAAAATTTCATTTATATACAAGTTCACATACCTCACGGGGGATCACTCAACACTCGGCCGAAGGTGTATTTTTAGTGAATCACTCGAGAGCGGCATGGAACTTATTCCTACCATAAGCTTGCCAAGCAATCTATCCTCCTCCTTTTTAACTTTATACCTTTGTAAATATCAAGAGGACTTTTTGGGTGAAGGGTTAGGCTTGGGCTAAAGGTGGGCGGTTGGGTTAGTGGTTAGTAAAAGGGCGAAAAGCGTAAAAAGCGTCGGTTTTCGTAAGACTTTTTTTTTTTGACTTTTTATTTTAATGAAGCAATTTTTCAAACAAAGTTATTTTTGATAACCTTGTTTGTTTATTTCTTTTGGCTTCATTATTATCATCATTTTTCTCTCTCTCTTTTTTTTTAATAAGGAATTCATAAGAAAAACCGCGCTTTGTTACTAAAATAAAGGGTTTAAAATGAAAAAGGGGTTTTGGTGGGAAAAAGGGTGTTTGTTTTGGGTTAAGAAATGAAAAGGTTTAGGCTCAAAGGGGTTAACTAGGGGGGTTTTGGGTAGGCGGTAAAAAAAAAGAAAAATAATGGTGTAGAAATAAAAAGGGTTAGTCCTAATGCCTCCATCATTTACTTACTCGGGTTTAAGTTGGTAAGGACCGGGAATGTATCGTCGTGGCAAGTTCTAGAGTCGTAAGAAACCAAGCGGCTATTCACACAAGAAACGAAAAATGAGCATTTAGTTTAAAGATGTATATTTGTATGCTCAATAAAGGCTCAAAACTCACTTTTGTGGGAATGGGTTTTTATGTGATCAAGTATATATAATTAAATTTTAACTAAGCTTGTCATGCCGTTTCATAATTTTCTTATGTTGGTTCTTTTTATCACGACGTTATAGGTTGTAAATTTGTAAAAATATAACCTTTTTAGAATTTTGAAATTCCCAAATTAAACCAAGACAAGTAAAAAAAATGAAAAGTTTTTGAAAAAATTTGGGGTGTTTAGCGGTTCCAATAGAGTTTTGAGTAAGGCTTGTAATTAGGACTTGCAAAATTCAAGGTTTTAGCATCCCCCCACACTTAAATTACACATTGTCCTCAATGTGTCCCAAAAATAAGATTTTCGGTTGATTAGAATGTGTAAAAGTGGGTTAAAAACAAGATTTTATGGCACTGGGTAGTTGAACACGGGATGGTGTTGGCTGAGCACGGCCCCATGTCCAGACTGCCAGTACCAAAAGTAAACAGAAGGCTGGGCACGGGGGCGTGTTCAGTGAGCACGGCCCCGTGTCCAGATACCTGAACTGGGCATTTCTACAGAGTTTTGGGCACCGGGGCGTGTTGGGTGAGCACGGCCGCGTGCTGAACTTGCTGTAATGAAGAAAAATCGCCGGAAGGCTCTGTTTTTATGTATGGGGTGTTGGTTCAAGCTTCCCTTAGTATCCTTCACCATCCCGAGTGTGTTTTATTCCTGAAAATTAAAAACTAAACTAGAAAACATAAAAGTTAATCTAAACTAAACTACGGATAGTTCCGCGGAATGCCTCCGTGGTGCGCCACGTTTATAAGGGTCCTTGGCTAGACCCTCCTTATCGGGTGGTTCTGGCTCATCTTCAATTAGGGGGTCATTATTGCCAAAAGGATATTTCATTGAGCGCTCAAGATCTATGCTCCTTTTGAATGCCCCTAATTGAAGAGGTAGATTGTTGTACTTCCGGTTTTTCAAAGCTTCATGAGTTTTTTCAAAAGGTCGTCCCAACACTAGAGGAGCTTCATCAAGGATGACAAAGTCGGTTGGGATTACCATTTGATTTGTTTGAACCAAGATATCCTCAACTACACCGATTGATTTTATGATTTTCCGATTAGATAGAAAAATGGGTATTTGAAGTGGAGCAAAATCACTAATACTTAATTTTTCGAAAATGTAGTTAGGCATTATGTTAACACAAAGATCTTTATCAATGGTGATATTACTAATAAAGGAATTTTGAAAGAAACATGGAACCGGTGTAATGTTAATTTCAAAAGGATCTTCTTTTATTAGTGAAGTTTGATCATTAGTTAACTTAACACTCACTATTTCTTCGATTTTAGCACTAGTGTTTAACTCTTTTAAAAACTTGGCATGAGGTTTTACTAAACAATGATTTTCGAAAGTAGGTGACAAGAGATTAATTTCTTCAAAATTAGACTCTTCTTGTAATTTAACGTTATCGGACTCACCTTTTTCGTTGTTTAACTCATGTGTCAGTTTTTCACTTTCTTGTTCTTCCATTTTTACACTTTCAACTATCTCTACGTTATTATTACAATTTAATTCTTCTCTTGCGCGGGACTCCTCTTCCCTTGCGCGAGATTCTTTCATGTAACGTTCGATAGTTTTCATGTGTTTTAATATCCTATTGGTCACTTCGGTGAAAGAAAAAGAATTTGGATCCTCAAAGCTTGAATCCGGTTGTTCGATCCTTGGCTCCTCATAGTACTCATATGAAGTAGATGGTTCACCCCATTGTTCTTCATTGTAAGTATATGATGGGTAAGGGTCGAATCTTTGTTCTTCATAGTACTCATATGAGGTGGGTTGTTCACGCCATGGTTCCTCATAATAAGAGTATGAAGGTGGTGGCTCATATCTCGAGTCTTCAAAGTATGAGTATGAAGGCTCATACCTTGGTTCATCAAAATATGAGTATGAGGGAGGAGGTTCATACCTTTGGTCTTCATAGGATGTGTATGAAGTTGATGGCTCGTACCTGGGCTCCTCATAATGGTTGTATGAATTGGATGGTTGATATGAGTTATTATATTGAACCGAGCGTGTGTTACGACAATTAGTGCAATAATTACCCCTATAATCATCCTCATCATAGGTGTAGTTGTAACCTCCTGAGTATTGATCCATAAGAATCACTCAGCAGACCACAACTGAGTCTCGGGACCAGAAAACAAAAATAAAGACGGAAACAGAAGCTGGACACGGCCCCGTGTTGGGTGAACACGACCCCGTGTTCAGGGTCTGTATCTGGGCGTTTTAATAAAAGTTACTGGTCACGTTGAGCACGGGGGCGTGTTCAGTGAGCACGGCCCCGTGTTCAGACTCTGTATCTGGGTATCTAACTAAAAATATGCAGCACGGGGGCATGTTCAGTGAGCACGGTCCCGTGTTCAGGCTACTGTAAATGCAAACTAAACTAAAATGCAGAAAAATGTGCGCGCATTTTGAAAAAAAAACTGATTAGGCCGTCGATTTTAAGCTTTCTTAAAATCCTTGTGTCCCCGGAACGGCGCCAAAAACTTGATGCGTGTGTAGTGTAATATATTTTTAGAACATAATTAAGCCCTTTTTACACCTTTAGCCAAGTTTTAAATTTATAAAACACGATATTTACTAACACTAAACACACATATGGGCAAGTGCACCCATCGTGAACGTAGTATAGTGTTGGTAAGATACCGAGGTCGTCCAAGGACACAAGAGCTTTTAGTACCGGTTTATCCTCAACGTCTAATCAAATCAAAAAGTTAGAAAAATGTTTTTAAACTAAGAAAATAAAAACTAACTAAATGCTGAAAAATAAAAATAAAATAAAAACAGATAGACAAGATGAATCACTTGGATCCGACTCGTGTATTAGTATAACCTTTGATTATTTTCGCACTTTTGCACTTGTTTAAGAGATTATCTTAGTTATTGTAGTAGGCCCCTTTTTTGAAGGCGACGTTACCCTCAACCCAGTAGTTTGAGTCAGCAAGGATACAATCCTAAAGGGTTGGATTATTGGAAGATAATGAATTAAGTTATTAATGCGAATTATGGTAGGCACCGCTTTTGGCGGTGACGTTACCCTCGGCTAAGTAGTCTGAGTCAGCAGGGATACAGTCCTAAATAGCCGGGTTATAGTATTAATAGTAGTTAACTTATGAGGGGGTCAAAGAGTTTGGATCCCCGCCATCCAATACCTATGGGCATTGAAGGAGATCCTACTAAACTTGACCCAGGTCCCTTGCAGGACCTCTAAACGCTGAACAAGGGCAAGACCCTTACCAAACCGTTCCCTTAACCCCCGACCAGGTAGCCAACATACCTCCATATAGACCGTGGAGATATGAATGGTGAAAATCTTTTATTTTATATAGACAGTAAAATAATGCCAAGACACCACGGACAAACGATAAGGAAAGATCACCTTCAACATAAGTAACTAGTTATTAAAGTTATTAATACAAAACCAAATAAAAAGTGCAAAAGATTAAAAATAAAAAGTATTATACTAAACACTTGTCTTCACCAAGTAATGTAAGAGACTTAGGCAAACATGGCCTTGATTGTCAAGAACTCTTACGATCAATCTTGGATCCCGAGACGACTCACACACTCTACGATGGACAATGGATGATGGTGGTGGATGATGGTGTTATGGTGGTGGTGGGTGGTGGATGAAGTGTGAGAGAGGCGGTGTGCCAAGAGATGAGTTGAAATGGCTCCAAGCACTCCTATTTATAGGCTGAACAGAAGCCTGGGCACGGCCCCGTGTCCGCTGGACACGGCCCCGTGCCCGTCTGACACTCTCTCTCTTCATTAATTGTAATTCGCAATTACAATAAATGCACCTGCTGGGCACGGCCCCGTGGTGGGCAGTAGAAGCTTCTATCACTTTGTCTTTTCTGCCAGGGCTGACCATCCTAGACACTGCCCCATGCTCGCTGAGCACGGCCCCGTGTTGAGCTGGACACGCCCCGTGTCCGCTGGACACAGCTCCATGTTCAGCTGGGCACAGCCCCATGCTTAGCTGGGCACAGCCCCATGGTCAGCTTTCTTCTTGTTTTTGCTTTGGGAGATGCTGTCGAGGAGTCGGGCATGCCACGTTTCTTCCTTTTCTTTGTATTTATGTTGGATTTGGCTTCATTTTTGCTTCTTTTGTTCATTTAAGCTCTTTTAACCCTGAAAATACAAAAGGAAGACAAAAGCACACTTTTTCCAACATTAGTACTTAAAAAGGGTTAGTTTTATGGCTCATTTGATGTAATTTATATGTTGCATTTTACTCACATCATGCATTAACTGACTAATTGTTAAAATTATAGTATGGGTAAACAAAAGATTTCTGCTATCTACCACAAATTGGATAGTACACCTAAAGAACCAGGAACCTCTTCCTCCAAATCTCCCACCAATTTAGAAGAAGGAATCTTTGTCCGTAAGGCAAATTATGAAAACCTTCTTACCCCGGGGAAAAAGGAATTCAATTCTTAGAAAGGGTCAAGAGAAAAAGAAACCCCAAGCCAAGAGAGTGAGGTTTAATCCAGAAGACCAGGAATTAGACAATTTAGATGAAAAATGGGCAAACCTGTATATGCTAGCTACTGTAGCAGAACATGCAAAATCTTTAAAACCCTAAGTTTAGTAACAACACTTCCCAATAAATAAATAAATAAAATCTGAGTGTGTTCTCCTTCCTGTTATGTTGTACAAATTAAATGTGCAATAAAAATGTTTATTTGTTAAACTTTGTTCCAAAGTTTTAACTTAGCATTTTGTGCATTTTGCATATATGCTGCTCAGCATGAATGAGATGTCGGAAGCATTTCAGAATCTCAACCTCTATCCAGTGCCAATTGAAGTCTCCCACAACTTCACTGGTTACATTGCTGACATAGAGGAACCGCTGGAATTCCAAGCTCCACCGCTGGAAAAAGCAAAACCTAAAAAGAGAAGAAGATATGTAGGATGGAGGAAAGTGCGCAGAAGGAAACCTAGGAGACTCCCTAAAATAGAAAATCCTGTAAGTGTGAGCAAGGGAAAGGAAATAGAAAGCGGAGAAAGTTCCAAACCAGCAGGGACAGAAATAGGGATAGACCTAAAGCAAAAGGGAATAGAGATCGGAGAAAGCTCTAAACAACCTGAGGAAATCACATTCCAGGACGAAATAGACCGTCTACTAGATAATTGTGATATACTAGAGCCTATCAACGATAATCTCTTCTCTTACCCTGTTACAGCCCAATTCCCAATAAACCTAGAACCAGCTATTCCAGACCCACTAGTCCACACACGACCGTTAGGCCAAATGGAGGAATGGTGGACCAATGACTGGCAATTCCGAAATATAGTCAATAGTCCCTATAGTTTTCTCCCACAATTTGATCCAGAACCTATCCCTAATCCGCCAATGAGCTATGAAAATTTAGCTGAACTGCGTCAGTTTGGTGAAGAACTGATAGGCACCGGGAATAGGATCTGGGAAATGGGGGAACAAATCTCCTGGAAGTACGACGAGAGGGAGCGTCGTTACTGAAACTGCCAGTGAACCAAAAGATAGGAGGGGTTTGGAGAAGTTTGTTTGTATTATAACTAATATAGTAAAACTGACTCTGTAAAATGGGCAATAAAACAATGTAAGATAAACAGTGTGTATTGAAGCAGGTATAATATATAAAACAAAAGAAAAGTCGAGGCATCGACAATTTTGGCTATGCTTGCATGTTATAATGATTTATGTGTTTATCTGTGATTTTGTTATCAATAATTAGACACTAACAATTCCTACTAATTAGCAGATGGAAAATGCTAATAGTGAACCAATTAATGAAGTAAATCAGTCTGAGCAAAATCAGGAAGATCAATATATTACTAGACAAGATATTGAAAACTTTATTGCTCGAGGGATAGCCAATGCTATTCCAGAAATTGTGGCTGCTGTTCAAAAACCTGCCAAACCACAACAATTAATTCCTAGTAAACGTACTCCGGAAGATAACGGCAGTAACAACATAAATGGAGGCGGCAATCATGACGATCATGATCCGCAACAGGCCCCACTCCCAAAAAGAATGAAAGCTGCAACATCTGGTTGCACTTACAAAGAATTTCTTGCCTGTAAACCCGCAGAATTTGCAGGTAATGAAGGGGCAACTGCAACACTGCGTTGGTTAGAGAAAACCGAGGCAGTAATTGCAATAAGTAAATGTACCGAAGAAGATCAAGTGATGTATGCTTCGAATCTATTCAAAGAAGGGGCGCTAGAATGGTGGAACACGGTGCTACAAGCAAAAGGAAGAAGGGTGGCCTATGCAATGAATTAGGAAGAATTTAAGAGTCTTGTAGAAAGAAAATTCTGTCCCGAATATGAAAAGGAACAAATGGCCAACAAGTTCCTGAGCCATCGTATGATCGGTGTAGACTATCGAGGATATACTTCGACATTCTTCGAATATGCGAGAGTGGTACCTTCCCTGGCTTCGCCAGAACCGGTACTCATTTCCCGTTATATTTGGGGATTAATCGGAGAAATCCGTAACATCATTAAAGCTGCGAGACCACGCACGATTGACGATGCTGTGGAATTAGCTAATACCTTAACCGATGAACTAGTCCGCACAAGAGAAGAAGATCGCAAGAAGGAATTGGCTCAGAAGATTACCCAAGGATTTCGTATGGGTAATAATAATCGCTTCAAAAGAAAAGGAACAGGGCAATCCTCGTCACCTCCTTTCTGCAGAAATTGCAATAAGAAACACTATGGGCAATGCAATATAGTTTGCAACTTTTGCAAGGCAAAAGGACATCGTGAGGAGGATTGTAGGAAAAAGACCAGAATTTGTTATAACTGCGGAGAAACAGGGCATATCAAACCCGACTGCCCTAAGTTAGTCAAAACCATGGATAATAAAGGCAAACAAGCTGAAGGGACAACCAAGAAGAATGCTCGCGCATTCCAGCTGACCACTCAAGAAGCCGAACTCATTCCAGACGTGATAGCGGGTACGTTCTTAGTACATAACGTCTATGCAAAAGTATTATTTGACTCTGGTGCAAACCAAAGTTTTATTAATACTTCATTCTGCCAAGCTCTTAACTTACCTCTAACTACCCTTAGGCAGATTTTTACAGTCAAAACGGCAGATGGAAATTCTGTCAACATAGACAAGGTTGTGCAAAAAGGAGAAATAGAACTGTTAGGTCATAAGTTTTCTGCAAACCTGTTACCTATGAATTTAGCCGGATTCGATGTGGTGTTAGGAATGGATTGGTTAATTGCCAACCATGCTCGAATCCTGTGTGATAAGAATTCCGTAGAAATCCGTACCCCCACAGGAGAAGTAATTCTAATTACAGGAGATAGACCTCGAAAGCCACTGAAATTTATTTCAGTAATGAAATTGGCTAGTTATTCAAGGAAACAAGAAATGGTGTATATGATTTCTGTAATCATTAACACTAAAAGTAAGGAACTCCAAGACATCCCTATAGTTTCAGAATACCCAGATGTTTTTCCAAAAGAATTACCTAGGTTACCGCCTGATAGGGAAGTAGAGTTTAGAATTCATCTAATTCCAGGTACTACACCAATAGCTAAGGCACCTTATCGATTAGCTCCCACCGAAATGCTAGAATTAAAGAAGCAGTTAGATGAATTATTAAGCAAAGGATTTATACAACCCAGTTCATCCCCTTGGGGTGCACCAGTGTTGTTTGTGAAAAAGAAAGATGGATCGATGAGAATGTGTATCGATTATAGAGAGTTGAATAAGGTTACAATTAAGAATCGATACCCACTACCTAGGATTGATGATCTTTTTGATCAATTGCAAGCAGCTAGGTATTTCTCTAAGATAGACTTAAGATCAGGATATCATCAATTGAAAGTACAAGAGGAGGACATACCTAAAACTGCTTTCAGAACTAGGTATGGACATTATGAGTTTACAGTCATGCCCTTTGGACTAACAAATGCTTCAACTGCATTTATGGACATGATGAATCGGATCTGCAAACCATACTTGGATAAATTTGTGATCGTTTTCATTGACGATATACTTATTTATTCTAAAAGTCAGGAGGAACATTGTGAGCACTTGCATGCACTCTTAACCTTGTTAAGAAAGGAAAAGCTTTATGCCAAATTCTCGAAATGTGAATTCTGGCTGCAGGAAGTATAATTTTTAGGGCATATGGTAAATCACGAAGGAATTCACGTAGATCCTGCTAAAATAGAAGCAATCACAAATTGGAAAGCTCCACAAACAGTTATGGAAGTTAGAAGTTTTCTAGGCTTAGCTGGATACTATAGACGATTTATTAAGAACTTCTCTAGGATAGCTGTACCTTTAACTAAGCTGACCTGTAAAGCCGTTAAGTTTGAATGGGGACCTAGACAAGAAGAAGCTTTTAAGATTCTAAAACACCAATTGACAAATGCTCCAATTTTAGCTTTACCCGAAGGAACACAAGACTTTGAAGTCTACTGTGATGCTTCAAAATTAGGATACGGATGTGTGTTGATGCAACGCAAAAAGGTAATTGCATATGCCTCTAGGCAATTGAAAAAGCACGAGGAAAATTACACGACTCATGACCTAGAATTAGGAGCCATAATTTTTGCCCTTAAAATTTGGAGACATTATCTGTATGGAAGTAAGTTTACCATCTATACGGATCATAAAAGTTTAAGGTATTTATTTGGGCAAAAAGAGCTAAACATGAGGCAAAGAAGGTGGATGGAAATCCTAAGCGATTACGACTGTGATATTCAATATCACGAAGGGAAAGCGAATGTAGTAGCAGATGCCTTAAGTCGTAAGTATCATGAAAAGCAAAAACGAGTCCATGCTCTTAGGTTAAATCTACAATTAGATTTAATAGGGCAATTGAAGAAAATTCAGGAAACGGCAATCAAGGACGATGCCGAAGGAATAAAAGGTTACCTAAAGGAACTAGAACAAGGAAATGATGGAATTTGGAGATTCCACAAGAAACGAATTTGGGTACCTAAACAAGGAGAATTAAGAAATAAGATTTTAGAAGAATCTCATAAATCAATGTATACTGTACATCCAGGAAATAATAAGATGTACCAAGATTTAAGAAATAATTTTTGGTGGATAGGAATGAAAAAGGATATAGCCGAATACGTATCTAAGTATTTAACCTGTTCACAAGTTAAAGCCGAACATCAGAAACCTTCAGGACTACTACAACAGCTAGAAATGCCTGTATGGAAATGGGAACTCATAACAATGGACTTTGTTACTAAGTTACCCAAAACCAGAAAAGGTAATGATGCTATTTGAGTAATTGTGGATCGATTAACCAAATCAGCTCATTTTCTACCAATGAAGGAAACCTTTAGCATGGAAAGGTTAGCCAAGTTGTATGTAGATGAAATAGTATCCTTACATGGAGTCCCACTCTCCATTGTATCGGATAGAGATAGTCGTTTCACTTCCCGTTTCTGGACAAGTTTTCAGGAGGCAATGGGAACTCGACTTAATTTAAGTACTGCGTATCATCCTCAAACAGACGGACAAAGTGAAAGGACGATACAAACCTTGGAAGACATGCTCCGAGCATGTGTAATTGACTTTGGTGGTAATTGGGATAGCCATTTACCAATAATTGAATTCTCCTATAACAATAGTTATCATTCGAGCATCGAAGCTGCTCCATTCGAAGCACTGTATGGACGCAAGTGCAGAACTCCCGTTTATTGGGCAGAATTAGGAGAAAGTCAATTATCAGGTCCCGAAATTGTGCAAGAAACCACTGACAAAATAACACAAATCAAGGAAAGATTAAAGACAGCCAGAGATCGCCAGAAAAGCTATGCGGACAATCGCCGCAAGCCGTTAGAATTTCAAGTCGGAGACAAAGTACTTTTGAAAGTATCTCCTTGGAAAGGAGTAGTACGATTTGGTAAGAAAGGAAAACTGAGTCCCAGATATGTTGGACCATTCCCCGTGATCCAACGAATAGGACCAGTAGCTTATCGTTTACGACTACCAGAAGAGTTAGCTGGAGTACATGATGTGTTTCATATATCCAATCTCAAGAAATGTCTATCAGATGAATCCCTGGTAGTACCTCTTCAAGATATAGAGGTAAATGAAAAGCTGAAATTCATAGAGAAACCCCTACAAATAGAAGACCGGAAGATCAAGTTTCTCAAACACAAACGACTAGTGCTAGTAAAAGTCAAATGGGAATCCAAGAGAGGACCAGAATACACTTGGGAACTGGAATTAGAAATGAAGCGAAAGTACCCTCATCTATTTCAGTAAATTTCGAGGACGAGATTTTTCTCAAGGTGGGGAGGATGTAACAACTGCCACTAAAATCAATAATTAGGACGATAATTAGTCAATAAGAAAACCCTAATTGAGACACCCAAGTAATTCTGCACTAACCCTAAAATTTTCAGAATAATCAGAATCAGGATCAGGGCCCTAAAACTCAAGGGGGGTTAAACCCTAATCGATAATTATCCTCCGAAAACGCTGTCTAAATTGAAATTCATCGTACAAGCAACTCAGCAAGGCTATGTAGGTGACGGGGCTACCCTACCCTAAATTGACATCCCAGGCGATACGCGGCAAGTGCCACGGATTCTTCCGCGACACGCGGGATGTGCAAATTTCGGGTATAAATAGAGGGCCTTGGGACTTGAATTTTGACACTGAAACGACGTTAAAATTCTAAATGTCCGCTGAGATATAGTCGAAATACTATAAACACACACACGATTCACGAAGTGCTGCCGCAATCAGGGTAATAACTCGATCGCTATTACGATTCAACGTCCGATCGATTATAACTATCCAACGATTGTCCGAGTGCTGCTCAAATTGAGCTTATACTTTGTTATTCATTGTGATTTCGACTTGAATGTTTGAGTGCTGTTCGAATTCGGACTATGCTCTGTCATTCGTTGTGAATCCATTGGATTGTTAAGTATCGCACTTGATAATAGTTGTGAGGGTTTAATCTCGTGAATTGACGTAACTGCTGAATTAGTTACTAATCCCGTTTATGTGTGCATTGTTATTTAAATTAGGTTAGAAGGCTAATCAGTAAAGCTTATACTCTGCTCGTAAATCTGCAATGTGAGTCATTCTCTTTTTATCAACTGTTTTACAAAACTCCAAGTTATTTTCAAAGTTATAATTACAGGGATTAAGTCTTTGTAATCACCAAGTTACAGCCGGTATGTGGGGTTTTGTATACATTACTTATTTCCCGTCACACTTGGACAACGAGTTAGCCAAGGGGTGATCTGACCACAGTCACAGACACCATTTGGACAACGAGATAGCCAATGGGTAGTCGAGTGACAAGTACTGTGGGTAGTTGGTTTGAAATCAGAAACATTGTAATTCCCCTTAATACTGTAAATTATAACAAACGAGTCGTTTTAGTAAACTGAATGATTCACTCAGTATTTCCCCGCTGACAAAACCTTTTTCAAACATGTTTCAGGTGATCTGGTGTGAGCAAAGGAAAGTGCCACGGAGCACTCCCAGCTTAGAAAAGTGGCTCAATGTAAATAAATAAAATGAACATGTTTTGAAGATAAAGATTTCCCTGGGAAATCACATTATTGTAAAATACGGGAATTTATCCCTAAGTTATGAAACGAGCAGTTTAAATTATTGAAAGATCCTGTTTTAAAAAGACTTCCGTTGTCGCCTAAATTAAATACCACGGGATTCCTGTCCCGCGGCCCCTGAAACGGGTCAAACCGGGTCGGGGACCGTGACAGTACCTGTGTCAAACTAAAAGAAGCGAAAGAGTCTGCCAATTTCTTGACTATCTCTAAATATTTGATTAGTCTTTCACCTTTAACAGCATAAGAACCATTAAATGATTAGTAATTAACAATGAGTCTACATGTACCTCAAGA